>NC_142064.1:53845000-54152500 GCF_059756535.1 Pantherophis guttatus
TTGAGTTTAGAATTTGAATCCAAAAGCACACTTATGAATTGATGTTTTGTTGAATGCAATTTTCATGAGATTAATCTGAAAAGATTGGAATTTTCAAACAGTTTTAAGCAACATAAATGATCTTAGGGCACAGTAGTTGTAAGATAAATGCAGTATGTACTGATTATTACAATAAAATTAATTATACCAAAATATATTCAATAATTTTAAAAAAGATATGTGGTTTTAATTGAGAAGCAATAAATAGAGCCTGACATGCAAGACAAAAGAATTAAATAAATTCTGACTTGAGGCCCATATAATTTTATGAAAATATGTAGATTATAAATAGTTGTTTATAAACTACCATATTTTTCACTCCATAAGACGCACTTCCCCCCAAAAAAGTGGGTCGAAAGGGTGCTGGTCCTTTGGTGATAGCAGCCAGACCGTGGTGGTGGAATCCTTTTACAGTGCTGAACCCCGCCTCTTTTGTCTTTGTCGTTGCCTGCCCCTTGTGTCTCTTTTCCACAGTGCTGGAGTCAGTAGCAGAGCTGGCACATGATAGGACACCTATCTGTGGTCCTCTTAGGCTCCACCTGATTTTTTTTTCTTGTTTTCCTCCTCTAAACCTAGGTGCGTCTTATGGTCCACTGAGTCTTATAGTGCAAAAAATATGTTATATATTATATATATAAAAAATGATCGATAAAACCTATAGAAAAATTATGACACAAATGGAGTACGTGCCTTTTAATATGCTGGGAAATGCTGAGAAATGGAATCAGTTTACATTTCCTTTGTGTTCAAAAAACTGTAATTTATTAACTATTTATTTAAGCAACAAAAATGCATGGGATTTTGTTGCCAGTTCTAGAGGATATCACATAGTTATCCTCTATAATCTCAGTTGATCAGCTAAAGTGATGTATATTTGGCTCAAGTCTGTGTCAGGAAGACTTGCAAACACTTCTTTATGAAACTGATAGAGGCTGGAGCTCCATGAATTTGGGAATTTCTCATTAACAGAACACTTATATCATTTTATCTTCAAACCATTGGATTTCTTGTTTCACTGCTGCTAAAATGCAATATACCATACTATCAAGTACCAGACTTCTAAAATAGAGTAGAGGGATAATTTTAAACTCTTCAACATACAACCATAATGGAGTCTATCCTTATAGTTGCATATTGTAATGAGGTTCACCTGTTTTACAATCTTTTTTGTGTGTTTGTTTTTAAGTAAATGTGGTAGTTTTAAAGTAATTGTAAAGCAAATGAATGGTTTGTTATAGACGTGGTTTGTCAAAAGTCAGAAGTGCCGGTTTTCAACAAAACCATCATAAAATGCTGTCATGTAACCACAAAATGCTGTAAACGTAGCTTTGTTGCCATGTGCCCAAAGTTTGGTCCCTTGACTATGGAGGGGATCTTACTGTCAGAATTTCTAATTCTGGGTTATAAATCCCCTTTTTTCAGGTCTGTCATAACTTTGAGTGGTTGTTTAGTGATCAGTATTTAACTTCTTTTACCATAGAAACTTAAATAAATCCTTTTTGCCACTGTTTAAATGGTGCAACAATTATCAAGAATTGTCTAAGTACTGTCTAAAACAAAAACATCATTCTAGACAAAATATTCATGTTTATCACATAAATTATCCCCACAAATAACAACTGTAATTCATCCTAACTTAATATATCTTTTTAAAACTCAATTCCTGTAGCACTTAATTCAGTATCATCCCCCTCACTTTCCTGTTGGAAATCTTTGGAGGCTTTGGACTTATGTGTCACATCTATTTGTATTCTTTGAATTTTTCTGGAAATTCTCTTGATTTCTTCATAAAAATTCAATCAAAACCAAATATTTTAAGTTAAGTTTCTGTTTAAAAGTAAAAATTGCTCCTTCCAGTTTATTCCATCAAAATGGAATCTTTTTCTGTTTAAGTCTATCAGTAAGAAAGAAGTACTCTTTTCTCTTACACAGTATTCTAATTAAAATTTCTTTGAGCACAATTATATCTTTATCATCAAATTTCAATCTTATGTTAAAATTCTGTTGCAGAATATGGTTGTGTTTTTCTGAAAAAAGTATAGAACATCCCTTGGAACATTTCTTAATTTCATAAATCTTGTGTTTATTCTATAAATTGTATTGATTTCTGCCTTTTCATTCCAATCCAAAAAACTGATAAAGCTTGAATTACCTTTTCTCCAGAATCCTCTAGAATTGTTCTGAATTTCAAGAAAAAAAATCTTCTTTCTCAATTTACCAGTTTACTTTATTGATTAGCCCTTGGGCCATATCAAAGTGCAGAGTTCCAGACACAAATTATTACTAAAATCTGATAAAAACAATTTAAAATAGAATTGGATAAAATACAATTTAAAATGGAATTTGATTTCTCAACCTAAACAATGCCAGATTATCTGAATTTTTTTCCATGTCTCTATAAATTCCATTTTACATTTCAAAATTACTACTTTGTCATTAATTTTTTACACTTATATTCAGTTTGTTACAGTTTTTCTATATTTTTAACTTCTCTATTTCCTTTTTCATTTTAACAAGTCTTTCATCCATTCTTTATTCAAAACTTGTCAATTTAGTACTAAGTGAGTTGGACAACTTTTTGTGTAATTCTTCAAACATTTTCTGCAATAATTCTGATGTTCCATTTACTGCAGGTTGTTCTAAAATCCTCTTAAACTTCCTGTTATGCCATTTTTTTCTGGTAGTTACCATTCTAATATTATAATCCAAATGTGAAAGTGTCTCATTTAAATCAAGGAACATAAGAGATAGACTCTTTCCTATTTTTTTGTGACCTTAATACATTTATACATTTATATCAAATGGCCACTTTGTTGATGTACTTACTATACATCTTTGTATAGTATCTTTGTTGAGATATTTAATATATCTATAAAAAGGTTGCAAATTCTACTGTTTTTAATTCTCATAAATCCTTACCATTATTTGTATTTGATTTTCATGCAGGTGGTTGACCAGATTGATACACTAACTTCTGATCTGCAGCTGGAAGATGAGATGACTGACAGCTCAAAAACAGACACGTTGAATAGCAGTTCAAGTAGCACAACAGCATCAAGTTTGGAAAAAATAAAGGTTCAAGGCAGTGCCCCACTCATCAGGGCTCCGCCCCATCCATCTGCTATTCTAACAGTATTAAGGAAACCTAATCCCCCACCACCTCCTCCACGGCTGACTCCAGTGAAGTGTGAAGACACCCACAGGCCAGTTATCTCTGCCAATCCTGTAAAGACTAATGGGACTCTGCTACGAAATGGAGGCTTACCAGGAGGACCTAATAAAATTCCAAATGGAGATACATATGGTATATCAAATAATAATTTGGACAAAGTTCCGATGCAACCTCTTATGCACAGAACTGAGAAAGACAGATGTCCTCAGGCTGGAACACGGGAACGGGTACGATTTAATGAAAAGGTGCAGTACCATGGCTATTGTGCTGATTGTGACGTGCGGTATAATATTAAAAACAGGGAGGTTCATTTGCACAATGAATCTGCTCACATCCCAGGAAAACCTCCTCAACAGTGTCCTCCCTTGCCACCCCCTCCTTCACCACTTCCTCCTCCCCCATTAGAAAATGGAGGAGTAGGCATATGTCCCAGTAATAGCTTTCCCCCTCTCAGACCTGCAACTGTGCCTCCACCAACTGCACCAAAACCCCAAAAGACCATCCTGAGGAAATCAACCACAACAACAGTGTGATTTTTCCCCACCTGGAAAACTGTTTTTGCTTTTGTTTTTTTTCTTATGTACAAACATTGAAAAAAGGTAAAGAGCACTTTCTACAAAAGCAATAAAAAGCCCAAATATATTGCACCCTATCTTCTGTGAAGTGGCAAAAAAAATTACATGGTAAGTAGAAAGAACATTGTTTAATGTAGTTAGTAACAAAATCCAATATTTAATGGTTGAAAACTGGTGTAATAATGTATACATGTATGTATGTATGTGTGTATGTATGTATATATGTATGTATGTATGAAAAAGATTTATATAGCCACCTTGAGAAACTTTGGGCATCTCATGATAACAATTTCTGGTACTTATTAAGGATACCACAGCTGTGACACAAGCAATTCTCTGGGAAACTATAAATGTGGAGTACCAATTAGGAGTGAAGTCTAATCAGTAGAAAATAATGTGTACTGCACAATAGATTTTATAGTATGTGATACTTTTAAAGATAGTTTTTGGAATGTAATTTGTGATTAATCAGAATTAATTAAGAACATTTGAATAGTAATTTCAATAGAGAGTTTTTACTTCCAATGAAAAAATATCCAAAAGTGTTATATTCCAAAATATTTTCTGCATCCAGAAAAATGTGTACAAAAAAAGGTAATTCCTCAAAAGGCAATGTTGGAGGGTACTGAACTTCTGCTGCCATTCTGAAAACATGAAATAATTTTTATTTGTTAATTGTAAGTCATACTTAAGACTTCAGTTTTTGCTTATAACAATTCAATTTTTACTTATTAATTGCTTAAACATTTGAAAAAGTTATTAACAATGTTTTTAAAAAAATGAATATTAAATATTTGAATTCTGGAGATATTTTTCCTGTCTCCCAATCTTGATAACATGCTCTACTTTCTCAGTTACTGCAAAGGATCTTCTGATATTTACAAACATTATAAATAATTATTTAAGCTGGTTGGAAGAAAAAGATCAAATCAGTGAAGTCATTTTATGATAAGCTTTTTTTTTTTTTTACAAACAATCTGGCACACTAGTCATTTTGTTTGATTCTTCTTTTATTGGAACCTGTGGGGAACTGGGGCTTCCTCACTTGCTTTTCTGTTAAGCCTTGGCACCCATTCATGATCATCTTTGAGGAGCTGTTCAAGGCAGCAACTTTGAGAGATTTCTTGCAGGTTGTATGCACCAGTGCACAATCCAAATCACATTTTTGCATTCAAATCCTAAACAGTGCTAATACATAGGCAACATATTAAAATCTGTTACTCACATAATTCTTTTTAGGTGATGGTCTTAGTTTATTGTACAGGTTATTATTTCAACCTAATAGTTGAACACTATTACGAATTATACATACATACATACATACATACATACATACATACATACATACATACAAATGTAGGTCTTTGGTTATTCGGGTTTTCTGCCGCGTAAAATTAGAAGTGTCTTGGCGACGTTTCGACGAAGTCTCATTCGTCATCTTCAGGCTGGTGTTTTCGGCTTCGTGCTTCTAGGAGCAATGTTGCTCCTAGAACATTGGAGCTTCTAGGAACATTGCTCCTAGAAGCACGAAGCCGAAAACAATATATATATATATATTTCTGACATATATATATATGTTTTTTCGCGGGTGTTTGTATGTAGGTCTTTGATTATTCAGGTTTTCTCCGGCATAAAATTGGAAGTGTCTTGGTGACATTTCAACGAAGTCTCATTCGTTGGGTGGGAGCTTGACTGTGTTCCGATTGGATGGAGGTGTGTTCTGATTGGTTGGGGGTTTGGCTGTGCTCTGATTGGATGGGGGGTTGGCTATGCTCTGATTGGATGGGGGTGTGTTCTGTTTAGGTGGGGGCTTGGTTGTGTTCGGGTTAGTCTGAGTTGCAGGGGGATTTGAGCTGGTGAGCTGTGTTGCTGTTGTTTGGCTTCGCATTCGTGGTCGTGCCACATCTTCATGGTGGGTGTCAGTTTGCTTCATGCATGGATTGGAGGGGTTTAAAGTGGCTAATGATGCAGCTGTGGTCTGGCTTTTGCTTTGTGGTCGTGCCTTATCAGTGTGGGTTTGCTTTTTGCGTGGATGTGTGGTGGTGACATTCTGTGTGGTTTTCGTGAGTGTGGGTCTGGTGTCATTCTTTGTGTTAGGGACTCGTTTGTCAATGAGGGCAGCTCAATGACAAACGAGCAATGCAGCTCACCAGCTCAAATCCCCCTGCAACTCAGACTAACCCGAGCACAACCAAGCCCCCACCTAAACAGAACACACGTGCATGTGCACGTAACCCCCCGCAGAACCCCCGCTTTTGGCACATGATGGCATGGTGGGCCTGGTAGGCCTGTTTTTCGTCCTCCCCAGCCTCCAGAGGCTTTCTAGTAGCCTGGGGAGGTTAAAAACAGCCTTCCCCACCCCCACCCCCCTGGAAGCCCTCTGGAGGCCAGAAACAGCTCATTTCCTGACTTCCGGTGGGCCCAGAAGCCCCAAAAATCAGTTGGCTGGCGCGCAGATGCGCACTGGAGCTGAGCTAGGGCAATGCTTGCATGCCCACAGATATGGCTCCGCGTGCCACCTGTGGCACGTGTGCCATAGGTTTGCATCACGGTTCTATATGAACAATGAAAACAAGAATCTAGTTACTAATTAAAAGGAGTGCTCTGAAAAAGTGTGCCTCATACTTTTTCAAAAAAAATGTTCTATTTTAACATCAGGATCCTTGAGAATTTCAGATTTGCCTGGGATTTTGCAGCTCCCTAGAAGCAGTCGTAGGTTATTTTCTGTTATAAAACTTTCAATGAATGAATGTTTGAAAATAACAATTGCTGAGTATCTGCTTAGAAAAAGTTCTGTTTTGTGCTGTAAGAGTGCTGAAGGGTAACAGTAGGTATAGATGGCATGAGTTGAGGAAATATTAAAACAGTGATGTGGTTTGTTAGTGGAGAAGCTACATAAATGGTTTAACATTTGTATGAAAACTAAATCTGTTTGATGATTGAAAGAATTCCATTATTGTTCCACTATTCAAAGGAAAAGAGGAATGTAAAAACTGAAGGGAGATTAATTTGTTGTCTGGATCTCGGAAAGTATATTCTGATAGAAAGGGTATGCAAAGTGACATTGAGTAAAAGTTAGGAACTGCAGTGTGGTTTTATGCCAGGCAGGAGGCATGCAGATATCATTTTTGTTCTTTATAAAGTAACTTAAAAATTTATGAATGTGAAGGGAACATTTATTGTACAGTTGTTGATTCAGAGAAAGTGTATGATAGTGTGAGTGGGTTTGAATTATGGAATGTTTTACATAAGTATTGAGTTGAAAGTTGGTTGCAGAATGCGATAAGAGTATAATATGGTGAGAATTAATTGAATCCTTAATGAATAGTTGAACACCAAGCAGGGAATGAAATGAGGAATTGCTATGTACTCTTGGTTATTTTAATGTATTCATGCACAATAAATGTATAAGGAATCATGGTGATAATGTAAGAAATCTATTGGTTGGCATGTGAAAATAAGTTGCTAATATCAAATGATTTGCCAAGAACGTGTGATGCAAAGAGAAGTAGACAAAGAGGTTGTGAAAATTAACATATTGAAGGACTAGGATTTTTTTTTATGGGGAAACTGAGTGAACAATAGGCACCAGTAAATGGGGAATTTGTACCTTGGTAAAATGCTTATTGAAGATGGATGAAAAAAATTAAGAAGTGCAAGTGATACTAAAAAGCATTGTGTTTTGTTGTAAGGGATGAATGTTTAAGAAGGCTGTTTATAAGAGCATGTCCTTGCTCACTTTGTTCTATGAAAGTCAGAATTTGGTTTATCAGGAGAAACTTAAAAGTAAGTTCAGTGTATCGGAATGGTGCATTTAGAAATGGGCATGATAAAGCAAGAGTAGGATAAAATTAATGTAGATTGAATACAAAAATGAGTATCTGTATGAAGTCTGCTATGTTTGAGTAAGAGAAGGAAGAAATATGATATCGCACAACACATGAAGTAAGAGTGAATGGGTTAAGAGCAGGGCCGGATTTAGATGAAAAGAGGCCCTAGGCTATTCCACTTATGAGGCCCTTTCACCTATAGTGAAAGTGTAATTTTAATTTTGCTAACAATTTGAATGTAGGCCCCTCTTGATCTTGACACTCCCTCTTGATCTTGAGGCCCTAGGCTGAAGCCTAGTTAGCCTACAGGAAAATCCGGCCCTGGTTAAGAGGAAAGGAAAGACTAACCATGTTGTGACTGCACAGAGTTGAAGAGATCCTCAAAAAGAAATATGTTAGAAGTATGAAGAACAAACGGCAGTAGTATGAAGCAATACATGGGTGTGGTGGAAACAAGGGTGGTTTGTAAAAATAAAAAGGCATGGAACTGCCTTGTCCAGGGTGTCAAACTCAAGGCCCAGGGGCTGCATCTGACCCAGGGATTGCTTTGATCTGGCCCGCAGGGTTATCCTGGAAACTGTGATGGATCGGCCCACGCTGCCTCTGCCAGCGAGTGTCCATTTTCACTGGCAGAGCGTTTGGGCCACCACAGATGCACCCGACATGAGTCACACGAAGCTGGCCATGCTCACCCTGGCCACACTCATTCCGGGGCCCCGAGATCAAACACAACCCTGATGCGGCCCTCAATGAAATCAAGTTTGACCCCCCCGACGTAGCCAATAGTATAAATGTGACTAGATCTGTTACTACTTTGACAGCCATTTTGTGAGGATGCTTTGATATCCCCAAATGCTAACAGTTTGGGGGAGGGGAGGTGTTTATTGATATTTGGCCTATAAGCAACTTCAATACATCCAAGTGAAGTAATTCTTATTTCTTCCCTTTTTTACCTTTCTCCTTTTTGCATCAAATTTTAGATTGCAAATTCTCTTGAGGTGACATGCTGATAAAGCTAAAAAAAAAGTATTACACAATAACAGTGGCAATATATAGCCTACAAGAATGTCACAATACAGAGCAAACAAAAATTGGGGATAAGGTTGTACTTCAGCTCTGCACATCACAACCAGATTCAATCAAATGTAGGTTCAGTTGGAAGTTTTAAGTTTAGGAACATAGTCCATAGTTATGTAGTTACTTCACTCTGCTCTCTATCACATGGACCAGATAGAGGCCTAGCATCTGTTATTTCCTTAGCATAAATATGATATCACCAAATCTCTATGGTTAAAAATAATTTATCCAGCCTCTGTTTATTGCATTCCAAATTTTTGCCAATGTGAATAATATTGACCATGTGCCTGAGAGTAAAAAACTGAATCTGATTGGTTGAAGAAAACAGTAATGTTAGACAGCCATAAAAGCATTTCTCAAATCACATTGTGTTTTGCAAAAAGGGATAGAAGAAAAAATATTGAAAAATGTTGTTTTGGGACTTTTATTGACCCTGAGGCTGTTTGGGATTTATGAAAGGTTTTATCTTTTCTAAAGATATATCTTCTTTTGCCACGTCTTGCTGAATCCCAAATTTTACATGTCAAGAATTTAAAATTGATACTACTTTCAGAAACTACATAATTGCAAAGCCATTTAATAACAAATTAATTTTATGACAAACATTGCAAACCTGCTGCTTACTTTTCAAGCAGCAGGAAAGGTTCATGGGGTGATCTGTTTAGTTATTTATTTTTCTTGTGTGCATGATCTTATTAGATACTCACCTCATTTTCATTTTGGAAAATGTCTTGAGACAGCATACATTTTGGTGAACCAATTCTTACTGAGCTGTGTTGCCACAGATATAAAAGCTGCCACGTGTGCTTATTTATTAGAGCATAGGATTGCTTGCTGTGCTCATCATATATTCCATATTTCCCTAGAGAATGGTGCTGCTTTAATAAAAAGAAAAACATATTTGTGTAGTGATAGAACAGAAGACGTAGTTGTATTCAGAAATGTCACTATTTTGTGTGTGACATTTATCGTTGACAGCAAAACAACGAAATTATCTGTGAGTTTTATAGAAATAAATATATGAAAGCTGAAGCAAAAGGATTACTAACAGGAAACAGGAATAAACATGGCATTTCATAATGCTATATTGAAAGAATTTTGATTTAAGTGTCCTACTAGCTTTAATGGTCATATTCCAATCCAAATGGACCAGTTTTTCTTTTCTTTAAAATTTCATTCTATTTTTTAATTTTATTATAGGTAGGTTGTGAATTGCTAATTATCCCTTAGAAGTTCTTTTGGAATAACCAGTGGAAGTTATCCATAAAGTGGAATTGAAAGTCCCCCCTTTTGTATTTTAGTCTTTACAAAGAGTAAAATGGGATCATTATGCTTTGCATTTTGTTCCATTAAACACTAAAATGAGGAAGAGTGGAGAAAAATCACTTAATTTAGGGCAGGCTTTTTAGGGCTTGAAGACTTTATTCTCACTCATTAAAATCTTTCCATAAACTCTAAACACAAAATGTAGGATTCTGGAGGACCCAGAACAGATACTAATTGCATGAGGCCAAGTAACCATATTTTTTGAGTCCTACATGCTATACTTTTTACACTGATTTCTTCTCTGATGTCACATTAATCTAATTGGATGCTTATCTGTACCTGATTTTGTGAATATATGTTTGTGTGTACGCGCACACATGCTCTATATTGCAAGAATTATATTCTATAATTATATTCTATATTCTATAATTTGTATGTATGTGAAGGGGCATCATAAGGAAACCAAAACTATAGATTATCCAGTTTTTTGTCAGTACAAAAATTATATGAATACAATATGAATACTCAAATTTGCAGATTGACTGCAAAATATTTTTTTATATTATATGACATCTTGAAATTCTTATTTTTGTTTGAAAACCAAGGATCAGGAACCAAGGTACCTAATTTTTAAGTCCAGATTTGAAGATGAGCAAAATAATTAAATGAACCCCAGAGTTTCAAAACATGAACATAAGTATATATTTAAAAATCCATGTGTGTTGATATTACCCTCTTAGGACCTCAACTTGATACAAGATCTCACAACATCAACAACCTGCCAAGACAATAAGCAGAGGACCAAAAAGGGACAGAGTATGATAGAGCCAAGAACATTTAATTTACTGTACATCCCATACAGATTAGAGAAATACAACAGTGCTAGGCCAAAGTTGGGCCAGGTTTCCAATAACAAAAAACCCAGCCACCGCTTGATTTCTTTATCACTCTTCTCCTAAAGAAGCAGAACATTAGTTGTGCTTTGCTGCTTTCCAGATACTCAATTGCAGTACTTCACTTTTTTTTTCTGCCTGCAGTCAGCATTCTGTGCCTATTGAGCATATTATTATGGTACTTTGGATTCCATTTCAAATTCTTCTGCAAACTGAGGCTGTACAGTAGTAGGTCTTCTCTTATATATGGATGATGCTCTTGTAACTATTTAAAAACATGCCCGCAGAGAATGAACTCGCTGTATGACAATAGATTGCATTATAGCTATATACAACATCATAATACTGCACCAACTAATCAGTCTTAGAGTTATAAAAATGGATTATAGCCTTTGAAAGTGGATTTTTTCCGAATTTGTTTTAAACCACAAAAATAATTCCCTGTACTTTTAAAAATCTACTTTCTGAACATCAGAGCAGAAACTTTGTACCTGTGTATAAACAGGATGGCAGATCATGTTTCCTGATGAATTGAACATTTTACAATTCCCAAAGAGAAAATGGTTGTCATTCCGCTTCTTGTTTTTCTTCTATTGTTGTATATTTTATCTGACAGCTTTCAGATTTTGAAAATGTTGCCTTTGCCAAGGTGAACAGAAATGATTTCATGAATTTCATTATCACATAATAGTATTTGACCTTTGAACATTTGAAGATATTATTCCATCTTATTTTCTTAGTTAATTATACTAACTATGATGGACACAGATAACAGAGTAACAGGGACTTCGGAGGCCTTTAGTCCAGGCAGAAAACTCTACTTCACCATGACCATACAACTATGTAGCCACATAGTTGTTCACCTTGAATCTTATGAAATAAATATGAAAATACAGTTGAAGTTCACTAGATTAATGTCTAATGATAGTTGTTAAGGATATATTTTGTTTGAGTTTTGAAGAGGTGTATCTTATGATGGAATGTGACAAAAGGAGAAATAGTAGCTTGAAACATTAACAAAAATATATACTCAATTAATATTTATATTATGGTTTGTGTTCTTATACTGAATTAACAGATCAGTCCTGGCTGCTCTAGCTTTAGGCAATGAATGGTCTATATTTCTGGCAAAAAAAATAGAAAAAAATAGAAAAACAGCAGCCAGCTTTCATTTCTCAACATAATTAGAATATGGACAGGAAAAAAAGCATACACAATAATTTTGTATTTGTAGTAAGGTATTAATGCCTAAATTAATACAATAGTGTTGTTGCTTTTAAGTATGTTCTGATCACATTTTCCAACTAAAATTACAGTTACCAGACTTTTCATTTTTATTTGCTCCACTAAAGTTTTGGCTCACTTATGTGTTTATCATCTGTGAGTCACTATTTCATCTACTTATTTTTTGGCTCCCTAGATTTTTCTTCTTCTGATGAATATCAAATGGGAGTTGAACAAGTCCATTTTTTTAAGTTAAATGAAAAATCATGTGGATGTACTTAGAGGATTTGAAAGGAAATAAAATCTGTTTACAAAAGTGAAGAATTTATGATACTCTTCCATCCCCTCGCAAATGGTATCTTTCATAAGGCTGACTGTTTATTATCGGAACTGAGAAAATAACTCTGTTTACCGGAAATCTAGATTTAGCCCATAATTCAGTGAAAGAGTAAAAAACTCAAACTAAAAGCATCAAACTGATGCTTTTAAGGAAAAATAAAGTAGATTAAATAAGTTTTAAAAATTAAATAAGTGACCGGTGCAAAAGAATGACGTTAGAATGGTAGAATCAGGTAGCATTTGCAAGTATAGAAAGATATGAAAAAAATGTAGTGGATGAATATGATGTAAAATAGATTTAGATATCTTTTCCTTTATTTTTATCTTCTGCCTTTTCTTTCTTTTACTTATTATAATATATTTTTTCCTGTGCTTTGTGTATTGTGGCTCACTCTGAAAGGGAATAGGAGTATCGTTTGTGTGCACTATATGTTACATAAATACCATGTATACATATATTATATGTGGGAATATAATTTGCCAGCAAATAATAAGCCACATTATACTCCAGTGAGAAATGATTAGGTATATAGGATTTCAGAAATAATTCAGATTCTGTGGATTATTTCTGGATGCTGGATGATTATTATGGATGCTGGATTCACAATGGCCAGATTCTCCCTTACAACCAATACCTCCACTTATCTCCCTTCCATCCCACCATGCCAGATTCCTACAGCCCTTATGTCTGCTTTCAAACCCTACCAAGTCGTCCAGACCTTGAGCTTCCTTCTCAACCTACCAAGTCCCACACCTTCCTCTCCATCCCCTGTCACTGATCACTCCTTTACCTTCTGTACTATAGATATCAGGAGCTCTAGATCTAGATCTCATTGGGAAAAGAGATCAGGCTACTCCATCCCTTGGGCTCTCTAGGCCACATGGATACATCCTGAAAGCAGGCAACATTTTCAAAGCAGTCTGAGTGGTGTAGCAGCCAGTTCTCTTTCCCCAATGAGGTCTGGATACCTACAGAAGATAAATGAGTGATTGGTGAAAGAGGTGGGCAGGAGGATATGAGTGGCCTCTTTTGCAGATCTCCAGAATTTTGTAGCTCAGGTTGGAGAAGGTGACAGGGTTGCTCACTTAGCGACCCTCACAACATGCAACTATAATGGGCAAGGTCCATTGCAGTCATAAATAGAGAACTACTGTACCTGTAACTAAAAGCCAAAAAAAGAGACAGAAATAAAATGAAGACTTACCTTCAGAAGTTGTGGGTGCTGCATCACTGGAAGTTTTTAAGAAGAGATGGATACCCACATGTCTGATATAGTACAGGATTTCCTGCTTGAGCAGGAGGTTAGACCAGAAGCTTCCAAGGCCCTTTCCAACTCTGTTATTCTATAATTCTGAACATAGCAGGGAACATCAAATATACAGTATAGCAAACTGCAGAGTACAATCCAGGTGGAAACACCCCAGAACTTCGGGACAAAAAGTAGTTTTTGTTTTATCAGAAAGAAATAAATGTGTTAAGAAAAGTAGGCAACCAATAAGTACTCTGAGAAAGAGGCTTCCTTCATTAGTTATCTCATGAATTATGCTATTTTGTAAGTGGAGACAGTTTCTTTCTGGTATTAAAATGTAAGTCTTAAAGGTAGGAATGTTTTTAGCAGTATTGCAGCCACCTTAGTCTTGATGGACTCAATTTTAGGATTACTTACTTAGTTTAACTAACCCTGACAGCTTGCTTTCATAATTAAGATACTTTATAATCTAACATGATAACGTTTTATAGATGCAGGCTATAAGCCTATGAAAAAATATGTATGAGATCAAGAAAAATCCTGTTACACTGTTCCTATAATTAAATTTAAATCTAACATATAGTGAGAGTTAATTTCAAAAATGCTTCATATACAGACAATTTTATGTTTGAAGCAGTTGTTGAACTTCCCATTAGCTTGGATTATTTTTGTATTTAACATGAGCTTTGTAACCCTTTCAACCTGCATTTGTTAATTATTGCGTTTAAAAATATAAAAAAAATGTATTTGAAACATTTAAGTTTAAAAACAAACAAAAAAAAGTGAAGGAATGATTAATCCTAGAGGGTAGTTTTTCATGGTTGTCTAGCAGTTATACAGAAAGTCTTATCTGACTGTATTGAGCATTCTGTGCACTCAAGTTAAAGAATCTATGTAGCTAATTTAAATCTCATTTAAAAATCAGCAGGAACAATTCACATTTTCTCTGGATTTAGATCAGGTCAAGTACAAAGTCATTAGTAAAACTAGTGGCGGTACCTCTATAGCTAAGTAGAAATTATATTTTCAGGCAGTTATATAGTAGTTGACAGTGTTATCTATTGAGAAATCATTTCAATCAATTGGAAAATCTGAATTTAAAAGCATTTAATACAGAAGGTAGGTTCATCAATCAATGTTTATAATTACATACTAATGACAATTTTTCTTAAAATGTACAGAAACATAAAAGAACACAGATCAAAAATCTATTTAGTCCATGTTTAGTTTTATATACTATCAAAATAATACTTAGGATTATCCAATGCAGATTAGAGCCCTACATAGAAAAAGAGATGCCAGATGTTCAAGCTAGGTTTTAAAAAGGTCATGGAAGGCAAGACACTATTTCTGATCATCCCAAAGGTGCTTTTCAAGAGACAATTGGACTTTTTGGTTTTTCTTTGAAGATGTTTCACTTCTCATCTAAGAAGCTTCTTAAGTTGAAGAAGCTTCTTGGATGAGAAGTGAAACGTATTCAAAGAAAAACCAGAAAGTTCTGCTGTCTCTTGAAAAAGCACTTTTGGGACAACCATGATCTGGATGACTGAGAATCTCCATAGACTATGTCTGGTGCATGCTGGATAATTGAGAAAGCCAAAAAATATCACAAGTCACTATGTGCTTCACTGATTATAGCAGGATCTTTAATTGTATCAATCACACAAAGCTGTGGAATGTGCTCGGAAAAATGGTAATCCAAGAACATCTCATATTCCTCATACAAATCTATGTGTTGGTCAGGCAGCCTCAATGTAGATAGAATATGGAGATTGGCCACAGACAGAGCTGTAACCTTTCCCCTTATTTATTCAACCTATATATGTAAATTAAGTTGCATTGGAAGCAAATGAGTGTGATTTTAACATTGGAAGAGCATCAGTTTACCTGTGCTATGCTGATGACTGCCCTGATAGCCAAAAATGAAAAGTTTCTGCAAACTCTGGTAATAAAAAATTAAGGAGTGAAGTAAAAAATTCAGACTAAAATTAAATTAAATGTAAAGTAGATCAAACTGATGACAACCGATAGAACAACCAATCTTAGAGCTGGCAAAGAGGATATAAAAGTGGTACATAGCTTAGGATCAACCATTATCAATAAAGGAACAAGCAAATAAGAAATATATTTGCTATACCCTGTGACACTCTATGCAAGCAAAGGTTAGACTTTGAAGAAGCAGAAGTAGAAGAGTAATGGTACATTTAAACTTTGGTGTTGTAAAACAGCAATCCTTAACCTTTGCAGCTTGATGGCCCAGCTGGGGGGAGAGAGAGAGGGGGGAACCGGGTTGCATGAGTGGTAGGCCAGCACACATGCACATGCAGGTCAACTGCATGTTGAGCTGCATGCACATGTGCATGTGTGCCATCCCACTGCTCGCACAAGTTGAGCTGCATGCATGTGCACACAGGCCCAATGCTTGTACAAGTTGAGCTGTGTGCACACTAACCCATCTCTCTCATGGCCTGGTTCCGAATAGTCCAGTGGTGGGCCACGGCCCAGGGTTTGGGGACCTCTGTTGTAGAAGACTCTTGAGAATACGGTAGAAACAATCAACGCATCATCAAACAAATTAACCCAGAGTTCTTACTTAAGTTATGAATGACCAGACTCAAATTACCCTAATTCAGACACTTTATGTGAAGGCCTAGCTCTCTGGAAAAGGATGTAATGTTGGGAATGGTGGAAGGAAATAGAAGATGATGCTATGCTATCAATATGATTGATTGATTGATTGAATCAGTTACAACGGCAATGAGTGCACTGTTGGAAGACATGGAAGACCAAGTTAGAGATAGATCATCATGGAGAAAATGTATGTGGTGGTTTGGTGGCACTTAAAATTAAAGATAAAATAAAACTGACTACTTCATGACAGTACCAAGGAGATACAATAACTAGAAATCAATGACCTGCCTAAAATCAGTTAGTTTCAATGGCTGGTTGTAGTGTTGTTAGAGGTCTTACATAATTACCTTTTTTATTTCATCAAGCTGGCCTGGCCTAAATCTTATCCCCTTTTTAAATGTAAATTTTAATTTGTTTTGAAACTATGGGGTATTTTTAAATTTGTCTCAGCCAAATTATTTAATTCGTTTTTATTCTATTTTAAATTTTTGTATTTATGTATTTTATTTTGTGGCTGTTTACCGCCCTGAGTCCTTCGGGAGTAGGGCGGTATAGAAATTTAATAAAATAAATAAATAAATAAAATAATAAATTACCCTAGCCAGTGAATCACACTAATTCCCAGGCAGTTGGTATTCAAGTCCTCAATTCCTATAATCCTAGTTTAATAATGATGGGAATGTATCTCTTTCATTATGTTTTCTATTCTATTAGTTCTAGCAATGAAAGCATGTTCCAGGTCCCATTCTTAAAATTCTGTTACCTTCTGTGACAGTTGAGATGTACATTTTCTGTGGCAATGCTTTCCTTATAGCAATGCCTTCCCATCCTCCCAAGTTTGCATAGCTATTATCTTATTTTATAGGAATATCCTTAAAACCTAACTTTTACAGTAGGCCTTGGACCTCACATGGATAATTGGATTCCTTGGTTCTTAGTGTTTTCTTACCTAGTATAGTACATTGTTTTTTATTTATTACTGCTTTCGGTTTTTTTAAAGATGGTTTTCATATTTGCATGTCATCCAGAATTGCTTGGATGATACTATATAGGTCATACCATACTTAAAGAAAGATAGATTTTGTAGACAAACCCTATAGTGAGATACCGCCTGCATGAATATTGAATTCTCATTTAAAAGTCACTGTCAGACCTGTAAATGATTTTACATTTTAAAAATGAATCTTACAAATCATATGTCAGTTTAATTTGTTCTGAAAAAAAAATAAAAAAAATATATTATTCATTCATACCTTAATGAATTTTTAAATCCCATTGAGATTTATTAGCATGTAAATTCTATAGTTATAAAACTTTTGGGTGCTAAAAGCTTGTAAAAACATAGCACACAGTTAACACAATTAAGCACTCAAATACCCCTTATTCTTATATATTTGTGATGTTTTTACTTAACAAAGTAAAATTTCTGTAAAGCTATGGATTCCCCACTCATTTCACACTGAGTGGAAATGTAAAAGAAGCAGGTTGCCTACAAAGGTCAAATATAAAATACATTATTTTGCATTAATCCCTTCAACAAGTTAGAGGCTCCTTGAGTTACCCCTTATTTATTCCCATTTTACCTAACTGCTTCTGCTCAGAAGCAATGAGATCTTCAGTTTATGTAGGAGGGCGCTGACTTTCTTTAACCATGTGGAAAAGAATTTAAAAACTCAAATCTTAGTAACTTCTCTCAAACAGCTTCTACAGTTTTAGTCTAGAGCTGCATGTATTCATATTATATATACGGTAACTGTACTAGAACTGACAGATACAGTGTTTGGAGAAAGAAGGAGGGAAAAAGATTTATATAAACTCAGATTCGAACATAACTGATCCAAGACTGGTGGTAGTGGACCATATCTTGAAAGCTCTGACCATATTTTGATATTGTTTTACTACTAAAAAGTAAGAATAACAAGTACTATATAGGTTCCCCCCCCCCAATCTCATTTCAAATGAGTTTTTGCACCAATAATTTTCTAGGTTCCTATATTAAAAAGCAATGTTGCTTAAATGTAGCTCCATCTAATTTTAACTCATTAGCAACAAAATAGTCTACTGGGGACTAATTGCAATTCCTTTAGGGCTGCTGCAAAAAATAAACTCTTGCATGGTATAGTGACAGATGGTATCTAACTTTAAGGCAATTGCTTAAAGTAAGGATTTTGTAATCTCTTAGAAATAGTAAAGTATCTTCAGAATTAATTTTCTTTTTAAAAACAGATCTATCAGTTCTATGAAGATCCTTCAAAAGTTAGGGAATATTTCCAATGAGGATTATGCCTATTAAACTTGGAATTGTAATCTTAAATAATCTGAAAAATAAACTCTCTGCTGGTTATATAAAGATAGTTTATATCAACCTGTTTTTCAAAACATTATAATTTCTTGAAACCTTAAAATTTCTCCAGTCATATTTGTTGGCTTCAGACCAGTTTATCTAGTATGATAATGTCGGTCTATATAACACATATTCCTGTTGCTGCTCAGGAGTTGAAACTATTATATAATAGGGCTTCACACTGTTTTGCCTGACCTTGGCTGACAAAGCCAAATTATCAACTCTATTGAGACTTTTGAAAAAGAAATAGACAACATCTGCAACAATAAACAAGCAAGAAGATGGGGCAGTGTGGCTCAATAAATATTTAATAAAATCTAATGAGGATAATAGAACAAATTACCATAAAATGCTAAACATATGGTAGATTTTGGAAAATTGCATTCACAATAAATTTAGTAATGTCAGCATATTTTATTACAAGAGGAATATTGAGCAGTACTTAATGATGTCAGTTTTATTTAAAGAATGTCATCAATAAAGGAAAGTTACAAAGCTGATTACAAGTGAAGTTTGTTTATTCCCCTTTCTCATTTTAAAATGCATTTTATCTTGTGAAATCGTAAGAGTTCAATTGCTGAGTGCTAACCTTTATTTCTAATTTTGGAATAATAGTTACTATCTTATCCATGTGTGTTTACACAGCCCCATCACTTTACATCATTAACACATTCATTATGGCTCTGTCCCTCAACAGAAATGGAGAAGATACAGATAGTGTGACACCACGGTCTAAAAGCAAAGCTTCTTAGAGAAATGGGAAAAGGAGATGACTGCAGTAGAGAAAACTAAAGTCCATATAATATCAAATATTTAAAATACTCTCATATGCAACTTGTTCTCCATTGAAACCAATATACCAAAATTAAAAGGAAAAAGATTCAAGCTGACCATTTTTTTTTTTTTCATGGAAATTGAAATTGTTAAGCAGAGGAACAGTCCGCTTTGAAAAATACTGGATTCCTCAGTGCTGGACATTTGGGGATATAGATAGTCCTGTCCTAACATCCATTCATTTAGCAATGAGTCACCATTGTGCTGAACCAGGGGTTCCCAAACTTGGCAGCTTTAAGACTTGTGGACTTCAACTTCCAGAATTCTCCAGCTAGCTATGCTGGCTGGAGAATTCTGGGAGTTGAAGTCCACAAGTCTTAAAAGTGCCAAGTTTGAAGACCTCTGTGCAGCTGAACGAAGGGATTTACAACCAGTCCTTGAAAGTCTGGCCATTGAAATGGTGAAGGAGATTGGTGAGCAGTGGAGGCAGTTAGTGGCAACAGACAAACATGTGGCCAAGGGGCAGAAAAGAGGAGACAGATAGGTGGAGATAGTGGGGAGTTCAAGTGGAGGAAAGAGGCACTCCCTTACTTTAGCACGCTCAGGGCTGGGAGGGACAAGCCAGGAAATGGCTTTGATTGGAGTGGATCCTAAACACCTTTGGGATTTGGTTAACAATGGGAACTGCCAAGATCGCTGTCGCTAAGTAATGTGGTCATGTGATATGACACATTGCTTAGCAGTGGAAATTCTGATCCCAATTACCATAGTTAATTGAGGACTACCTGTAGTTAGTCCTCAATTAACTATGTTAACTAATGAGCAGGATTATGGATTCTGTAACATCTCCCCCAAGTCATATATTCTATGATTTTATATGACAGATCATCTGCTATCCACATAATTCTAGTGTAATGTTCAGATAATCACACAAAAGCCTATTTTCTGGAGGCATGCATATTTTCTGTTTGATTGTAAATATTTGCAACCCTATTCCTAATATAAAAAGGGATAGAATGATAGAATAGAATAGAGCTGGAAAGGATCTTAGAGGTCTTCTAGCCCAGTCCCATGCTCAAGCAGGAGACCCAATACCATTTCAGACAAAACCCTCCAGTGATTAAGCATCTAGAAATTCTGAAGGCAAACTGATTACAATTGTTAATCTGGTTAATTGTTCGCACTGTTAGGAAGTTTCTCTTTAATTCCAGGTTGCATCTGTCCTTGATTAGTTTTCATCTTATAGTATAGTTCATCATCAAAGCATAATTTACATACAATCTGATTCTTTGAGAAACTGAAATGCATACAGAATATATACACATATGATTTATGTAGTAAAAAAAAATCATGTAAATGGTAAAATTAGATGAGAGTATGATAGTCTTAATGCTGGACAAGCACCAAGGGATGGATCAGATGCTTTAGGCAAAAATGAATGCAAATAGCAAAGATTACATAACAGTTACATCTTGATTGCTTCCCAAGTTAAAATATTTTAGTAGTAATTTAAAAGTGCATTAAATTGGGATTTCATTGCTTTTAAGTCCAAGTTATGCATAAACTGAAAAATTTGTAGAAGCTGGTTCTGAACTTTTCAAATATATTATAGAGTAGTATAGTCTATTTCTTCTCATGCTCCCTACCTAGACATCCTTTGCTGTAGGTGATAATGCTATACAATATATTGGTATGTTAAAATAGATATTAGTGGCATGTACATATTTTGATAATAAACACATCCTACAACAAGCAAGTCCTACAGCACTTCTTTATAATAACAAATAGTTTTTAGAAAACCAATTATATCACATGTAAATATCTTAATTGATTGCATCAGTTCGTTTGTTAATCTAACTAAGTGCATCAAAGTAAGTTATCTTCTTCTGTATCTTAAAGGATATCCCAACCAATGAAAATAGAACAGTTCATCCAAAGCATCATGAATGACTAGCATATTTTTTTTCTATTATCTTATTTGTTTAATTAAAAACCATGTGCTTTTTATAATTTGTAGAAATCTTGATTATACTGTAAATCAATACATACCGTATTTTTCGGAGTATAAAATGCACCATTTTCCTCCAAAAAAGAGGGTGAAAATCTGGGTGTGTTTTATACTCCGAATGTAGCCTGCCTAGCCTCTCAAATGGAGGTTTCAGAGGCTGAAAAAAGCCTCAGAAATGAAGCTTCAGAAAAAAAGCCTCCAAACAGAGCTTCAGAAAAAAAGCCTCAGAAACGAAGCTTCAGAAAAAAAGGCTCCAAACAGAACTTCAGAAAAAAAGCCTCTGAAATGAAGATTCAGAGGTTTTTTTTTCTGAAGCTCTGTTTCGGAGACTTTCAGAGGCAGAAAAAAAAGTTTTTTCTGAAACAGAGTTTCAGAAATTTCAGAGGCTGAAAAAAACCAAGGCACAGAGCTCACAACCAATGAACCTGTTGCTAAGATTCACCTCTGGGAACAGCTGATTGGGGATATTCCGTGAGGCCAATCCATCCGCCAATCAGCTTTTTTCTTATTTTCCTCCCCAAAAACTAGGGTGCATCTTATACTCCAGTGTGTCTTATACTTTGAAAAATACAGTAGAACATGTCGGCTATTATATTGTAGTTAGTTCTTGCTTCATTTACTTTCTCCCTGTTTAACAATAAACTGCCTTTCAACGGCAATCAACATTTCATTTGGCATAGCAAATAACAGTCTTCTAAAAAGGCTTTCCATTTGAGTTGACACGTATGACAGGATAATATATAAAAAGAAAGCTATGAGGCAGAATTAACTTCACAAGATTGTTGTGAAAATGACTTGAGACAAGAGCGATATGTTAAGCAGCCTATTACTCTACATTCTACCTATCCATCACAATATTTAACAATTTAAAAAGTATTATTTTATTGTGATTTATTTTCGAAGTCTTAAAAAATGTGTACATCAGTGTGTGTATATCTGTATGTATATGTATGTGTATATGTATAAGTGTATGTGTGTGTGTGTGAGAGAGAGAGACATTTGTTGGTTGTGTGATACCTGAGATATTTGGCAAGCATTAATGTGTTTTCACCCTTCCTCTAAGGGACATTGTTTTCTATAAAACTGTGGTCCCTAACCCCTGGGCCACGGCCCATTTGGAATCAGGCCACCAAACTGCCATGCAAACTTGTGCAAGTGGCAGCTCCACTTGCATGAGCACCAGGCAGGCGCAGCCACACATGAAGCTCCATTTACACAAGTGATGTTCACCTGCCACTCACATGGAATATCCCATCTCCGCCCTGCCAGTCTGCCAAGCTGAAAAGTTTAAGGACCGCTGTTATAAAGTGATAAAAACTAATGCTTTTTTTTTTTTAGTATGTTAGAGCAGCACCCATTTGCATGACTATTTCTGTAGTTTTGTGGGACTTAAAAAGCAATTTCACCTTTAAAAATCCAACCAAACAGTTATCAAAACCCAGTGGTTTCCATGTAAGCATAAATCAAAAATGTGGTTCCTCCAGATTCTGAAAAGTTGCTCATCCCTGCCTTAGAAGAATGCTTGTCTTTCAGAGAAAAGAAATTATGAAACATTTTGTTTATTGCTTTTTTAGCTTGCTAATTTACACTTCAGTTGGCATAGATTATTCTCTGCTGCTGGCACTAATTCAAGGAACTTACTTTTAGATGATTATTTAAGGGAAAAAAGTAATTGAAACATCTCCTGAAGAAAACATTCCTGGCAACAGTAAAAAGAAAACAACCCCCCAACTCTGTATACTGTGTATGTAATACAATTTCACAATCTTATTAATATGTATCAGAAATATTCATTTTATATTTGTACATGTATATCACTGCGAAGGTGTCAGTGGAAAAGTATATGAGTGAAATATAGATGGACAACATAGTTTACGGCTTATCCCATGATGGAGGAACAAACAAATCTTTATTCTTTGCTTCAGTTGCATAAGCACAACATGTCCAGCTGCATTGTTTTGGAGAGGTGAGTTATTACATTCCAAATATCAAGTTGCCAATTAAAATTTTCCACAAATGCATAATGACATGATTTGAACATATTTTACTAATGAAATCACTTACATCTATTCTGATTTAGAGATACATGTATATATATATATATATATATATATATATATATATATACACATACATACATACATACATACATACATACGTCCAATAAATATTGGTCAGATTGTTGAATTTATTTGTATGTTTAATGTTTATAGTTGAATTTCAATTGGCACTATTTGAGGCCAAGTGCAAAATTGTGATAAGATCTGAGTCCAATAAAATTAATAAGTAAATAAATAATAAAATGCAGGGAGAAATACTCCTTGGATCATCCATCTTGGCTATTAGTCTAAGTTTTAACTGCTATGCTTCATCATTGTAGTTGTTCCTTTATTTTTCAAGTTTCTATACATCCCTTCACACTTGCGTATTATTGTGATAGTTCTCTTTTATAGTGCTAAATATTCTGATCAGATATCCAACTTTCAGATTAATGGAAGGCACAGAGGGCTAACATTTATTTTGAAAATAAAATAAATGACTAAATATGTTCTCATGCGCCAGTATTTAACTTTTTTGTGTACCCATCTTTGCCCATCTTTGCCTGAGATTGACAGGAACCACATTTTCTATTTTTCCTTTGCATTCACATAGAATCATAATCATAAGAATCATAAGTTCAGGTTAAGAATCATTTGAAAAGAGAACAAGAAGCCAAGATCCCGATTTTGGATTAAGCATTAAGGTTTAGTGGTTTGTTTTAATAATGGACATCAGAGGGAAGAGTCAAACAGGAATGGTCCAATAGGAGAACTTATACAAGTAATGGTTCAAATTTTGCAATACATTACACAAAAATATAGAAAATGAACTTGTGTATCTGCTTTATTCTGGCTGCTTTCCTGTATGTCCTGTAAAACCCATGTAAATGAAAATATTTTTCTTAAGAAATATTTTATGACTAGGAAGCAATATATACAATATATGTATACATATATCTGAAAAAGCATACTTTTCAGGCCTAATGAAAATTTTTGCCTTTCATATGTGAATGTTCATATTCCAAAACATAGTCAGATGCTATTGTTCTCAAAACTGTGTACAGGGGGGTCCTTGCTTAATGACTAGTTGCTTAATGACCAATCAGAATTACAACAGAACCCTCAAAAGGTACTTGACCTGGTTCCGCAGTTCCAATGGCGGCACCCCCTTCTCCGGCAGTCACATAATCATATTATTATTATTATTATTATTATTATTATTATTATTATTATTATTTATTCAATTTGTATCCCGCCCTTCTCCTAGTGGACTCAGGGCGGTGCACAGCCAGAACTAAAACACATACCAATACAAAATTTTAAATTTTAAAAGAATTATATAACTGTGGCCCAAAATTTAAAACAGTGAAACTAAAACCCATTTGACAATTTAAAAGGCTAAAAAAAGCTTAAAGGGGGGGGGGTTCACGCCAGCCCTGCTTGATGGAAAAGAAAAGTTTTTAGGGCACGGCGAAGAACCCGGAGATCCGATATGCTTTGTATCTCTGGGGCAAATCGTTCCAGAGGGCAGGAACTGCCACATAGAAGGCCCTCCCCCTGGGGGTCGCCAGCCAACATTGCCTGGCTGATGGCACCATGAGGAGTCCCTCTCTGTGGGAGCGTACTGGTCGGTGGGAGGCTATCAGCGGCAGAAGGCGGTCCCGCAAATACCCAGGTCCCATGCCAAGGAGCGCTTTAAAGGTGGTGGCCAACACCTTGAAGCGCACCAGGAAGATCACTGGAAGCCAATGCAGCTCATGCAGGAAAGGTGTCACATGGGAGCGCCCCCTTGCTCCCATAATCCCCCGCGCGGGGGGATTGCCTTTTATAGCCAGTTGCAGCATTCTGCAGTCAATTCTGCCTTTTAGGACATTTTTTTGCTGGAAACCAGGCTCTTTGGCCAGTTTCCAACAAAAAGACCACACATACGGAATGCATTGACTCACTTAATAACCACAGTGACCACTTTAAACTATGGTGATTGCTTAAATGCTACACAGAATATCATAAAATTGAGTTAGTCATATGAGTGTCTTGACTTAATGACCATCATGACTTATGATGGAATTTCCCAAGTTACAACTGTAGGTTGAGGACTACCTGTATTAGCAAATACATTTAAATCTGGATTTACTTGTGTCGATCAGATTTTAAAAAATCCTTAAAGGTAAAGGTAAAGATTCCCCTTGCACATATGTGTTAGTCGTTCCCGACTCTAGGGGGCAGTGCTCATCTCTGTTTCAAAGCCAAAGAGCCAGGACTGTCCAAAGACGTCTCCGTGGTCATGTGGCCAGCATGACTAAATGCCAAAGGCGCACAGGATACTTACCTTCCCACCAAAGGCGGTCCCTATTTTTCTAAATGCATTTTTTACGTGCTTTCGAACTGCTAAATTGGCAGAAGCTGGGACAAGTAATGGGAGCTCACCCCATTATACGGCACTAGGAATTCGAATTGCTGAACTGCTGACCTTTCGATCGACAAGTTCAGCGTCTTAGCCACTGAGCCACCATGTCCCCCCCAAAAAACCCCTTAGAACTCTTGAAATCAATACTCAGAGATTTTTAAAGTATTATGGTTACATTATTTTAATATTATAGTTGTTCTAAGTTAGCCTTCCCGAAACAGTGCATAGACAGATTTTAGTGGATTTTGTCCTTGAATGCACGACAACTTTGTTCAGTAATCTTCCAGTCAGCAGGATCAACACAATTATAGGAAGTGAACTCCAACTTATCTGAGAGGCACCAAGTTGGAAATGCTGCTTTTAAGTTACAGCTGTCATTTCTTGTGAACAATCATTGTTTCCATTTATTCTTAGCAGATATGTGGGGAACAAATCTATTTCTGAATACAAAGGCATGTAATGGCTATCAATCTAGACCATCAGTTCATCGTAGCAGCTTCAGCTATGCTGCTACATTGATTTTTGCCATTTAACCTTTTTCGTTAATCAAATCCTCTGTCAAAATCTACTGACCAAGTCAGCTATCTGTCTCATTGAGGGAATGAAATGTTTTGCCGGGGTTTTGAAACAGAACAGAAATATATGTAGTTTGGTTTGAAAGGTTTAAATACATTTGTGGTGTGGTCTTGCTTGTACTGAGGCAATGAATAAAACATAATTTCTTGCAAAATGAAAATATAAAACTTATTATTTTGGTTGCCCGCTTATTGGAATAACAAACCGCTTTTTATACCATATGTGATGAGATCCTAGATTTCCAAACAAATGTTAGAAGAAATTAACAGACTGGAGTGAATTCATCACACCACCAGAAATTATAGTAATTCTGTTTTCATGTCCAAGACTGTAGATATTGTTAGCTGTAGAAATGTATACATGTATCCATTAATTAAAAAGGGTTATTTAAAAATATTCACAAGCTTTTAAATGTTTAGATTCTTTAAAGCAGGGGTATCCAACCTTGGCAGCTTTAAAACTTGTAGGGTTCAACTCCCAGAATTCTCCAGCTACCATGGGAAGTCTACCAGTCTTAAAGTTGCCAAGGTTGGAGTCCCTTGCTTTAAAGGATAATTTTAATATATTTCTCTCCTCTATCAGGTAGCTGTTATACTTTTAACACTATAGGTTATAAAGAGTATAAAACTATAGCTGTATAATAGGGAAAATTGGAATTATTAAGGACAAAATTAACTCCTGTACATTGGATTTTTCTGATATTAAAAGGTTCATAAGAAGTGCAGCATGCTGAACACACATATACATATGTATTAATGGGAAATTACAAAGTGTTTACTTACTTTTCAGTATTATTATTTTGCTCCTCCATTAATCCTACCTACCTTTCAGTATTATTATTTTGCTCATCTATTGATGCTATATCTGAGGAGATTATGAACAATAAGAGTTAAGTATTTTTTACAAAGTAGAATTCATTGCCATTAGTAAAGACAGTTGACTGTCTTTAATTTAGATCATTTAAAGGAAACTAGATTGTTTCATGAACAATAGGGCTATCAGAAAGTCTTATTTTAGTGAATATTTATTAGCAGATACTTTCAGTCATTGAAGAAACCATCTAGTCTCAGAGAAATGTATAGTTCACATTTATGATGGAGGAAGTACATTTTCTGGAATTTCTAACATAGTTGTCTGTCAGTGAGACAAGAACTACATATCAAAGGGCTGTAGCTGCTGCAGTTTTTCTAATAATGACTTTTGTAGATTCTGTCTCATCTCTTAGGCTAACTGGCCTATCTAGTCTGACATTTGATTCTGAAATTGGAACAAGTGATTGGTGGCTTGATCAATGGTTAGTGGAGTTAAGTAGTGGATTGAGTCTTTATGCTTGGTTTCTAAGCAACAACTTTCATTGAAAAGTGTTGGGAATAAAAGGAAGCAATCAAATTCTCAAAGTTCACTTCTGGGCTTCGAAGTAAATCATAGGTTTCTGGACCCTTAACCCTTATTTAACTGTCTAGACTTGATAGACAATTTTCAGACATGACTCATGAGATGAGAATTTTTAGTGCAAATAAGAATGGCAACAGAAAGACAGCAATTCCCCACTGCAAATCAAACAAGTTTAGAGACTTCTATGACTGTGAATCAGCATTTCAAGTATAGGCTTCTTTCTCCTGCTCTTCCAAATTAAGTGACCCATATTATTTGGGTCACTTGTTGGCCTAGGGAAGTAATTGAGATATGTTTATGAATCGCCCTTTCTCATTGGAAAACATGAAAAATGTTGCTAGGTAAAGGGTGATGGAAACAAATTGGAGAGCTGGATTGCTTAGGGTGACATAGATTAAAGATTAATTCAGGAACAGGAACTGAGAAACCGAGTTATGGAAGGAGAACCTTAGAGAAGTAAGTGAAGGGAGGGGCAAGAGCAAATTAAGACCATCAGAAAGGATAAGAGGGGAAATGGTGGTGGCAAAGCATGCAAAAGAGTCGATCTTGTGAAGAAGAAAAAAAATAGGTCTAGAAGACAGCCAAAAGAAATAGCAGTTGGATTATGAGAAAAACCCAGTACCAAAGCAGTAGTCAGACAGGTTCCCCTGCAAACTGGATTGTAGGTATAGCACCAATTTGGGACCAAATGGAAACTGGGAGGAGAAAGACCTCAGAGGGATCAAAGTAAAGCAAGACCAAATTCAGAAAAGTTAAAGAGGACAAGAAAAAGCTGGGAAAGGACTAGAAGGAGCAAGAAGGAAGGAAGAAATGGGAAGACTGGAGAAAAGAATGAAAAAAGAAGTAAGGAGTGAGGTGGTTGAAGGTCTAAAAATGGGAAAAACTAAGAGGTGGAAAAAAAAACAAAGGAGAATGGTGAAAGGCTCAAATCAGCAATCCAAAGTGAAGGAACTGCTTTGCTGCTTATGCTGTTATTTTTATAAACATTCTCTTTGAATAAAGAAAAGTGAGATTCGTATTCTTCCCTTCCCTGGTCAAAACGTTTGCTACTTGCGCAGGAGCAGAGTCAGTGTAAGTGTAAATCCAATGGCTGGGTTTGTTTGGCTTTTGATTAGCATATTGTGTGAATCTGCAATCATGATAGGGTTATAGTCTAGTGATAATATCTATTTCCCATACTTTATTTAGTTAAATGGGTGAATCCAGCCAGTGAAACTTAATTCTGAACAGACATGTATCTGCTGCCAAAGGATCTGAACAAATCACTATGTCTAGTGCAGCATGTCAAACAGAGCTGTTAAAAATTTAATAAAACTTGAATTCATCTGAAATGAGCACATGCTAAAAGGAAGAAGGGAGGGAGAAGGAGGGAGAAGGAAGAGTGGAAAGAAGGGAGAAAGGAAAGGAAAGAAAGAAGAGGGAGGGACGAAGATATCTGATGCTCATTGCCAGCTTCCCACAAGGAAACTCAATAGGGAAGTCATCAGGAAGTTAGAAGTCACTCCCATTTATTTTTGCCCACCCGTGGTCATTCGGTTTCTCTATTTAGATAAGGTAATATCTTTGAATTGATGACCAGAAAGTCTAGTTATTGTTATTAGTTAGGAATTGCATCATACATTATTGTCATTCATTTAGAGTTATTATAATACACGTTTTATTGAAGAATGGCAGTCAGAGATATCTCACTCTGTTATGGGCATGAACTTAGGTATTCATATATAATTTTGAATAAAAGTAGAACATCTACAATCAAGATGATGTGCTTAGTAGTAATCTTGGGTAATCAAAAATACCACCTGCTGAATAAAAAAAAAAAGAACACACAAAACAAGCCAAAATATACATTGTTAGCAAGAAACATGAAACAAATGGAATATCATGAGGGCTGATGAAGTCTACAAACAAGATTATAATGCTGGGTAAGATGAACAGAAGCAGAAGACAAGATTGGCAGTGCATGATATGGATAGGGCAAGTACTGAAAGTCAGAGAAATGTACCTGCAATAATTGTGTACTGTGACAACAGACAGGCTGGCTTGGAGAATTTTATCTGCAGAGTCATCAGAGGGTGACTACATCTCCATGGAGCATTACAACTATTGTTTCAGCAAGTGGTAACACATGTCTGGCTTGGCTGTGCATAGATGAGGGAAAAAAAACCCTCACCAATGGTTAGGAATTGGCCTCCAGGGTTGTAAGCTTGATTACGAGGTTTTGAGAAATCAGAAGAATAGTATCCTGGATATTAGGACTAGATTCAGGAAATATGTGACAACAATGTATGAAAAGGCAATATTGCTTACCAAAGCAAAAAAAAAAAATGGTTTTTTGGCACAGATTTCATTTACAACACAGATTGTAAAACTCATGGCGTCATGTTGCCATCACGTGATCTTTTGCGGCATTTTTTCCCTTCGCAGAGCTGGGGTGGGCATGGCCTGTGCATGATGCATCCGGCCCATGAGTCACCAGTTTGACACCCCTGATTTACAATAAAGATCTATTTTAAAAAATTGAAGTTTTATAAATAGTTAATATTTAGTAAACATGATATGCTTAGATTACTTATTTATTTACTTTCTCTTTTTCAAAAGAAAATTTATTTTGAATCTATTATTTGTTGGTTGTATTTTTGAATTTGTGTACTTTTTTGAATTTTATACACTTTTTCAAAATGATAATGTTTTGAGGCTGCATTTGTAGGGATGATATATTTCTCATGTTGCGAAAACAACCTTTTGTTATAAGAAGCTAAGGAGTAGGCTTATTGATCAATCCAGTCTTAAATATTTCAATGAATATGTAAAACTGGAAATGTAGAATGGACAGAGGCTTCTGAAATTGTTAATTGCAAGGGAGAGGAGAAGAATAGAAGGAAACAAAAAAAATGGTCACATTTACAAGTTATGATAAATTTGTAGAAGTCTTATATGGATTGTCCATAGATATGAGAAGTAGATGGTTCTTTCATTTACTTTACTGATGGGAGTAAGTAATACGATTTTTCTACCCTAGGAAAATGTATGGTAAAATACCAGTTCATATTTCAGAGTTACCTTCAGACAAAACTGGAAAAATACTTGCATATATTCCTGGAGAGAGTCAGTTAGTCACTGTTTATAACCTGAACCATAAGCATCAATAATATGAGACAACTTTACAGATTCATATAACTGCAAGTATTATAGGTAATCATTTAGGTATCTTTGAGCCATCATGTACAATTAGTTGCAAGGCTAACCCTTATTCCATTTTAGATTCTTCTTAGCCTATCGGCAACAATTATTGCTAAATGATAGCATACAGTTTACATTTATTTACCTCTGTCACATTTATTTATTTAGGAACACTTTTGTTCCAATCATTTAGCACATTTTTTTTTCCCAAAATATGTGCATGGAATTTGTCATTGCTACACTGTTATTGCATTATTGTAGGCCTATTTCTATTATGCGGATGCTTGCATTTTTCTGACCTATTTTCTCTTTGTTCCTTTTTATTATGCAATTCTTTTCTCATTTTTCTCTCTATTTGCTTAAAAGCACTGCAAAACAAAAAAAATATGGCTTTCATGAAAAGAGCAGGTGTTATTATTGGATTTTCCCACTGTGGCAAGAAACCCATCAGAAATTAAAGCATGTTACAGACATTCCGAAATGTTATGATCTTACATATGTTATGTTTTAGTCTATTCAGTTGCTTTACATATGAAAAAGCAAAAATTATGTTCCCTGGAGGTTGATTCAATGGGCTATGAAACTTAGCTTAAGATACTTGCAATGTCACAGTGAATTAATTAAAATCCTTCTTCGAACTTTGTGTTTAAGAGGACAGTGCATAATGATGGTACAACTATCAGATGTTGTATTCTATGTTATTCCGTTTAACAACTGGACAAAAACAATAATTAAAAAAATATTCAATAGATTTCTATATTTTAAAAATTGTCTTGCAGGGAAACTCAAAGAATCTGTTTTATGGACTTAAATATAGCCACATAGGTTGTTCTTTTGGTAAAGAAGAGCAACCAAAATAGCTTTGGGGAAGTGCGATGGGGTTTTTTTTAGGCTCTTTGCAGCAACAAATTCTTTAACCAAGATCCAATTATCAAAATTCATTATTGATGATACTTAATGAGCTGTAAACATCACACTTTTAAAAAATCCTGTAGCCAGGACATAGAACTTTCATCAGCCATTTAAAACTTATAGGAAGTATCAGGGTTGTCCAATACTAAAATGTTGACTTGTTTGTTTGTTTGATTCATCAATCCTTCATTTCTGACTTGTATCCTTGGATCATTAGAATCTTCTAATTAGAGAGAAATAAGTTAGATAAGATGATTTACAGCCACAGCTGCACTTTTTTTCATTTCTTGGGAGACTGTACCAAAAGAGAACCAAGTGTTATCATGATATTGCTGGAATGAGCAGCACTTCAAAGGAAGGTTTAAGACATGAAACAGATTAAGATTCCCATTTTTCTACTTAAACCATTCTAAAATCTAAAATCGGCAAAAGGCACATTCAAAGGTTTTTGTTACAAAGACTGTTCCTTGAATAAATAAGGATTTGAAGCCTTCAGAATGCACAGTACAGCATAGTGACTATTAGGAGGCAGAATGAAGGGAAATATAAGTAAAAAATACATTATGGCAAGTATTAGAATTAAAAAGATATAATGAATCGAGCCCCAGTATCTTAACACAAGTTGACTGTTCTCAACAGTGAGCCATCAGAATGTGCTGGGTGTGTGCATTTTTACCTATTTAAATTTATAATACTTGGTAAATGGTGCTACCATGTACAATAGTTATGGTATGATGGTCAGGTATACTATATGTTTCTGTTGATATTCAGTGTCCATGTCTTGCCAACCTCAGAGTAGAAAAAGCATGTGTAATATTCTTAGTTGAAACCTTGTATTTTGGTTTGTTAAGTTACTCAATTTTTGGCTGAGGTTAGGTTATTCAGTTTTATAGTCCTGTTCACAGACGCCTGATGTGTTGCTATATAACACAAATCGGGCATGTGTGTTTTGAAGGATTTTAATTTGTGCTGACCCACTTAATCAGGAAGCAAAATAGCAAAGATCACAGAAATTTGACTTGAGAAGGCTCGAGTCTTCATAACTCTTGTATTAGAAACAAATCTCAAATGTAACTTAATCAAAATCATGAATAAGAATAGCTATATTGAATCAGGAAGAAAGTTCAAGGAGATTCCTACAGAAAGTGTCCAAGTGAGACTTAAGATTTTTGTAAGTCTAGACTGCAAAAATAAGAGTTAAAGCAACTGTACCAACTCTGTCACTTATCACCATTCAGTGGTTTTCTGGATTTCTGTTGCTCAGCTATGGTAATGCTAGCTTTTTGATCCTTGTCTTGTTTATTTTTTATGAAAAATATATTCACTTTGTGTGTTGTGCAGTATGTAGTATGTGGGATTTGTTTCTGTGCGTGTGTGTGTGTGTGTGTGTGTGTGTGTGTGTAAGAGAGAGAGGGGAAAAAAACTTTAGTCTTATCTCTCTTAGAGAATATTGGAAGCATTATTTTTCTTCCATGAAGTTTAGACTGCTGATTACAATTTTTTTTTTCAAAAAATTCAACTGAATAGGTAAACTATATTGTCTCAGTAAATATGCTCTTTCATGCGACATTGTAACATTGCATTTTTACAGAAGGAAAAAGAAAACTATCAAGATATAAATGTCATAGAAATATTTTTGAACTATTTATACTGGACAATATATATAGCATTTTATTAGAGATAGGAATAGGACTTAATAAAAAAAATATAGGGTTGACTTTTTTGCTATTCTGAAGTTTTGTTTCCTTTACTTAATTATATTAATGTAAAGATTTTTTCACAAGCCTTGAGATCATGTGAAATATTCTCAAATAATTATTCTTTGGTGCATTCAAATAGTATTTAGTACTTTATCACTGACATTCTCATCACACCCAAGGTGCTTCGAAGGTGAAAGGATTAACCTTTCATGGGGGGATGCCCAGTTGGTGATTCCTTTCATGTCCATGGCAGGAACTGAAGTGAATGACGGGAGCTCACCCCATCCCATAGGCAGTACTGAGGTCTCGAACACGGGCTTGCTGCTTTAACCCAGCGTCCTAACCGCGTGAGCCACCATGCTCCTGTCACTGCCACTGCACAATAACTATTAACTTCTGTACTTAGTATTATACTTCATTTTCAGCAGTGGCATATATCTGTATTGTATTATTTACTGATAAAACCAAAGTTCTGAGTTAGGATTAAGTTTATAATTTATTGAAATGCAATTAAATTTTTTATTTTATTATTATTAACGATTAACTATTCTATTAACTATTCAGTTCGTATCCGGAATATAAAGGCATGTCCTTAAGGCTCCTATGCTTTAGAGAGCAACTAACATAATGAAAAGCAGCTTTGATCTTCCCTAACTCAGTTCAATATTCTTAACCTAGGATTTAGATAAGAGATTCGGTTAGTCTAAAATAATGTATGCCCCTGCTACTGAGTTAAATATCACTAAGAATAAAGCTACTATTGCATGCATTGAGAACTGCCACATAAATGTTTCAAAGGAGTCCAAGTAGTTTTGCATAATTTTTGAGCAACATGAGCAGTAAATTTTCCAAAGAAAAATAAATGTAATTGATCATACGGTATCCTTTTATATATTTGGTATTTGGTTTATTTGGTATCATTAACTTTATTTTTTCTTTATTATTTTCTTTTCTCTGTTGCAGCTCCTTCAGGCTAGAAGGTATCTTAATATTTGACGACACAATAACCAGTTCTCCTATGACAGATTTGACAGTGCAACCTCTTTCAGGCAATACTAAATAATAACAACATGGACTCTCCTTAGAGCACGAGCACCCTTGAGCCTGAGCACAACTGATATCTGGTGTCATCTGCATTAGTACACCGGCCTCATTTAACAGCTATGAGCTGAGTCCTGACAAAAGCCACAGCCTTAAGCACCATGCACTCTGACAGAAGAAACAAAAGTCAGTTACTTTTCTGACCCATTGCAGAAACAACAATTGCCGAGCAGCATTCCTGTGATCCAGCCAAATGTGTTAAACAGATGTAGCAAAATGAAAGTTGGAAGCACTTAAATGGATCAGGCGATGCCAATGCATATTGGGTGGAAGAGAAGGCTATTATTGTCTCCTGTGCAAATTCAAAGCCATAGAAGAGAGACAGTTGATGCTAAAATGCTTGGGAAAAGGTTGTTTCCTGTCCTTTGCTGAAACAATTCAACTGTTACAGCATGCATCTCAATGCACTTCTAATATTTGCACTGTCACTTTCATTCAGGGGAATGATGTAAGCCATCATTTGCACAGATGGCCACGTGAAATTTTAGCCAACAAGAAGATGTATGTTGAGAGTTTGAGAGCAAAAAAAAAAAATTTAAATTAAATTTGTGTACAAAAATGAAGAAAACATAATGTTCCTCCATCACTTTGCAGCTGGAATCTTTGAAAAAGCAAATACTTGCTCCTTAGAACTGAGATAACAATAATGATAACAAGAAAGCATCAACAAACTAACACGGATTTTAGAATCAGTCTAATTTTAATACATTTTTGTATCAGTATAACAACAAGAAATTGACCAAGATAACTGGTATGTTCCTAATGAATACCGACAGAAACCTCCCAATTACTATAAAGGGAGAAAATGTTTGTATTACGTATTTGACACATGACATTTTTATAGCTAAAAATCTGTTCTTCATGGAAAATGTATCAGATAAATAGGCATTTTCAGTTTATTTTTCTAAATAAATGTCTTTGTATCATTTGCATTTACTTATTTTTGCTGATTTTCATTACTCGACCACTATTCCCTCTTTCACTAAAAAGGGAAACGTAAAGAGAAGAACCAAAACATAGATTTTGCCATGCTAAAATCAGAATGATTTGCAAACTGAAAGCTTTAATATAAAATGTTGTTTGTAGAATTATAAAGTATATTTCTATGGTAAATACGTATGGAAAGTAAGAAAGTCTGTATTTTAATCTTTACTTTCAATACATAGGTTATTTTTTACTATTTCAAGGAAGTATTTAGTTTAGCATATTTTATTGGGGAGTGATAGATATGATTAATTATGTTTGCTATAGTTTATAATGAAGCTATATGTACACAAGACAAGACAAGATCCAGTACCTGATCTCTGCATGGTCAAAGGATCTGAAGGTAGTATATAACGCAGTTAGTGCTAGTATGCATTTCCAAAAATAATTTCCATATATTAGGCCTCTGCTCCAAGTATAAGTAATATTATACCACACGTGGGACACGTTCATAAAATTATTAATCCAGTGTTCTGGCTTTTAGTTAGCTAGGATAGCCTTTGTATGCAGGTGATCCGGATTGTAGGATTGTGTGGCATTTTGGATGGGGCTGGAAGATAATGGATATATCGATGGGCATCCACAGAAACTTCCCGCTTTTGTCGATGACCAAAGCAACAGGGGGCTGCAAACTGCACCCCTTTGGGGCATGTATGTGATGTCAAGGAAATATAAAAAGGATCACTTCAGCTTTGAAAGTTTTGGGGTCATATAAATTGTTCCATTTCCAGTATAAAGTGTTCTGTCCCCGCTGTTTCTCCTTCACAAGAAGATCCCATTCAATTCTTTAGCTGTAATCCAAAAATGGATTGATACAGGACCAGTATGTAGTATCATACCTACACTTTCTGCTTATAAATGAAGGGCTGGATTTGGTCCCCAATTTGTGTTTTATTTTGAAGAATACAATAGAATCATTGCATTGCATTGAATGTTGTTGTTTTTTTAATCCAAATCTTGAAAATTTTACAATGGATTTCAGGCTACTTTACAATTGCCATTTTTCTTCATCAATCAAGGCGGCCATTTCATTTGACACAGAAAATTCTAGTATCAATTCCCAAATAAATTTTCTTAAAAGTTAAATTGTAATGCCCCCCCCAAAAAAATCTATTACTTCAGATAATATATTTTAAGCCTTGAATATTTATTTTCATACAATATTATTAAAACACACACACACACACACAAGCACGATATCGGAGAAATCCTAAATTCTAAGAAAGGTCCACTTACTGCAAAAATAGAATGTAAGACTCTGTGTAGCAATGCAATTTGATGTTGTATATCTGGTTTTAATTTTAGAAAATAAAATAACTTTCAATGTAGTCTGATTCTTAAACATAACACATGATACCATGCAATTCTTGCCTAGCAGGGATTTATTTCCATGCTGTAACTTGCAGTTCTTATTACATGTCATTGTTGAATGAGTTACAATTTGGGGAACGAGAGAATGAGAAATTGGGTAAGATTGTCAAATACGATTTGCAAACAGGAAGAGTTGCTGTACTCATTCAGTGCAGTATTTTGTTATTAGTTCATAAATTCCTTTGATGCCAGAATTGTTTTGAATAAAATATATATTTTCCTTTTTTCAGAGTTTTCTATTTTGTGTATAATTTCCCACATACAAACACACAGTGACACACAGAGAATAAATGACATTTAAAGTGCCTTTGGATACCAAGCCTTTTTAAAAATCAACAATGGAATGTACTAGACATACAAGAATATCATTCAATTTAAGAAAATAGAAACAGTCTTTATTGAATGGCACCATCTGGTTGAGCCTGACCCCTGGTGACTATATAGGCAATTTGCAGCAGTTCCAAGGACATTCCAAGTTCTTGATGCTGTCCATCTTACATCATGTGTTGTTTCTTCTGCTTCCCTCATCTTGTGAAATTCTAGTCTGCCATCTGTTTGAATCACATGCCCAAAGTATACATTTCTACTTGTTGAAAAAAAAAATGGACAAATTTTTCAATCTAATAATCTTTTTTTTTTTTTTTTTTTGGATGAAGGGTTTCCATTTCTGGAACTGTCTTAATTTTTATACACCCAAATATATTCATCCACAAATACAGCTTCACAAACAGTAGCGCAAACCATTTTTTAATTTTCCATTACCTCAGAATTCTAATGATGTTGCTAATTGAATCCAACTCCATCCAAAACAAGACAGTTACCAATTCCTATTTAAAATAGTCTTCCTTCCCCCTTGTTATTTACATTTATTTCAGACTAGCAATGAGTCCAGACATCAGTTCACAGCTTCTACAGTTTTAAGTCACACAAGGCTAGTAATGTGTAAGAGACTCCTAATTACTTCAAAGTGATTCCTAGCTTCAGTGTTTCTCTTAGCAATGCGATAATAAATTGCATGAGTGGTGTTTACAAGATAAATAGGTCTTTGAATGGACAACATGGCATAGGAAATGTGAATCTCTGAATAAATAAAAAACTTTAATTCTACCTGGAAGATCTCTTGCTCCCTAACTGAATTATAACAGATTAATCAGTTGCAATGGTGGGTTGCCTCCAGTTTTCACCGGTTCTATAGAACCGGTAGTAAAACCAGCAGGAGGCTCCGCCCACAGACCCCGACAACATCAAAATGCTTCTGAGCAAAAGAGCGTGCATGCGAGCAAAGCAAGCGCGTGCGTGCGATCCTGTTGCGAACCGGTAGTAAAGGTAAGTAGAACCCACCCCTGATCAGCTGTTCAATCTAAAGTTGTCTTAAGAATTTCTTCTCCATTTTTTGATCACTCATTTAATTCTCATAGAAAAGGTACTGATTTTGAGATACATTTCATAGGAATAGAAAGTTCTTGTCGAATTTTTATGGGAGACTGCAGGAATTTTGCACTTGCCTCCATTATGGATTGAGCAGGGATTGTGTTTTATCTGATTGTGCAATCATCTGTACAGCAATTTGTAGCAGCCAATTTTCCCATCGCTCAGTAAAAAGTCAAGGGAACAAATCGAGGTTAAATCAAGAAAGGGAAGCAGCTAAAAATGCTGCAAACTAATGAAAAGATAAGCTGCAGACCAAAACACCCAATGTTCTCACCCATTTTCAATAATAAATAAAACCACAACTGAAAGGAATTTAGGAAAAAATGTTTGCCTTTACAAAAAATGAAGCTACTTTCACATAGCATTTATTTTTTAAAAAGACAGATTTGGGGCCATTGCTAATCACAAGCAATTTCAATAGTCAGATTTTCTTAAAAATGTGAATCTTATTTTTTCTGTATTCTGCTTTTTTGTTTGCTTGTTTTCTGAGTGCTGGTAATTATGTTAGAACAAACCACATATCTATTTCTTTTGCCAAGATAATAACTGAACACAAAAATAATATGTTCTTGATCGATGTTTGCTGACTTTCCATCTGATAAGCATTTTTAAGGTAACAGTAGAAATATTAAAAGTAAAATTAAAACAAATTTGGAATAAAAGCTACTAAAAAGGCATGACTTAACAAAGCTTTCTAAAAAGCATTGGAGAAAACAGTCAAAGCACCATTTTCAAAACAGCATATTGCATAAACTAATATTAATTTCATGAAAACAAGTGATTATACAGGCCATCACATCATTGTTGGCTCAACTGAACACATAGATTTAGTTAGTAAACTTAGTAAATTTGCAGGCTGCCCATCTCATATATGACTCTGGTGACTCATAATTAAAACAGTAAAAAAAAAAAAAACCAGTTAAAAACAACAACCTAAAAATAGCACCTGAGAAAACTCAAACAAGCCCTGAGCTCATCATGGTATCAAAGCCTCAGTCTAAATGGCAAAGTTAGTGTGGAGGTGGTTGTTTTCTCAGTAGTTGGCAAACCACACTGAGGAATGCAAACGTCAGCACAACGATCCTTAAAGACCCTTCCTCAGGACATGAGGTCTGTCACGTAAGCAAGGTCACATTGTTTGCAGCAGGAAAACCATGGCTGTCCATGAGCTGTCCACATGGATAGCATACCCTACAACATTAGCTTTGTTTAGCCAATCAACTACAAAGTGAACTTTGATCAATGAATCAGCTTCTGCCACGAAGACTTTAGAGAACAATAAAAGGGATCTCCCAGAAGCTGTTCTGGGTACCTTCCCATTAACCTTCTTCCTGCCTATGAGTCTTTCTTCATCATAACAACAAGTTAGTGCCTTGCAAGAAGCCAGCAGGAAGGGTGCAAATCTAATTTCTGAGGGAATGTTGTTCCAAATGGTGGCACCAGGCCACCATTTGGCCAGGCCAGAAAAAAATTCTCCAGTGTTCCAATAAATGGCACTGCTTTGCACATGGGACCCAGAGCAAGTTATTCTTGTCAGATCTAACAGGATGAAGAGAGATGGTCCTGTGAGTAGCCCAACCCTAATCTATGAAGTACCTTAAAAGGCTTTAAATCAACAAATCAGCTGCATCCAGAAATGCAACTTATGAGGCGGAGGTGTCATACATGCTGAACAACAAGCATTCAAAACTGCCTGCACTGTTACATTTTGCAACATCTGAAGCTTCTAATGTACTTTCAGGGCAGCCCCATGTAGAGTGTATTGCAGTAATCTATTTCTTCATGACAGTCTGTCCCTCATTTAGTTTTTCAGGTCTTCCAAATCATACTCATCATCATTTTAACTAAAAGCACATTTAATTTCATGCACATTCAAATTGACGAATACTGTATTCGTTCTAACCAGCTATTTGTTCCAGTTCAGTGGTGGGTTGCTCCTGGTTCGCACTGGTTCACAAGAACCAGTAGTAAGAATTTGTAGTAGTTCGGAGAATCGGTAATAACATTGGCTGGCCATGCCCCCAAACTGGTCCACGGCCTGGTCGCCGCTCACTTACCCCGCCCACCTCATCAGAGGCTTTATTTTTTTTACTTTTAAAAGCATTTTTTCTACAACCTCTTTGGCCAAAAAAAATGCTTCTAAAAGTAAAAAAAAAAAAAAGCCTCTGATGATCATGCAGCTCAGCTGGGATTGTCAGAGGCTTTTAAAAGCATTTTTCTACAACCTCTTAAGGCTGTAGAAAAAATGCTTTTAAAAGTTTTTTTTAAAAAAAGGTTGGCCACGCCCACCCAGTCACATTACCCCCCACCAAGTCATGCCCAAAAAATAAGCCATGCCCACAGAACCGCTAGTAAAATTTTTTAGAACCCACCCCGTTCCAGTTCCAGAAAATTCTAAACGAATGACATCTTTGTGTCCCATTAATGTCAGCTATGAACTATTTTCCTCCTGATCACAACAGTAACAGTAACTGCAGCACTTGAGATGTTACTCAATAGTGCAAATTGCAACAACAGTAAAAAACAATTTAAGGCTACATACTGTTCATCCTCGTATTAGTTATGGATCAAATGTGTACCTTAGTATTGTTTCCATGGGGGGGAAAAAAATAAAATAAAAAAAATGAGCTTCTGTTTTCAGCAACTTTTCTGCCAGCAGCAAAGTTTCTAAAGATAAGATCCATTCAAAATATTCTCCCCAGTTGGAAAAACACAAAGCAATTTCCACTGATTCCCTTTGGAGCTATTAACACGATCTCATCCAGTGTTCTGAAAAGTACACAAAACATCAGAACAGATGGGGAGGCAGATGACATAAAAATTTGCAGGTAGAGGAAAGAATCAACAAAGATTGCTGTCTTCTTCATTCTACCCCGAAAAAGAAAGAGCAGTTAGTCTGCAGGTGGCTTATATTCTTTACTGAAAAACTATATTCAATCTATACTCTTCATCTACTACTGAGGAAAGCACATTTTTGAAGACAGGTTAGTAAAAACAGGGCCAACTATAGTGGTTCACATTATGAAATTATATGTCAGTTCGTGTTTCACCAGACTTCAGGATAGTGGAAATGCCTTTCTATACAAATTAAAACTATTTTTTATTGAAAATCAGATTAATGTAAGTGAAACATCTCTTTCAAAATATTGTTCTAGGTATTGTCACAAATAATGACTGATGGCTTTTAATCTAAAGAATTTATATAGATGTTAATCTTCAAGTGTACAGTATATTGCATTTCTACCTGGATATGCTAGACCACGGATGTCAAACTCGATCATGTCACGTGACATATCATGACATAGTGTGACATTTTTTGTCTTTGTGGACCTGGGGTGGGCGTGGCCTGCATGTGACACATCCAGCCCATGGGCCGCCAGTTTGACAAGCCTGTGCTAGAATATATATTAATACCATGCAGGATCCAAAAAATGAAGAAAAATAAATAGGGAGTATATTAACAATTAAATAACTGATTTGTAAAGTTTAAGTGCATTATTACTACGTACATACAACATAGTTGTTTCTATCCATCCGATCCAACCTGGGAGGAAGAGCGTGCTCTGGGTACCATCAACTACAGTGTGCCACCTGATACAACCCAGAAAGAGAGTCTTTTCTGCTGTGGCATCTACCCTTTGGAACAGTATTCCCCCTGAGATTAGATTGGCCCCATCCCTGTTGGCCTTTGCAAGCTTGGGTCTTTGGGCTTGAGCCTGGGCATGGGTTAAAGCCCATTTCCTGGTCATATAAATAATAAGTTAGATCATATCCAACAGCTATGGGTCTTAATTTTTGTTTTCTGTTTTTGTGCTTTTATTTGTTTTAGCATAAATCAGCTAGAGTTATGGGTAAGTGAGATGCACAGCTATATAAATCAATTAAATTAATAGACGTTAGCGTGTCCTGTTTGAAACATTTGGATCATGATTGCATATCTGTATTTATGAAAAACTGAGCTTGCAGAATGATGTCTTAGAGATGATTGTCAGTGTAGCTTTAAATAATGTAGAAGAGTTTTTCACGGACAAATTCCAGCAAGTCTCAGCTGGTGCTACAGCTGAGAGCAGCCTGAAACTTGCGACATTCTGTATTAAAGGTAAAGGTTTCCCCTGTCCAGTCGTATCTGACTCTAGGGGGCAGTGTTTAGCCGAGGCAACCAATGTTGTCTGAAGACACTTCTGTGGTCACATGGCCAGCATGTCTGTATGCTGATGTGCACGGAACCACTGGCCTACATCAAATTTCTCCAAGAGTTGGGGAAACTCTTCCTACAAGTCCCCACTTTAAATTATAAATTAAATACGTGAGAATATTGAGCAGGAAAAAAAGTAAAATGTCATCCATGTCACCTCTCGCCATTCATTCAACATTCAAGCAATCTCTCCTGATACTCCAGCAAAGCCATCGATTATGTTATAAAGGAAACACAATGTTTCAAAAGATCAGGACTTAAGCCTATCAGCCTACGTTGATGTGTAAGCTGAAACTGGCAAAGTATTTTCCATTTAAGAAATCGGTAGATACCAATTTATTACAACATTATAAAGCAAAATCCCCTCAAGATGTTAAACACTCTTGGAATGAAATTTCCCCCCTCAACAACTGACAAACCAAATATCCAGATAAGAAAATAAGGATTCTTTATAAGATAAAGAAATAAGGCAGTGGTGAAATTCATTTTTTTTACTACCGGTTCTGTGAGCGTGGCTTGATGGGCATGGCAGGGGAAAGATACTGCAAAATCTCCATTCCCATCCCACTCCAAGGGAAGGATAATGCAAAATTCCCATTCCCACCCCACTCTGGGGCCAACCAGAGGTGATATTTGCCGGTTTTCCGAACTACTCAAAATTTCCGCTACCAGTTCTCCAGAACCTGTCAGAACCTGCTGAATTTCACCCCTGAAATAAGGGAAGAAAAGGGGATATATCCTCTCTGCCGGTCTTCACACATGTCCAGAAGCAAACACCCTAACATTTCCTCACACCTTCCAAATACCAGTACAACTTTACTCTAACTATTACTGCCTTTAGCCCTTTTGCCCATGGACACCTCTGAGAGTTGTATCATACACTACACTGTCAAATAAACCATCCTCTGCTTCAGTCATCCAGTGTGCTCATTTGTGACTCAGATTTTCCAAAAACTTTCTTCTAACAAACATTCAACATGATAGCCATTGCTTGCCACCAATAGTAATCATATATATTAACTTTTAATGAGAGTTTATCAGTAGCTTTAACAATGGCATCATGAAAATAAATAATCAAAGCCAATGGTGCAAATGTCACCAAGTTACAAACACTGTCAGATATGTGTTACCATCAGGAAGTGCTGCTTGCAAATTCTAAAGTCAACAATTAGCATAACCTTGCACTTGATTTCATTGACCTCTGTTAATCCTCAGGCTTGACTATCTTGAAAAGTTTTTATTTTGAAGCAAACCTCATTCTGACTGTTTTTGAACTGCATTAGTGTTGTATTCTTCTGGAGTTTTTAAAATCAATGTGGGAAAAGGGTTTTAAGCTATCGAGCTTTTTTTTTTTTTTTGTATTTTCTGAAGGTTAAAGACAAACATTTTTGCAAAGTTAATTGAAAATTTACACTGAAAACACACCCACCCACCCACACCCACATCCACATCCACACTCACACACACAACTTTCAGCAACCAATTAAAAAAAATGAAGATAGTTAGCATACCCTATTTTGAGTTTTTCCAAAGGCAAATAAAGTTCAGTGTGCAAATTCGTAGTTTCAGACACATCCCCACTGTCATAATAGAGGTGTGCAAAATATGTCCTGCAAGGAAGTATAGTAACTACTATAGGAATGTGCAGCAAGTATTTTGAAAGAATAATGGTTTGTCATTTAGTAAAAGGGGCATTGGTTACATACCCTGGTAAACCAGGAAAGTCGTTCTGACTTTGACTTTTGAAAGTCCTATGTGCTTTTGAAAAACAGAGGCCTACATTTTGAAGATGACAACCAAATAGAAACTAAAATTCTACCAACTTTGCTTCACTGGAGGTTTCCAGCAGCTGGAGGAACTCAAGATTCTTCAGGAACTGCCAAGGTGCAGCCTCTATGGAAGACTTGAATGCTACTGAAAAATTGCAACAAAATCTGTTGGAGTTTGATAAAAAAAAATTATTTCCTGAGGCCAATCTGATTTGGTTGACATAAGTGGTGTTGCAATGCTGGTGAAACTAATGAAGAACAGAGGGAAATAAAGGCAGTATCATATAATTCTTAACAGACAGACTCTGAAATGGTGAACAGCCGCTCCCCCTAGGTCCCTCCAAAAACCCCTGGTGGGTATCTAATTGATTTTTATTTCTAGCTGACATCACGCTAAAGGATCTGATTTATATTTTGCAGTCTCTGAATTAACATAGCCTAGAAAGCAAGCATTTTGAAGAAAGATATGTATATATCACACTGAAGACTACTATAATGTACATAGAATGATAATATTTATCAACAATAAGATAAACATTTTTACATTGTTTTCTTTGGAAAATTTTGAAATATCTATCAAGCCAATCTGCCACTCATGATCTAGATTGGACACTACTGCTGTATTTTTAGGGAAATTTACTCTTGTGGGTTTATGTCTTGACTTGTTTCCTGAACAGATGTTATGTGTTCCGGCTTCTTGAAACAAAGAATTCACAATCCTATAATTCTCTACAAGACCAGCCATGTAATTAAATGCACTTTAGAATTTGTTTACACCCAACATCTTGAAGGATTGTAAGGACATCCCAAAGGTGCTTTTTCAAGAGGTAACTGGACTTCCTTTTTCTTTGAAAACATTTTGTTTCTCATCCTAGAAGCTTCTTCAGCAAAATGTCTTCAAAGAAAAACCAGAAAGTCCAGTTGCCTCTTGAAAAAGCATCTTTGGAACAACTATGACCCAGATGACTGAGAATCTCCATAAACAGATTGTAGGGAAATGATCACACTCTGACTTCAAAAATGCATAATTATTTTTTATGTAAATATATAGAGCTCAAGGGGATATTTCCACTCTTCCCACTCATTATCATCATCTCATTATCATCATCTTCAGAAGAAGTATTGGGATCCACCACTTTACTTTATGCACCCATTTCTAGTCAATTGCATTCTATGAGTTAGATCCAAGAATGCAAGCAGGCTAGTCTTGGTTTAATTTAGCATTATAGAACTGTGGTGGCATAGTGATTAGAATGCAGTACCGCAGGTTACTTCTGTTGACTGCTCGATCCCTGCAATTTGGCAGATCGAATCTCATCAGTCTCAAGTTTGACTCAGCCTTCCATCTTTCCGAGATTGGTAAAATGAGGACCCAGATTGTTGGAGAAAATATGCTGACTCTGTAAACCGCTTAGAGAGGGCTGTAAAAGCACTGTGAAGTGGTATATAAGTCTAAGTGCTAGTGCTATTGTTATAGACCACCATGAAAATAGTTTGGCCTTGCTAATAGAATGGAATCCCATAAGTGTTTCAGATGAGACAAATTATTCAAATTTGTCACAACCAGATTTTGAGCTGGGCATCTCTACTCCATGTGGGTTTTTATTGTTTACTTTGATAGTGTTGCTGATTAAATTTACTGATAATTTCCCATTATAAATTAATATACACTATAACTATTGCTTACAGACAAAACAGATTTTGCTTTATATTTGCAGGCATCTGGAGATGCTGATTTTCTAAATCTAAATAGGAGCACAGCAGGAAAACTGATGAAAAATTGACAAGACAGTAGATTTGCAAAGGCCAGGACTCTTTTAAAAATAACCACCAAACATTAGAACTATTCTTAAATGATCCCAGTTTTGTCATCCCATATTATTATCAAGTTATCACCATCTCTAAAGACCTTTTTAAACAGCTTTGAAGTTCTTTAGATGATGCCTTTAGATACTTAAGAGTACCTAAATTGCTCTCTTAATTTAATGCAGGGTTCTCTGCCCACTTAACATTATTTTTTTCAGAAACCTACAAAGAAAGAAAGCTTTTATCATAAAATAGAAATAATAAGGAGGTTGATGCAGCCTCCTACTATATTTGGAATGCATGAGGAACAAAACTGTCCAAGATTCTCTCTGCCTTTAGACAAAAGAAAATCAAGGTAAGTAATTTTGAGTTTATTTCTCACTTTCCTTATTTTTCAGGATTGTGCCATCTTTTATAAACCCATCCCCCATCACCTTTGTTGATTCCTTTTCTATTTCCAGAGTCAGCTCTAAATCCCTTTAGACACACAAGCAAACAAACAAACAAAAATGTCAAGATGATAATTTAAGAGCTGATCAACTGATGCAATGAGGAGAATGAGTCATCAGGATCTTTGGCTGTTATCCCTTTAAGATCCTGTGTAATAAGAGGAGGCTCTGCTGGCGTGTTGGTTGGGTTTGTCAAGTTTCTTACCTGATATTAATTGCTTATAGCACATGTATGTATAATATTCCTATATTCCTATTGTAGATAAAAACCACTATTTGATACAAACCACTGTTGTCTGTACTTGTTCTTGGATTGATATATGTGATAGTCTTGTGCACACTCTGACAAAAAACATGAAATATACTCACATGGAAAGGAGTGAGGGAGAAAGGAGAAAGAAAGGAAATAAGTCAGGAACCTTAAGACTAGAGGAGGAGAAGGGCAGCAAAATCATAATTTTGCCTTCTAATAATGAATGGTCATGCTCATCATGGCAGCTTTTTTGTTAAAAGCAACTCCACAAATTTCAAGTAGGCTCTCTAACCCAAATTGGCCACATAGTTCTTTTGTTTTGTTGTTTTTGTTAATTGCAAAATCATGTCCAACCCATCATGACCCCACGGACAATGTTTCTCCAGGCCTTCCTGTCCTCTAACATCCCCCGGAGTCCATTTAAGCTCACACCTACTGCTTCAGTGACTCCATCCAGCCATCTCATTCTCTGTTGTCCCCTTCTTCTTTTGCCCTCAATCGTTCCCAGCATTAGGTTTTTCTCTAGTGAGTCCTTCCTTCTCATTAAGTGGCCAAAGTATTTGAATTTCATCTTCAGGATCTGGCCTTCTAAAGAGCAGTCAGGATTGATCTCTTCTAGGACCGATCAGTTTGATCACCTTGCAGTCCAAGGGACTTGCAGGAGACTTCTCCAGCACCATAGTTCAAAGGCCTCAATTCTTTGGTGCTCAGCCTTCCTTATGGTCCAACTTTCACAGCCATTGCAACTGGGAAAACTATAGCCTTGACTATACACACTTTTGTTGGCAGGGTGATGTCTCTGCTTTTTAATATGCTGTTTCTTTTGTTAGGGGAATGCAAATCAAAGACACTGGAGAAAGTTCTCCCTTAGCAATGTCTTCCTTGAAGAATTGGTAAAGAAGATTGATTCAGGTTCAATAATTGGCAAATTGATTTGTAGTCTCAATGGAGATTTTATCTTGGACTACTTGGTAGTATATATTTTTCTGGCATTCTTATATAAATACTAGACTTATATAAATACTAGACCACGTCCATTTCCTTCAGTTTCCCATAGCTGGGAAGGGGGCATTGTATATTAAATTCTAAATTCTGATTCAAAACTGAGTCAATAAATCATCAGTTCAAACTGAGTGCCTTCAAGTTAGTTGGAAAATTTAATGGAACACATGTTCCTTTTTAGCAAATATAATTTTGCAATTAAATTGAATGTAGATTGGATCTTGCAAGTCATACACTTTGATAAGTCACACTATTATCTGTTCCTGAAGAAGGAGAAGCTTTCCAATGTTAGGGCAATAATGGGAGCACACTGTAGTAATCTATTATTCAGACCAAAATAAATGCCTTCAGGTGTAAAAGGTAGATAATAACAGGTAGAAAAACAATTTGATTTATCTACTGGGAAAGTTTGACAAATTTGTATTCTCACATGAATTTAATTTTGTTTTGTTCATATGATTGACAGTTATCATTACTAAGAAAATGCACAGAAAATGTCTGCTGGGACATATTCTTCTTTTTTTTAGCCAGCGAAAGAATAATTTCTAGATATCTAGAAGCTATGGACTTCTACACTGCTTGCTTACTCACTCATGTTTTATCATGTTTCCATGCTTTAACCCAAACATCTCTGGGCATGTTTCAAGTGACCACTGTCTCAAACTCTGTAGTCAGTTCAGACATGATATTCTTATACAGTAGGAAGCAGTGACTTACGATACGTATTTCTGCTGAAAAATAAGAGAGGAAATATTAGAAGCAATACAGACAAGAGGGCTCTAATGAAGCAGAATGAAGCAATCTCAGACAGTAACCACTTTCAGAGTCATAAAGCATACTGTATATGGTAGGAATGCTGTCCAGAGCTCCTGAAAAGAACAAGATTTATTTAGATCATGCCGCACACACTTTGGCCAACAGAGTATCTTTGGCCAACACACTTTGGCCAACAGAGTATCTTTCCATTCTTAGTGTGATATTAGATATGCATAATAGCTACCTTTGACAGTCTCATCTCAATTTGGCTGTTTGGAATAAAGTCCAATGAAAATTAAGTTGACATTGCATTAAGCTTTCTAGTGAAAGTGAACTTCATAAGTGAGATAAAAGAGACGGTCAACAGCATATTCTCTAAATAACAGATCTATGGTCAAAATAATGAAATCTTAAAAGTGCATTATCTGTTTAAAAAGCTGATAATTATATCATTAAATTTGGACATGAATAAAAATAATAGCTTTAATTCAATACACATAGACAAACACACACACACACACACTTTTTATGCTAAATTATTATAATACAGCCGGTGCCCTAAAGAATAGATATTCCTTCCAGTGAGAGAAGAGCAATGCCACCCTTGTTTGAAACATGCCTGCATGATTTAAAATATGCAGCAATGACACCTTGATCTAATACCCTTTACTGTCTCAAACTTCACATACAGTTTTTCATGCTGATGTATGTTATTTGTGTGGCGAAACCATGAAGCAAAGGATGCAAATTATGTATCTGCGCTATTTTTGACAAGACATCATTTCTGTCAATTTACATCCATGCATGGTTAGATGCATCTGAATTGCTATGGTCTCCTGAATCAATAGCGTGTACTTTTTAAAAAATTAATCTAACAGTAGAATACAACCTTTACATGGAATTGTAAGATCGGGTCTTGAGAGAGGTTGCTGAAAGAAGAAAATTCTTATGGGATAGTTCCTGGAAAGACTGACCAGGGTGCTGTAGAAGGAAGCCTAGGGAGATATCTGGCCCTTCACAGCAGTCTTAATCTTTTATTGAGGCTGTTTATGATTTCTTTGGAAAAAATGACTTTTATTTCCTTTTATTTACTGATAAAATATTTCAAATTGTCCTTGGAGCTTCCACATTTTATTTAGGCATGGTAGTAAACTTAATAAAGTTTTAATAGCTGTATCACATTGCCTCCAGCATGAGAGTTTAGGTGGAGAATATGTGGCTACATCCATCAATGACAGAATCATAACATCTTCTTATTAGTATAGTTTTACCATTATAGTTAAACAACCTGGTTTCTGAGATAAAGCTATAAAATAATTCCTTTCATGTACATAGATCCTTATGTGATTCAATGAGCTATAGTGCTGAACCTTCTCTGGAGTAAGAAGCTTGGATTAAATCACCACTTTGTTTGTGACTAGTATGGTCCTCTTTTAAACTCTGTGGAAACTTATGTAGGGCTTCAATCATATACATTATTTTAAGACAACAAGGCTTCTGTGGCTGTAACTTCTCTAGTCAACTTAAAGAAACCCAGGAGAGAAAGGAGACTGGATTGCCAGGCAACCCAAACTCTTGTTCATACATGGTCAGAATCGATAATAAAGTTAGTACTATGATTAAGTTATGACAGTATTTCTGAACCTGAGTAACCACTAGACAGGTACATTTAAGCTCCTAGAATTCCCAGACATCATGGCCTCTCTTGACTTTAATTTTTCTATGCACCAGGAAGTTGCCCAGGCTTGGAAATTGTTGTGACCGAGGCCCACGTAGTGATTACCAAACACAATTCAGTCCTGAACAAATCTATTTTATTAAAACAGCTGAGAGTTAATTCATTCTCAGCTTAGTCCAAAACAAATTTTTCATAACCAGTCCTACGGCCTTATTACCAACCTTTGATGTCTTTGGCAACCTGCCAAAGGCTTTTCTTGGTAAAAATCCCACAAAGTTCAAGAGACACTGACAAGAAGCACTGGAATCAACATTGCTTTTCTACAAAGAACCCAACGGCTCATTGCTGCTCTTTTAAGCCTTATGAGAGTGGCCAATCATCTTCTGGCCTTACTCCTGAGTCATCCTTTTTGCTTCAGCAGCTCTTGACTTCTGGCAGCTCTTCGCATGCTCCTCCTGTTCCTCTGCCTCTCTGCTTCTGCCTCTGGAAGCTCTGGAGTTGGTGCATCACTCCCAGATGGCCCTGCCCCATCTCTGCCTCCAATGCAGAGCCCTCGTCTAGGCCTTCCCTTGACTCCAGGACTGGCCCATTGTCCTCCCCAGTCTCCTCATTGTCCGACTCCTCTGCCAGGTCCACAGATTGCTGGCAGACCACAATAGAAATGCTGTTTTATCAGAAATAATTTCAATTGTATTTCGAACAGAAATAAACACATGTATAGCTCAGTTCCAGTGGTGGGTTGCTACCAGTTCGCCCCAGTTTGGGCAAACCGGTAGTAGTAGTGGTGGGAGGCTCCACCCACCCACCCGGATGTCATCAAATACCCTCTGTGCATGTGCAGAAGCACGAGTGACCCAGTAGCAAAGGTAAGTGAAACCCACTACTGCTCTGTTCGTAACTGTTTGGGGTGGGGGTGAGGGATGGGAGCAAGATGGCAGCCATTATTATAGCCCTGCATCCCTTCAATAAAGAGACAAAGGACTTTGGTCATTTTGACTTGTCTGCTCCATCCAAATACGTATATTACAAAATAAAATTAGCGATACGTGTTATCACGACCTGTTTTGTATGAATGAAATTTTCTATTACACCCTGCTTTGAATTTGGTAAGGGGTTGCATAATGTAGTTAAACATGATCCAAACTATACCAAATCTCAGACTTTCAAGGAAGAAATAATGAATTGAAAATGGTGCCATTTTTAGGTCATATTTTAATCACCATAGCAGACTGAATTTCTGTCAAGCAGGCCAGCTCTTCTGAATTCCTTCCTGGACATGGAGAGGACTTGAGATCATCCACAAGTGCTCCAAACAGTTGGTCTTTCGTGATGAACTTCAAGACAGTGGATTCTGGTGGGTTCTGTTTCTAGGACAGTGATGGTTAACCTTTTTTGGTGCTGAGTGCCCAAAGCGTACATGCGCATGCCTGAACCCCCAAAATGCAATGTCAGTGCCCCCTGTGCATGTGCCCCATCCCCCACACATGCATGGCAGAATCCCAAAGACCATCTGGCTGGCAGGGGGTGCACGCACATGCACAGTGGAGCTGGCCTGGGGTGACGGCTGGCGTGCCCACAGAGAGGCTCTGCATGCCATCTGTGGCATGCATGCCATAGGTTTGCCGTCACAGTTCTAGGATATTAGTTGACAGGAATAGAGATTAAAATCATTAAAAGTAAAACAAAGGAGTATAAAGTTGCTTTATTTCATAAAAATAGTTATGTTGCTACTGCTAGGAAAACTTAATGGATGTTTTGTTGATCAGGATTGAATGATGAAGCTGTAAAAATTGATTTATAGCTAAGATGACATATGGGAAAAAGAGATCATCTGTTGTATTTTAAAAGAGATAAATTACTAAAATAGTTTATACTTGAGATGAAAGACAAAGTGTTTATACATATATTCTATCTATCTATCTATCTATCTATCTATCTATCTATCTATCCTTTCTTCTGAATTTTTATTTGCATTATATATTTTCTGCACTTTCTATTTTTTAGTTTGTATTAGTTTGTACATTTTAACTGTAATTTTTAATAAAATTATTGTAAAAAAACTGACATCCATTTGTGTCATTATATAATTACATAATTTGAATCATTTGACTAAGAACATCATCACACCCCGTCACATTTCGATGTTACTTCCTTCATTTGCATAATTATGCCATTATGCAAATGAAGCAAATCACCAGAGTGACACGCTTTCACATTTAATGGAGATATGTAAATAATGATCCTTTCCTTCCCCAGATTAGTCCATTAAAACCAGATTTCACTACACTGTTCCAAAACTTACTAGGAGTCCTTTTTAAAAATATATATATATATATCAATCAATTTTTTAATGAAATATTGTCAATCTAGTTGTAAGAAAAAGAAGCCAAGAATTCCTCAGCATGACCCAATGCTGGAAGCATTTTGAACACAGGAGGAGCAGAGCTTCTCCCTTAGCCTTGCTCCATAGATGATACAAATTGAGATGATACAAATTGCTTCTTTGAGGCAAATCTCATTGCTGATTTGCTTTGACAGAGAGAAACACATTGCCACCCTAGTGATCGCTTTGTCAAAGTCAATCTGTGTTCCTTTGCGCAGGCCTACTCTGTAAACAAATTCCAATACCCTACACTGCAGCTTTCTGGCACCCATCGCCCTTCCCCTCAAAGTTCCTGCTGATGCCTACAAGAGGCAGCCAAGTCAAAGAAAGCAGAAAAAGAGTAACTTATTCCCTGTTGTAGTGAAAGCAATAAGCAGGCAGTTGCCCGAGACAGGAGGACAACTTTCCCTTATGGGCATGTGGCTGCTAATTATTTCTTTCCAGCATGAGATGGGGAAAAAAAAAATCACTGGCAACAGTGGAGTAATGAAAATGGCATTGAGGAATCACAGAGATCAGCACTTATTCGCCTGTCTTTGGTTTCTTTTCTCCACTTGCTGCTTCTGGTAAAGATACTCCAAGGCAAGCCATCCTAGAACCTGAGAGGCAGCATCTTGTTCTATGAAGCGTAATGAGATTTATTGTAAATGCCACATTTTGCAGACTTATGTAAATACACATTCATAACTTGGACTATAATTTCATTAGTGCCTTATTCCAGATTCTTTTGGGGATCTGTATTCTTTTAACCACCTAAAAGTCCTATCCTCTTGGAAACTGTCTCAGTGGTGAAATCCAATTTTTTTTACTACTGGTTCTGTGGGCGTGGCTTGGGCATGGTGTGGCTTGGTGGACGTGGCAGGGAAAGGATACTGCAAAATTTCCATTCCCACCATACTCCAGGGGAAGGATACTGCAAAATCCCCATTTCTTCCCCAGTCCTGGGGGAAGTATATTGCAAAATCTCCATTCCCACCCCACTCTGGGGTCAGCCAGAAATGGTATTTGCTGGTTCTCCAAACTACTCAAAATTTCCACTACCGGTTCTCCGAACTGCTCAAAAATTTCCGCAACCAGTTCTCCAGAACCTGCCAGAATCTGCTGCATTTCACCCCTGATCTGAATTCTTTTAACAACTAGCCTCGTGGTGCAACCGGAACAAGCTGCAGTAGAGATTGCAGTAGAACATTTCTACTCAAAACTGTAGAAATGGAGATAGACTTTAAGAGAAACCCTTCCATACCTCTCACAATACTAGACAGCACAGTATCAACAGTAGAGACCTTCAAATTTCTAGGTTCTACCATATTGCAAGATCTAAAATGGACAGCTAACATCAAAAATGTCATCAAAAAAGCACCACAAAGAATGCTCTTTCTGTGCCAACTCAGTAAGCTCAAACTGCCCAATGAACTGCTGATCCAGTTCTACAGAGGAATACTGAGTCTGTCATCTGCACCTCTATACCTGTCTGGTTTGGTTCTGCAACCCAACAAGACAGACACAGACTTCAGCGGATAATTAGAACTGCAGAAAAAACAATTACTACCAACCTGCCTTTCATTGAGGACCTGTATACTGTACGAGTCAAAAAGAGGGTTGTGAAAATATTTAGAGACCCTTCACATCCTGGACATAAACTGTTTCAATTCCTACCCCCAAAATGATGCTATAAAGCACTGCACACCAGAACAACTAGACATAAGAACAGTTTTCCTGAACGCCATCACTCTGCTAAACAAATAATTCCCTCAACACTGTCAAACTATTTACTAAGTGTACACTACTATTAATCTTCTCATCGTTCCCATCACCCATGTCCTCCCATTTATGACTGTATGACTGTAAACTTGTTGCTGGTATCCTTACGATTTATATTGATATTTTTTCCTGATTGCTTATTTGTAACCTATGACTATCATTAAGTGTTGTACCTTAGGATTCTTGATGAACGTATCTTTTATTTTATGTACCCTGAGAGCGTATGCACCAAGACAAATTCCTTGTGTGTCCAATCACACTGGGCCAATAAAAATTCTATTCTATTCTATTCTATTCTATTCTATTCTATTCTATTCTATTCTATTCTATTCTATTCTATTCTATCCTATCCTATCCTATCCTATCCTATCCTATCCTATCCTATCCTATTCTATTCTATTCTATTCTATCTACTTAAAAGTCCTATTCCCTTGGAGACTTTCTTGTGGGCAATGTCACCGATTGGTTGCCGTTTTCTATTCAGAATATTCAAAGTTTAATACAAACATCCATTTCCCGCAAGACAGAAAGAGAAAGTAACTTGTTCAAAAACTGTGCTAGAAGGGGGGAAAAATAGGGTCCTCACCTCTAAAATTAGAACAAACATGTGAACAGATCATTTTCTATTTCACTACATGTTCCACAGACTTACTGGCTCAGAGATATATGACTGTTCTGCCCCAGCTACAGACCCCAAAGAACGCAGCACACACAAAGTATGTACAAAACTTAATTTACTAAAATAACTCAGTCTTTTTCAAAGGCTGTTAATAAACTTCCTTAACAGCCTACAAAAAACCCAAGATAAAGTAATCACAATCTTACTATGATTGGCAGAAAGCCCAGAAGCAATTTTGCAGAGAATCCAGATGCAAAGGAGAGTGAACTAAAGTTGTTCCCTACAAAATTGCTTCAGTCAGCGTTCCTCCTTAAATAGGCTAAGGGAGTGGCCAATTAGCCCCAAGCCTTATTCTCGAGGAGACCTTCTCCTGAGGAGCCACTCCTGCCTTTTGGCAGCTCTGTGCGCCCATGCATCAAGAAGATGTTCCTCCCCTTCCTCCTCTTTATTTAAAGGAGCTTCTGGAGGTTCTGAAGGCCCTGGCTGAATCCCTGCTTCTGGCACCACATTTTCTCCAGCCTCCTCATTGTCTGACTCGAGTGCCAGCTGCACAGGCTCCTGGCGCAGCACCACACCAGCCTCCTCGTTGTCAGAGTCAGCTACAATCTGCACAGGCCTCTGACAGGCCACAACAATGACTCACCTAAAATTTCAAATAAACTAAGATAAAACCTCAGACCAAAATTGATTTTAGGAATAGCAGAATCTTTGGAAGCTGCTAAGGAAGTTATTTGCAGGAATACTGTTTCCACAGATAATGCAGTGGGTATATCAAACCTTTCCTATCTTTTGCTGCCTTGGAGGCATATAAAATGGGAATTTCTCTCTTCCTTCTGAAACATCAAAACATTTACAATATAACTTTCCATGCCCCCTAATTACCTAATATTAAGATTCAGTTAGGGATGCGGTGGCTCAGTGGCTAAGATGCTGAGCTTGTTGATTGAAAGGTCGGCAGTTCAGCAGTTCAAATCCCTAGTGCTGTGTAACAGGGTGAGCTCACGTTACTGTTCTGTCCCCGTCTCACACACGCACACAAACAGATAGCCAGGGGTTAAATAAAACTGGCAGACAACAAACTCTTTCGATAAGAGGATTGGCAGCAACCCAGTAGCTGCTTGCCAAGAACTTTACTCATAGAGGGAGGGGGTGTTCCTCCAACAGATAAACCCAAACAAGATACACACAGTTCAAGAATTGTCAAGTCCAGTCCGTATTAAATCCAAAGCAGATAACGTTGTTTCAAAGATACAATGTGACTCGCTAGTAGTTTGTTTTCTCCGTCACAGAGTCTGAATGGCCATCTCACCCCCTTTTATCCCCTGTGGGGTGTGGTCCAGTGACTCAGCTTAATCTCTGGCATGCCTCCTTTTCTGCTGCGTGCGCTTGTCTCTCCGACGCTGGCATGGATCCAGCCAAGACTTATCTCCGTCACTCTTTGACTGTGAGGAGATACCTGGCTCCTGGCCAATCTCTTCTCCTTCGGGAGACACCTGAAGCATTGCCAGAGAGGAGGGTCCTGGAGAGGGAGGCCTGGCCAACTCCTCTCCTTCATGTTCGGAGCCTTCTCCCTCCGATAAGTCGGCCTCGGGGGTCGGAGTCACAACAGTTACTTGTCCCAGCTTCTGCCACACTGGCAGTTCGAAGGCACGTAAAAAATGCAAGTAGAAAAATAGGGACCACCTTTGGTGGGAAGGTAACAGCGTTCTGTGTGCCTTTGGCGTTTAGTTATGCTGGCCACATGACCATGGAGACGTCTTCGGACAGGACGGGCTCTTCAGCTTTGAAACGGAGATGAGCACTGCTCCCTAGAGTCAGGAAGGACTAGCATATATGTGCAAGGGGAACCTTTACCTAGGATTCAGTTATAGTTACAACCTATTTATATGAAAATCATTGGTTCATATCTTCTTGAGAAAATGCACCTCATAAACTGAGACAATGCTACTATATTTCCCTTATGTTAAATTGTAACCTCGATGATTCGCCTGGAAGAGAAATTGGAATTTAAATGAACAACTTTTTATTCCCGTTTGTTTGTGTGTTGTTACTATCTATATAATATACAAATTGAGTCCAATTCTCTTATTCAACAGATAATTAATTTAATTCCAGTAGTTTCATTTTCATTTTCAAAAAGTTCATATGAATAGCAAGCAGTAACAGTTTACACAAAAACAGTTAAAATCACTCTTAAATTGAACAAAACTGCTAGTAAATTAGAACAAAGATATAAATACTCTCCAATCATTTGAATTTATCTACTTCTAATTTTCTTTTGAGAATCACTGTTTATAGTTAGAGAGTGAATCATTCTGTGAGGTTTAATGTACAAATACATTGATAATTAATGTATGTAGTATTTTCTTTTCCCCAGTTTAATATTTTTGAGATATTTCTGGGTTTATTGAATACATCAAACCCACCTGCTAAATTGAACAAATGAGCTGACCTCTTTCTACTCTGCAGCATTTAAAGTATTTTCCCACGTTCCATTACTGTATTTACTTTAATAAATGCTATCTATTTTCCCCCAAAAAAGCTAAGCTGCTATACTTTGAAAAAAGAGCCATTCAATAAGAAGTAATAGCAGACTACAGTAGGCAAAGTGACTTATTAGCATTAAAATAAATTCAAGAGGTGAAAATTTGCTTGCTTTTGATGAAAGTCAACCTGACAGACAAAATTCTGTCAGTATAAAAGTTATAAACATATTGGAGCAATGAGCAAATGAACTAAAGTTTTCTTTTCCTGTCTTTCTATGCCATCTGAGTACTCAGAGTGGCTGATAAAAATTAACATACAATATGCTGAACATAAAATCTAAATTATGACCTACGTTTAAACTACTATTTGTATTAATGAACTTTGAAGAACCAGGCGTGGAATCTAAATGCAATTTCCAGGAGAAAACAAGGAGAAAGCCCCACCCCACCTGCCGGATAAACAAGTCTCTGGCAATAGGGCATTTTCCAAAACATTTTTGTTTATACCAGCAGTCCCCAACCTTTCTGGCTCTGTGGACTGGCACCAGCAGCAATGCTGGTGATGATTTCATGTGCGCACTGCTTGCTCAAATGCAGTTTGAGGCCATGCAAGCAGTAGGCAAGTATGCTTGCCTACTGCTTGCATGGCCCAGTTCCTAATGGACCATGGCCAGGTATTGGGCTGGACTGGGGGTTGGTGACTCCTGCCTTATAAAGTAATAAAGTTTGGATAACAGTCTAAATCAATCAATCAATAAAATATTAATTGCAAAATCTGCTCTGTACAGGAACTCCTGGATAGATAGATAGATAGATAGATAGATAGATAGATAGATAGATAGATGATGGATGGATGGATGGATGGATGGATGGATGGATGGATGGAAGGATGGATGGATGGATGGAGGGAGGGAGGGAGGGATGATAGAAAGAGAAAGAGAGAGAGAGGGAGGCAGGGAGAGAGAAAGAGAAAGAGGGAACCCCTCATTACTTTCCAATGTAGTCTTTGGCTTTCTCATTTTCACTTCAGCTTCTTTTATTCACTGAGTCTAGGCCTTCCATTCTAATCCCATCTTTTGATTTCTATCAGCACCTCCACTTACCAGTTTCACCTCAGCTATTTCAACCCTTTTAGGTAATCAAAAGGTCAGTTGGTTTCCTTTCCTTCCTCAGGAATGTGTTTTCTGCATTGACCCACTGCAGTTTTAATCATGTTTTAAACCTCCGATTAAGAAGAATCGCTAAACACCAAATAACTCCTTTTCTAAATGGAAAACAACAATTTTGTAACTTAGAATAAACACAAGATGCCTGGGCAGCTTCATTCCTTTAGACGATAAAACCTATTCTCCATGAAGTTAATGCCTTTTTAATAGTTTGTTAAAATGGCTTTAAAATATAGTTTTAGCGCAAATGCCATCCCCAGAGGCTTATGCTATTGTATGCTGACTAAAAGCAGGCAATCAAATTGTCTTCCTAAATCAGCATAGAACAACCTTGTATTCAGCCAAAGACTTTCACAGTTTGCCTGTTTGATAATTCTAGGCTTTCTATTACCAACAAATGTGAAGATCGGGAAGCTCAGAGAGAAACACTTAGAAGGAAATCTTAAAAACTGGCATATTACATTCTATGGCTGTTGTTCCCCCTGCCTCCCCTACCCAAATTAACAAACATAGAAAGTACATGACTTTATTGGAAGAATTCCTCCAAATTCCTTTGGAGGAAAATAGTTTCTATAGCCCTCCCAAATCTTTTTATTTTTTTTCAATTTTAAGAGTTCTATCCCCTTATATGTCTTTGTGTGTATGTTTTTTATTTATTTTATTTTATTTTATTTTATTATTTTAAATTTAAATGGCCACATCTCATGTACATGATTTTGAGTGACAAACAATTAAAGCAAAATAAATAAAATTAAATTAAAAACAATATAAATAGCACTAAAATATTATTTAGTGAGTATGGTTCTTGTCTTTCCTTTTCCCTTTAGTCATGTGCATTTAGTATTTAGTGAATAGTAGTTAGGAGATTTTGCGTTTACCACCACTTACATTGTGAAACTTTGTATGCTTTTTTTTGCCGTTTTGAATATGATTGATCATTAGCTATAATAAAGATTAATTGGATTGGCATCTAGTGCACTAATTAAAGTTACTCTGACAATAGAAAGAGTATTTTCCTTATTCTTTGCACTTGACTTCTTGTTGGCACCAACAACACTACTACTGACTTTTACATTCTGTAAAATCTATCTGCATCATGAAGTTCCTTTTGAAAGGCAGACTTCATGCCTGAAACCTATGGCCTTAGGAGTCTTCCTTGTTTCCTTCCCTTCCCTATTTTCTGTAACATCTTGGCTGATTAAGAATTCTAGAGATGTGCAAACTCTGAACATTTTTCTATTGGGTTATCTTAATAAGTCTTTTCTCTACTTTGGATATTTTTTTCATTTTGTTTAGAAACTAATATGGCAGATTTTAATTTTTTAAAAATATTTTTAGGTTCATAATGTTAAAATGTCAGCAGCATGTTTTTCAAAGCTGTTTTTCAAACAACTAGTATTTCATAGTTTGATTCAGGGGTGAAATGCTCCTGGTTCAGACTGGATCACCTGATCCGGTAGCAATGGCAGTGGGTGGTTCGGAGAACCGGTAGCAAAAATCCCTGCCCGCTCCCCCATGCCCAGCTGAGCCATGCAATAATCAGAGGCTTTTTTTAAAAAAAATTTAAAAGCATGTTTTCTACAACCTCTTCAGCCAAGGTTGAAAAATGCTTTTAAAAGTAAAAAAAAAAAAGCCTCTGATGATCCCAGCTGAGTTCCCTGATTGGCAGAGGCTTTTAAAAGAAAAAAAGCCTCTGCCGATCAGGCAACTCAGCTGGGATCGTCAGAACCTTTTGAAAGCATTTTTTTACAACCTCTTCACCAAAGAGGTTGTAGAAAAAATAGTTTTAAAAGTAAAAAAAAAAAAAAAAAATTGGCAACGCTCACCCAGTTACATTACCCCCCCCCAAGCCACGCCCACAGAACCAGTAGTAACAAATTTTAGATTTCACCACTGGTTTGATTCCCTATTTGTCAACCAAGATTAAGAAGCAGTCATGACAGGGATTCGAGAAATATCTTTATTGTTCTAGCATAGAATAACAGATTCTTTTTTCCCCAAGTTAATTATTTAATTGTTTTATAAAATATGAGTAGTGTGTTTTAGAACAGTTATCCCCAACCTTGTGGCTCCAGAGATTGGTTTTTGAAAAAAACAATTGTCTTCCATGGATTTGGGGGGGGGATGGTTTTGCATGCAACCTAGATTCCGCGCATACGCAGATGAAGCTTTGCTTGCTCACCTGCCACTTGGGTGACCTGGTTCCTAATAGGTTGCCTAACATGATATTTCTATCATATACCCCCAATTCCATATGCATGGAAAACTTCTATAAGACGACCTTATTCATTTAATCTGTCTAAATTATGTATAATAAACAAACATGTAATAAAATATCACATTCCTACATTTCCCTATGACCTTCTGAAAAGCAAAAATCTTTTATGTACACTCCCAACTTGCAATAAAATCTCACATTTCCGCATTTCTCTGTGACCTTCAGAAAAGCAAAAATCTTTTATGTATAATCCCAGCTTGATATAAAGCCATACTGCACTCCCCAAATTTTGCTCATTGTTACTCTCATATCCTTTGAATCAAAATTCTATCAAATACCGATCAAATAATGCTTAGCAAATTGCTTTGTAATTTTTGCATTCTCTGTCATTATTTTTCCCTTTGTATAATATAATAGCCTAGTCATTAGACTTGAATGCAGTCTTCACGCATACATTGAACAAGCCAAAAGCCATTCCACATTACCCCTGTTATGGTCTCAACATCCATATTCCTATAATTTTAATTTTCTCCCAGTATTTATGACTAGTGTTTCATCATTTATTTTTGGGATATCAACGTTTATAGCCTTAATTTCAATGCCGTTATTTTTTGTCACACCTGTACATATCTTCAACATGTTTCTTCCAGAAGTCTATCATTTCAGTTTCATCCAAATAATTTTATCATTTTTATTTTTCTTGCCAATCACTCTTGTAGAGGGTCCCTGTTTAGTTCTTTTCTCCCAAGAGTATTTTATTGCCATCAAAATTGATTTGTATTTTTTTTGCTTCTTTTAAATTTAATCCTTCTTTGTCCCCTTTTACAACTCTTATGTGCCATATACACTCATACAGACCTAGGATGTAGAGAACTAAGCTACCAATACCTCTTAGCTGATCCCTAAATCTCTACCCACAATCCTACTGCACTCTTCCCACACTTTCTGTGTCAGGATAATGATGATTTAATAGCTGACTAGCTGCTGTAATGTTGTAATATTGTAATGCTGTAACTATGATGCAATAGTAGCAATGAGTCAGCAGGGTTATTTGATTGCTACAGCTTTAAGAGGCTGTAATATAAAAGAGGCCCTGTGAGGGCGTATCTCTCTCTCCATGTGTGCTTCCATGCTATAGTTGATGATTAATTCCTTGACTTTGCCTAGTACGTGTATGTATATATTCCTTGTAGATAAACCACTATTTGAAAGGCAAACCTCTGTTTACTGTATTTTGCTCCTGGGTTGTCTCAAAATAGTCACACTGTGCACACTCTGACATCCTGGTAAGCACTGCTGTAGTAATTCTGCCATCAGTCATATTTTCCTCAGAAAGAGCCATCATCTGTATTGTTTACTGAGTAGGAGACAAGGGGTGATCCTTTTTCATTCAATATTTATTTATTTCAAAGCTAACATTTCATGAAAACATAACCTTGGGCATCTCACAAGCAATAACAAAACAATAAATGTAAAAATATAAAACCTAGGAAAATAAAACACAATATCTCAATGGGGTGGGACAGGCCAGACCTTCTGGAAGGCTAGGAGAGAAGGGACCAGCTGGATCTCAGAAAGCAGAGAATTCCACACTCAGAGGCAGCTACGAAGAAGGCATGCTGTTTAGGCCCTGCTAGGCAGCAACAGTTGAAGGAAGAGATCTGAAAGATCCTACCCTGTTCGACCTAATGGAGCAGGCAGATACCTTCAAGGACACAGTCCTGCAAATGACCTGTGCCTGTGCCATTTAAGGTTTCAGATTGATAACCAGCACCTTAAATTATACCTGGAACAAACCCTGGGAATCAGTATAATTTATGCAGCAATGGTGTTACTTACTTATTTATTTATTTTATTTTATTTATATACCGCCCTTCACCCGAAGGACTCAGGGCGGTGAACAGCCATAATAAAAACAATGTACAAAAATAGAATTTAAAAGCAGATTAAAATAATGAAATCATAGGCCGAATTTAAAACTCTCATTTTAAAACCAATTTTTAAAACCCCATTAAAACCAAATTAAAATCATTTATCCCATCAGAGCGGCTTGCTGGAATAACAGGGTCTTCACTGCACGACGGAAGGTGCGGAGTTCGGGGATCCTTCGTATGTCCGGGGGTAATTCATTCCAGAGGGCAGGGGCCCCCACAGAGAAGGCTATCCCCCTGGGGCTCCCCAGTCTACATTGTTTGGCTGACGGCACCCTGAGCAGGCCCTCTCTGTGTGAGCGTACCAGTCAGTGGGAGGCAATTGGTGGCAGAATGCAGTCTTGTAGATAACCAGGTCCTAAGCCATGGAGCGCTTTAAAGGTGGTAACCAACACCTTGAAGCGCACCCAGAAGACCACCGGGATCAGTACAGCTCATGCAAGAGGGGTGTTACATGAGAGCGACGGGTCGCCTCCATTATTACTCGCGCGGCCGCATTCTGGACCAGTTAGAGCCTCCGGGTGCTCCTCAAGGGGAGCCCCATGTAGAGAACGTTACAATAGTCCAGACGGGAAGTGACGAGGGCATGGGTAACAGTGCGCAAGGCGTCCCAATCCAAAAAGGGGCGCAACTGGGAAATCAGGCGAACCTGATAAAAAGCCCCCCTGGCCACGGCCATCATATGATCATCCAAAGACAGCCGTGAGTCCAGGAGGACGCCCAAGTTGCGAGCCCTCTCTGAAGGGGGTAAGATCTCATCCCCAATAGTCAGCGATGGTGTGAGCTGGCTATATCGGGACGCCGGAAACCACAGCCACTCAGTCTTGGAGGGGTTGAGTCTGAGCCTGTTCCTCCCCATCCAGATCCGCATGGCCTCCAGGCAACGGGACATCACATCAAGGGCATCATTGGGGTGGCCTAGGGTTGAAATGTACAACTGCGTGTCATCGGTATACAGTTGACACTTCACCCCAAAGCCACGGATGATTTCGCCCAGCAACTTCACATAAATGTTAAACAAGAGGGGCGAGAGAACCAATCCCTGCGGCACCCCACAAGTAAGGAACCTCGAGGTCGACTTCTGCCCTCCCGTCAACCCAGACAGTGTACAGTCAGAGAGGAAGGAGGAGAACCACCGTAAAACGGTGCCCCCCACTCCCAACCCCTCTAGCCGATGCAGCATGATACCATGATCGATGGTATCAAAAGCTGCTGAGAGGTCTAGGAGGACCAGAACAAAGGAGCAACCCCTGTCCCGAGCCCTCCAGAGATCATCAACCAATGTGATCAATGCCGTTTCCGTGCTGTAACTCGCCCTGAAGCCCGACTGGCACGGATCTAGATAGACAGCTTCATCCAGGAGTCGAGGAAGTTGCCTCGCCACCACACCACCGCGAAGCGAAGGTTGGAGACAGGACGATAGTTAGCTAAAACAGCCAGGTCCAGGGAAGGTTTCTTGAGGAGGCCTCTTTCAGGGCAGCTGGGAAGACACCCTCACCCAGCAAAGCGTTGGTAATCTCCTGAAACCAGCCTCGTGTAACCTCCCGGGAGGCCCGTCCCAACCAGGAGGGTCCAGTAAACATGTGGTACCGTTAAGCCTCCCCAAAATCCCGTCCATGTCCTCAGGAATCACAGGGTCAAACTCCTCCCAGATAACAGTCTCAAGACTTGCCTCCGTCATCCCGTCCGAAACTATCCAATCAGAGTCCAGGCCGTGCCGAATCTGAGCGATTTTATCATGCAGATACAGCCCAAAATCCTCAGCTTTACCCTACTTGGGCAAACCATGGAGTAACGCATTCCCGACTGGGGATGTGTCACTGCAGTCCTGACTGGAAGATTTTCAAGGCAGCTTACCTAGAAGATCTTGCAATGGCCCAATAGGATGTGACCAAGGCATGGTGATTCCCCTAGCCATGGTTGTCACTTCCTCTTTCAGCAGGAGCCACAAGTCAAGGAAGACATCCCCCCCCCGGGAAAGGCAGAATAAAAATCTAATAAATTACATCAAACAATAAATAAATTGCACACCAACTCTATCTATTCAATTGCTTGACCAGAATGGAAAGGTACTGTATGTGCTGGTCCCTTTTTTTTCCAACATGAACACCATGTATTTCATTAAGTCTTTCCATTATGTCTATTAAGGTTAAAAAAATGAGAAGGAATGTGACACAAAACAGAAGAAATTATTTGTGATTTCAATTTGCAGCTTTCTCAGAATGGACTAGCTTCATTTCTTCCTCCCTCCCCCCTCCCCCCCCCTCTCTCATACACACATATGAAAAATTAAGACACGTCCATGCACAAAAAAGTCCGACAGCTCAAATCACAGGCATTCAAACAGAATCAAGTTCGAATCTGCATCTTCACTAGCTGGTTTGGGGTTTACCTGATTTCCAGGCCATACAAGGATTTGGACAAGAACAGACAAACAAGACAAAAACAGGAATGGGGCTGCTCCATTCTTTGATAAAGCCCACATGAAAGGGAAACTTCTCAGTCCTGACTAGTATCTCAGAGCTTGTTTTTGTAAGCTTTTGTTCTCTGTCCATTGACCTGGCTTGAGAGATCTGGGTTTCAGTGAATAAGATTACTTGCCATTCATTACAACATCATTCTTTTTCTATCTGTGCATATTACGCAGCACATTTCTTTTGTCTCTCTTTTTTGCAGCCATCTCTGAAATGTATTTCCCCCCATCCATAGCCTTTCTTTTTATACTTCCTTTATATATATATATATATATATAATCCTTTTAAGAGGTTAGAGCCTTCTAAGAGGTTTTCCAGAATTAAAACCAAGCAAATGTTCATAATTTATGTACTTCTTTTCTAATTTTTCATTCCAACAATTCTTTTTTTTAATGCTTCCAATTAGCATATCTCACTACATGCTACTTGTAACATAAGGTGTTTTTTTTTTTTAAATTATGAGCAAGCAACTTCTGCACCTAGTTACTTTTTAAATGACCAGGAAAAAATTAAGAATTAATAGACAAATGAGTCTAGAGCTAATACCATGGAGTACACAGAGATTTAAAGTGAAGCCAAGATTATTTAATTTTTTCATTACTATGCTGCAAGAAGAAATAAATGTGGTTTTAATTAAACCTTAAGAAATTATAAGAGGCCTTTTGCAAACTCTAATCAACGCCAAAAGGCCATAAATGGGATTGATAGCTATATAGTCGGCATATTAAAAAGGAGGGCTAGATTTGAAACCATGTATCAAGCATGGAAGGATATGGTGAAAGCTGCATAGATGCTTGCAAGGAGAAAATCTAGATTACCGATTTCTGTATTGGATCTAAATCTCTTCATATGGAACCTGCAGAATTCACAGCTAGAAAGGAAAAACGGGCCATAGAGCTGTAATAACTACATTTACATTTTCCAAATAATGAAACTGGGAGATCATTAATGGGGTCACAGAAATATATAATATTTAATAATAATATATAATGGATGCAGGACAGATTACAGCAGGCTGTAAATGCCTGTGTTTCTGGGGAAACAAACCTATAACTTGGATGTTTCTCCTCCCCCTCCATTTATTCAAATATCTGTGAAGAGAAATCTCACTCTTGAAATAGGATAAAATGTGTAGGTAGGATTATTAATAATTTATTTAATGGGGCCACTAAATCTTCCTCCAAAGGTTTGAGGCTTCTCATATAAACCTGCCTGGTCCTCCAAGTAGCATCCATGAAAACCATAGCGCATTTCATTTATTCAATGAAAGTCATCCCCAAAATGAAATTAAACCGTTTATTTATAACAAAAATATTTTACTGATTAGCTTTTAGGCTGTATCGGAATATAAAATACAGAGCAATAATAAGAACATTTGTAACAAAATAGACAGAACTAAAAGGAAATGTAAATCATATTTCTGTGTCACCTTTATCCCAATCAGATCCACAAAAGTAGTTCTAAATTGTAACATTTTGTGCAGTTGAAGAACTGTGCTATATTTGGATTCTGATTGCACATGAAATACAGCAATAGCACTTAGATTTACTGTATATACCACTTTACAGTGCTTTACAGCCCTCTCTAAGCAGTTTACAGAGTCAGCATATTCCCCCCAACAATTTGGGTCCTCATTTTACCCACCTCAGAAGGATGGAAGGATGAGTCAACCTTGAGCCTGGTGGGATTTGAACTGCCAAATTGTAGGCAGCCAGCAGTCAGCAAAAGTAGCCTGCAGTACTGCACTCTAACCACTGCGCCACCGAGGCTTAAAATATGTTATTTTAATGTATGGATTCCCAAAGGGCCATTCATCCAATGTGAAATACAAGATACTAATCTCTCTCTTATACAATTAACAATCAAATAATATATGCTTTCTATCTCTTGAGCTCCACAAATACAAGTACCGGTACGTTTGTTGGTGAAACATATTTTATCATTGTATTAGTTTTGCTTGAGTAAATATTTCCCTAAGATGCTTGGACATTTATATGTTTAAATAATTTGCAATTTTGAAGGTGTGTTTATATGGTCATCCATTTCAATTTTCTGGCCTTACTGAAAGTAGTTATCTCTCTCTAAGCTTTTATATCCAATATGTGTGTGTGTGTGTGTGTGTGTGTGTGTGTGTGTGTGTGTAGCAGTCTTTTTAACTTGCTTTCCAGAGGCAGTTAGACATGAAACATGAAGCCCTGGATATAGTTTGTGTTGTGCAATCCAAGATGCCTCTGACTGAGATTTAGTCTGTTCCATCAGATACAATTTTGGAAGCCTGTCAGTTACCATAGCAATGATTTTGCATCAATAATTATATGCCCTTAGACAAAAAATAAAGTGTATACATTCCAAGTTCGGTTGTAACTACAGCAGCTGAGATCCTTTATCCCACTCAAAATAGTTCTCAAATAGCGTTATTGAATTTGCTCTTGTAATGGTGCATGCTTTAAGCCCTTTAAGCTTCATCTCCATATAACAGTATAAGGGTAACTTTAGTTTTGTATAATATTTGGAGCTACAGTGACTATAGTAATGTTAACAATGAATTCATATGTCTCCTGTGAGCTTCTTTGCTGATAAAGAAACCAAGATCCATGATCAGAAAACAATACTCCTAAATGAGGAAAAATGTGGATTTGCTTTATTTATAATTTAACTTTTAATTAAATTTCAAAAATCTCATTTTTTTTGTTTTCAATGTGAATGAATAAATGAATACTGTAATATATATTCTGAACCTATAAGTTGCAAATCATTAGACCATATATTTTCAATCTTCGACAAAAAGGTATACCATTTTTTTATTAACTATTGAGACAACCTTTACAAGCCAAAATACAGTATAGAGAAAGTTGTTACTATACCTGGGATTAAACATTCTTTATTCAAAGTAAAAATATAGCAGTCATTAATTATGTGCTGCCCTTTTTTAACACCAATAATTGTTTATTTGAAGTATACACCTTGCTGTTCATCATAGCACGATTTGCCTTGTGTCAGGATCTGTCACACAAGTTTGCACACAAAGCATTTTGTCAGAATATTCATGACTGGGAAGACATGGTAACAAGGTCAGCCAATGAATAGGCATAACAACTAAGTCAGCCAATTGGAAGCTGAGACAGACTCAATTGGAGCCAGGGCATGTCTTAGTCTGCAGCTTCTGATTCTGTGCAGAGAAACGAAACTGAAACCAGTGTCTGAACTTGTCTGCTGATCTGAGCTGAAATGAAACTGTTCTCTGCTGTTGGTACTGTATATATATTCTTGTATATAAAGAAGTTAATGAATCCTGCTGCATCAGTCTGCCTGTGTGTGCTTTCTGGATTTAATTTCTCCAACAAACTCTGACACATTTCACTTGCACTGCTTGGATAAAAAAGATTCTCACTACAATTTATATCTACCCCCAATTATGCTATTGTTATGTAGCCATTTTTGTGGGTACTAGTAAGTACACTGGTACTGGTGTAAAAAAACAAAAACAATGACAGACTATCATCAGCAGCTGTTAAATTGCCTTCCCCCAATTAGGTGTCCTGCACATATGTAGAGCTACAACCTCAGGCAAAGAGTACCTTTGAAGTAATGAGATGAGTATTGATATATTATCCAGGTGGACTTCTGACAGATTTATTTTATTTTATTTTAAACATATCCAATATACCTTCATTCTCGTGTTTTTCCCACAACAACAACCCTATGAGATGTGTCGAGCTGAGAGACTGGCCCAAAGTCACCCAGCTGGCTTTCATGGTTTAAGGTGGGGTTTGAATTTCTAGTCTGGTGCCTTGACCACTAGACCAAACTGGAACTTGCTTGACTGGAAAAGTCAAGCAAAGTTTGATATGGAAATCAAACTTTGACTAGATAAGCCTTAGGCATTATTTAGCATAGCTTTTTCTTCAAAAAGCCACTTTTCAGACTTGCTCTTTTTTAGTTGTCTTCTCTCTTGAGTCTCTTAAAAGTTAAAGTGATTTTTTTCTCCAGACTAGCAGACGTAGAAGACACATTCATTATTACAATAGTAGCAGGAGAAAAGTGGATATCCTTTCAGAATTCTCCCCTCAAGATTTATTAAAATTCACTATTATTCCAGTTATCATGATGATGGGAAATGCAGTCCACCATACTTAGGGAACTAAATTGGGAGAAATTATTCTAACCATGTAGCAATATCCTACAAGCCATTAAGCAATTAATTTTTTAACAATATTTAGGCTTGGTGAATGGAATTTCCTGCTAAATTAATCCAAAATTCTCTCAATTCTATAATAACATCTTGAAGTTTTGATTCTTTAAAAAATATTATTACATAATAAATAAACAAGGATAGCTGTTTCTCTCTTTTCTACTACATCTTGACACTGAAACCATCACATGTTCTATTTTTATGTCAGATTTTATCATGATCAATATTAGTACTATCCATCTTAAAATACAACTGAGTTATACAACAGAACAGAACTTCCTGTTGCCAACATAGTTGTGACGTACTTAGTTGAAGGCAGGCAGTGTTATATAAACAGCTCTGAAAGCTAAGCACGTCTAAATGATTTCACATAAAACTGCTATTGCCATGCCTACTTTCCCGTCATTAAGCCAAGTACTTTTGAAAATAAAAATTTGAAAGCAAAAACAAATGGAGGCACACAGAAACAGCTGGCTGAAATGCAACAGTGTGCAAAGGACACAAACCAATTAACATACAGATGAACAAACAGTACTGATCCACACTGCAAGCAAAATGAATTTTGTTCAACATGGTTCTTCCACAGCAACCAGCAGAAACTGGTTGCCTGGTTTCTTGTTAACATCACTGTTTGGAAACATCCAATTAGAAATAATAGTTTGGGGGAAAAAAATACTCTCATGCACACACATGCACAGCATACACACATGCACAAACTTGCTAAGAATAGCACAATTGGGGAACTGAAGCAAATGTTTTCCAAAAGATATTTTCCAAAATCTATTTCATTTAGCAAGCAATCTGTTTTCAATATTCACAAGATGATTGATTTCATCAGCCTCCTGCCATCAGGCAGAGATATACTTTCTATATGGCGTTCTGTATGCTGGAAATCGTAATAAACCACTCAGTATGCATTTGCAGTTCATGATAGCTGACATTTTCAGCAAATAATATAGAAGAGCCAGATAGGAAACAAAACTTGATTCTGAAAAGCAGTTATCTAGCCAGCTATTCTTTGCACAGAAAAGTAGTTGGAAATGCTGCAGTAATTGGCTGGAAAATTGACTGGAAAATTTGTCTTTAAACATTTCTATTCAGGCAGGGTGTGAAATTCACAATATTTAACCTCCTTATGTTATCTCCCATGTTATTATCATCTATAAGGAACTGCTAGGAAAAATCACATGTGGTTTTCCTAACTGCCATTAGAAAGCTGATGCCACATCCAGTTGTACCTCTCCTTGTCTAACTTCTGATCTACAGGGAAGCGGTGCTTGAAGATCCTGCCATGCCCAATTGCCCATGCTTATTATCAATGGCTAATGATGCATTTTCAACAGTGGACCTTGTGGCTTGGAACAACTTGTGACTGGGAACTGAGACTAGTCCCTTCCTGGGTCCGGAAAGATCTTTCTTTCTACTTTAGTCTAGTAGATTTCCAACAGAACTTTTAATTATTAACTGCGTTTTTATAATTTTAGGGCAATGAATATTTGTAAATACATCCATAAATGGATTGGGCATCTCTCTCTCTGCCTCTCACTCACTTAATCTTTCTCATATCCATGCACTCCACCTTTCTGTCTGTCTGGCATTTATTCAAGTTTGATATGATTTTGGTAAAGATAAAATGATAATTTTAAGCACAATCTCAGGGATGCTAGGTACTAGTATATTTTCTTGACCTATGGCTGAACGGCGTAACATTTAGTTAGCACAATCCTATATGTGTTAATTCAATCATAAAATCAAACAGGTTGTGTTCACATGTATATTGATTCCACCAGGATGGTTAAGATGCATCATCATCTTACAGTCATTTCAGTTGGTTTCTTATCTTACTGGCTTTTGTCTGAACCCAGTAATTTATCATTTCCAATTGACATTTGCCAAGGTTTGAAATTAAATTTAATAGCTATTTTCAAATTTTGCTTTGGTTAATCAGAAATGCAACTGTCGAGTGTAGTTTTTGGTTAATAAATCTAATATCACATTTGAATCACATTTATTTAGTGTTATCAGAACTCTCCAATCATTATGAATTACAAGAAGGAAGTTGATATAATATGCTGTAGAATGGTTAAGTAGGACTATTATATTTGGGTTGCAAAAATCTTGTTAATAAATGGCAGCCAAGAGTTAACAAACATATGCATCTCATTGCTGTCATCAAGGCATCAAGACATTTTAAGATATAGTGCTTTTTATTACACTCTGAGAGGGTAAACACATTTAAATAGATTTGATAGGTTCTATGAGATCTGAATGACTGTAATCTTAATCTTTGTTTGGAAATCTTTAAAGTTTTTTTTAACCTCTGCCCATATTGGTTTCACATTCATCATCCATCTTTATTTATTTTGCATTTCGGTGAACTCTTATATTGAAAACACACACACACGCACACAAATGTACACACACAGAACCTTTAGCGCAGTGGTGAACCAGTTGTTACTACTGGTTCTGTGGGTGTGGAAGTGACTGGGTGGGCATGGCCAATTTTTTTTTTTTACTTTTAAAACCATTTTTTCTACAACCTTTTCGGCAAAAAGGTTGTAAAAAAAATGCTTTCAAAAGGCTCTGACGATCCCAGCTGAGTTGCCTGATTGGCAGACATTTTTTTTCTTTTAAATGCCTCTGCCCATCAAGCACCTCATCTTGGATCGCCAGAGGCATTTAAAAGAAAAAAAGGGTTTTTTTCTTTGAAAAGCCTTTGATGATCCCAGCTGAGCCGCGTGATCATCAGAGGCTTTTTTTTTACTTTTAAAAGCATTTTTTTGGGCCGAAGAGGTTGTAGAAAAAATGCTTTTAAAAGTAAAAAAAAAGCCTCTGATGATTGTGCGGCTCAACTGGGCATGGGGGGGGCAGGGATTTTTGCTACCGGTTCTCTGAACCACCTGCCTCCATTGCTACCGGATTGGGCGATCCGGTCCGAACCAGGAGCATTTCACCCCTGCTTTAGCGTAATTTTGACAACTATGTATCTCAAATTTTTATTTTATAGTAAGCACTAATATCAATCGTGGTTTTTTAATTTCATTTTATCTAGCACAGGGGTTTCAAATTTGTGGCCCATGGGCTGGATGCGTCACATGCTAGTCATGCCCACCTCGAGTTTAGCAAAAGAGAAAAAAGTTGCGATATGTCATGCAACGACAATATGTCATCGCGAGTTTGACACCCTTGATCTAGCACATTGTTGTTTGCAAAAAGAAAAAAGAAACAAAGGAAGAAAAAGGAATGGAACTTTCTTAAATATCACTTACTTGTAGAGAATTCAACTAGTCCTACCCATATCATCTTGCTTGCTCTTCTCTTTTTTAAAAGAAGAAATATATAGAACATTATATATGTGTATGTGTCTGTGCATGTGTATGTAAGATGACCAAATTTCTAAACAATTCTCTCATTAAGATTCCTGATGAAAGAATGCTTGTTCATGCATCAGAAAAAAGGCTTTGTATTGCAATATTGACTGAAAATATATGTTCTTTCATCCTTATGTCATACTGTTTGCAATCGTAAAAATATATTCTCCATTTTCTTTAACTTCTTGTTAGCTAACTTTTGATAAAATACACATCATTATGACCTAATTATTTCTGAAATAATGCACAGGTGTTCAATTTACACAAATATTTTTTGTTGGCTAAAAAGAAATATGACTTCAGAATGTTGCAGTAACTTCTACTATTGTGGATATGTGCATATTCCAGTTTCTTATTAGATATCACTTTAACTGCTTACAAATAATAATTGTAAAGTTTTCTTTTGTACACAATCTATTACATTTTTTATTAGCAAAGGAGGCTCTTTTGGGACTGCACAGGCAACTGTATATGAATATTATACTGCTTTTCATGCTTCATTCTGTCCAAATTTTATTACTTTATCCTTTGCTTTCTTGGATTTTCCTTTATCTTGTTATTTTAAGTTAAAACTGCCTGTAAGAAAATGTCTTCATTCTTTGAAAAAAAAGGTTTTTGCCCAATATAAAGTGTAATCTCTCATCAAACCCATGTTTGCTACTGCTAATACAAACAATGCAGCATTTTCTTAGGCAAGCCAAGTTAGATCAGGGAATTTGGTCCCTAAATGAAAACCACCAGACTGGAAAACACTGTGCCATAAGGTGGCAATGAGTAACCAGGATGTAAGTTGTTTCATAACACAAGAGATGTGTATTATTTTGAATGCCCAGCCATTTGTTTTTCTACTACAAAAACATTTGTGGGATTAAAAACTATTTGTTAACCATTATTACTTCAAGACTCTTTCATAATTCTATCCATCTATTTATGATATAATATTCTGTGGTTGTCTCTACTGAAACATAATCTTACAGAGAAACATTAATTTATGGCAGTCTTATGTATTCATTGGAGCTCTTTTGTCAATTTCTGTCCAGTTGATGCAATCACAGCATATTCCCATCAGTAAATATGTTATTTCCAAGAATGACTAAAGATCACTTTTAAAGTTAGTGGGTAGCTTTGATTATATTTTGAAAAAGAAATATTCTATCTTTGTTTCTTTGTTGTATCCTGAAGAGCCTTTTTAGGTATTAGTATTTTCTGTTTCTTAAGGAAAATTTTTAGAATTAATCTTTTGCCACCTTATAGAAGCTGCTTATGGAACTAGGACATTGAAAAGTCTTACAATGCCACAAATCTCAGTGAGTGGCTTTTGGAGCTGAATCAATACAAATTTTCTAAAGAGAAGCTATGATTGGACAAGAACATTGTGGGGTAAAGTAGAAGAAATAGTTCTACCAACTGTAATAATTAGTTTATCTTCTGTGTATTTAGGCATGAGAGAGGGTCCTTTGCATATATCACTCCTTGTAAAGGAAATAGACCTGGGCCAGGAGTAGGTTCTACTTACCTTTACTACTGGTTCACAATGGGAGCGTGAACACGCACTCGCTTTGCTTATGTGCGCACGCGCTTCTGTGCATGCGTAGCTCATCAGTTATGACATCCAGGCAGGTGGGTGGAGCCTCCTGCTGCTTTTACTACCGGTTCTAAAGAACCAGAAAGAACCGGGAGCAACCCACCACTATTCAGACCCACTTACATGGATAAGTGTATATATTCATATATATGGTATCTAAAACATCACTGATTTAGAATTTATAACTAAGATATCTGTGAAGGAAAAAAAATCTGATTAGCATGTAAAAGGCTACTTATCTGATTTCTCTCTCAATCTACAATGAATTTCATGGTCCTAATGATATAATTTTAGTGGAAGGTCAAATACCTTTTTTTTTTGCATAAGGAAAGAATATGCAAGAAAAGCTGTGGACTTCAAAAGTAAAGGTAAAGTTTCCCCTCGCACATATGTGCTAGTCATTCCTGACTCTAGGGGGCGGTGCTCATCTCCATTTTAAAGCTGAAGAGCCAGCGCTGTCTGAAGAAGTCTCTGTGGTCATTTCGCCAGCATGACTAAATGACAAAGGCGCACGGAATGCTATTACCTTCCCACCAAAGGTGGTCCCTATTTTTCTACTTACATTTTTTATGTGCTTTTGAACTGCTAGGTTAGCAGAAGCTGGGACAAGTAATGGGAGCTTACTCCATTACATGTCCATAGAGATTTGAACTGTCGACTTTTCGATCAACAAGCTCAGCATCTTAGCCACTGAGCCACCATGTCCCTCTTTAAAGTCCCTCTTTGTGGACTTTAGAGGGCGTTTATTGTGGGATTTGAACCTCAAACACATTTCAAGATAGTTTTCTGTGAGTTGGCTAATCATTTCCAATTGCTCTTTATTAAATTGTATTTTGTTGTATGTGGCTGGGTCAAAAGTTGTTCAAAGGAACTTCATTCCCATGCATACCATTATTTTATAACTGCTGGAAGAAGGAAATTTTGTTCTTTTAAAAAGTGGATATTTTTCATACTTGGGAAATGTATTCTGAGTCAGAGCTGGAGTCTGCAAGAAAACGACAAGGAAAAAATCAATTAACACTTTCTAATTGTTATAGCAATATATAGATTTGTGTATGTTTTGTAGATTCTGTCCATTGTTACTGTAAGTAAGGCAAATTTCCTCTAAGATCAATGGAGGATCACATCTTGTTTGAATGATACTTCAGTTGCCTGCAATAATTCTTTGTTAAAGAAATGCAATCACAATCATGAAAAATTAAATCTATGAGAAAAGACTGTTAGTATTGATGTTAAGAGCATTTGGACAACAACAACTGGAAAGATTGATTTTGGCATCATATTCATGTTGATGAGGATCAACATATTGCAGTTAAGTTCAAACACATTTTATTTGTCCAAGTGTTTAAATTTTGTTTCACTTTCTGTAATTACATGTTTCCAGTCAATAGGTAGGTAAGTATGTAGACACTAAAAAAAGAATGCCATAGGAACTTATGGGAGCATTCCAAGTTTCTATGTTCTGAAAATTAATTGGCAAGAGTTGGACATGAACAGTTATACCTGATTTCAACATTCACAGGGACAGTTGTGCAAGTCTGTTATACCAAAACAAAAAGTCCAAGCCTTCAAACTCTAATAGGAGGCCACAATTTTTTCCCCAATTCTCCACTAAATCCATGATTACAGAGAGAGGGTGGGATACAAGTACTGCAGCTGATTTACATCAGAAAAGTCTATGATTCCTATGCCCATGAATAATTTTGTAAACAAGGAACAGATGGTAAAGAACTTCAAAGCCAAGAAAGAACAGCCAAAGGCTCCCAAAAATTGAATATTGGAATGGACATACAGTGTGTATATATAGGATAGGTTTCCAGGGTGCTTCTCTCTGTCTCTCTATTTCTCTGTCTCTCTCTCTGTCTCTGTCTCTGTCTCTCTGTCTCTCTCTGTCTGTCTCTCTCTGTCTGTCTGTCTGTCTGTCTGTCTGTCTCTCTCTCTCTCTCTTGTGTGTGTGTGTGTGTGTGAGAGAGAGAATTAAATAAATATTTGTTGATTATTTGTTAAAAAACATCTATATTCTATATACTGTATAGACTATCTACTGTATAGACTACTATAACTGGTAGTCCTTAATTTATGACCATATTTAGGACTGGAACATCCATTGCTAAGCAATGCCACTGTTGAGTGAGTTGCGCTTGATATTTTTTTCACAGTTGTTAGGCAGATCATACAGTTGTTAAGCTAATTTGCTTCCCCATTGTCTCTGCTTGTTGGAAGCTCCCTGGGAAGGTCACAAACTGTTGTGAATATATGCCATTGTCTAGAACCCAAATTTTGATTTTGTGACATGAAAGGACCAGTCACTCAGCACCATCATAACTTCGAATGGATGTTAAATGAATGATTGTAAATTGGGGACTACTTGTAGTAAATAGTCAGTTGCAATATTGGTCTCAACTAATCAGAAAACTGTTGGTTATAATAATTGGGATATTGTTTAAATACCTATAACAATTGTTATAATTTGAATATTTTTAATAATATATCTACAAAAGTAAAAGATAATTACACTGGGATTAACAGTGAGAAAAATAAAGATAATTACACTGGAATTAACAGTGGGACTAAAATGATTACACTGGGATTAGCAGTGAGAAAAATAAAGATGATTACACTGGGATTAACAGTGGAAGGATAAAAGAAAAGGCTAAATTAGAAAATTTATAGCTACAACAATTGGGATATTGTTTAAATATGTACAACAATTGTAATAATTTGAACATTTTTTACCTAAGTAAAAGAGAAAAGAAAATTGAAACAATATATGATTATGATGTATAAACAAAAAATACCTAATTGGTGTTACATAAATGGTATGGTTTAATAGATAGAATTTAGGATAATTGGGAAATTGCATTAAATAGCATTATTTGAACTAAGAACTATGTTTAAATGTTAAATTGCTATATTTTTAATATTAATTGTGAAACATTATAAATCATTAATTGAATTAAGATTTAAGGTGGGTTAATAGAAGGGTAATTGTTTTGATTAAATAAATATGTGTTAATTTTTTTTAAACTGGAATTAGATGAATATGTGATTTAAGATTAAGAATAAGTGTTATGGCAAAATAGAATAGATAAAATTTTATTAAAGTTGACAAAAAATTGAACAAATTGATGACCGGATCAAAGCTCTATTCTGAAAGGATATAATTTGTATGTTTGGAAAAAAAAAAACTTTTTGCAAAAAAATAATAATAATAATTCTACTTCTATTTTTAGGTCTTGATATTTTGTTCTATTTTCTCCAGTACTGCAATGTCCACTATCTAGACATTTTTGTCTTTCTTATTGATCATTGTTTAATCTAGGGTGTTGTCTATTAAGTCAGAGAGTTGTTGTTATTATGGTTTGTTGCACAATTAGCCAGATGTTTAGACTGGACCTTGTGATAAAATGGATGACAGCCAATAAATTTAATCAATAATAATAATTTGGCATTTGTATCCAACTATTGGACTCCTTCCTGGGTTAGGCAGATGTTGTTAAAGTACCACCGCAGAATGTCAGCTGTGTCAAGTGAATTTGTTTTTCACAATTGACTGATGGTGATTTTGTTAATGCCATTGTTGGTATTAACAATTGGCAACATACTTTGTTGTTCTTCTTGTTGTTGTTATATATGTACATTGACATCCTACTTTTCTCTATGGATTTTCAAGCAACTTATATGGTTCTTTCCCTAAGTTTTATTTCTGTAAAACCTTGTTAGTTAATTAGGCTAAAACTCCAAATTGATGGCTAATTGAGGTTTTGAGCTCAAGGTTCATCACATCTGGTCTAACATTCTATGCCACTTGCTATATATTTGGGAAATAAAGTGTAATAAAATTATATAGTAATGAAATTTCTTAGGGTGGTGTGTATTTCAGGCAAGTTCTAAAGTGAATATTGATTTCTTCAGCGTTGAGTGAGAGGTGATTCACATTACAGGGTAATGAGTCAGCTTCATTCCCTGTAGAGTGGAGCCAGTATCTGGGTCAAGATTGAATTGCTGCAAGATAATAAAAGATTTCTTGTGAAAATCTTGTTAGCCACTTAGTGACTGTAATCCATAAAGATTGTGTGAGTCACTTTAGATTTTCATTCTCTCTCCATCTGACAGCTAATTCCATGTGACATAGGTGCTTATAATTTGAATAGTAAAATACATGTTAGAATTTCTGGATCAGGAGAAACTAATGTCTGAAGGCCTAGGAAAGCTTTTGATCATGTCTATTTACACACATATTTTAGACAAGCACAAAGCAACCTTTATAAATATTTCACAATGTTTTCTTTGATCATCTAGATTCAGTTATGTTTGTCTATTTGCTTATTAAAACTGCAGTAAAAGATAGTCTTATTGGGATTTTAAAAAATCATTTTTCTTTCAAATTGATATAATGTATAATAGTATACTATGAAAGTGAGTTGGAAAAATTCTGAGTTCACAAAAGAAAGTAAGTTGAATCCTGAGAAAAGAAACCTATTGGAACAGTACATGATTTCAAGTCTCTAGCTCTTGAAATGGTTGTTAGAAAAAAATGAATGCAATGTGGAATTGAATCTTGTCAGCAGTAATACTAAGCCTAACCCTAAGCAGTAAATTGACATAGATCAGTGATGGCTAACCTTTTCCGGACTGAGTGCCCAAAGTGCATGCACATGTCCGAACCCCCAAAATTCAATGTGTGTGCACCCTGTGCATATGCCCGCCTCTCTGGGCATGTACGTATGATCCCCTGCATGGACCCCTTGCAGCCCCCATGCATGCCCCCCACACATACGCACATGACCCTCGCATGCTCCCCTCTCCTGCACATGTGTACCCCCACGTATGCCCCACAACCCCACACATGTGCACATGCCCCCCATGTTCGCCCCCATGTGCACATGCACGGCAGAGACCTGAAGATCAGGTGGTCGGTGGGAGGTACACATGCATGTGTGTGGGGCACACACTAGCGTGCCCACAGAGAGGCCACTCTGTGCCACCTCTGGCATGTGTACCATAGGTTCGCCATCATGGACATAAACCTTATTTCTCATTCACAATATTGCATTATTGCTGGTTAAATATATAATTCAGTAATATATTTCTATATATTAATTTTTTAAAAGAATAAAAAGTTAATTAGCAGGTGTTATGGTGCATCATAACTCAGCATGCCGGACATAAAGTTATTAACACTATGTCAAATATCTGCACCATGATGTCAGGTTACCTACAGTCAGGCAAGATATGGCTCTGATCTTGTACTCCACTCATCCTTTATATATAACAATAACTAAATGAACAATATTGATATCACCACAGTATTTTCACATTCAAAATATATGAGACATGGAATAATTTATTGACCTGTTGTTGTGGACGTGACCCACATCACTATCAGAAAATTGAACAATGACCCAAGGAAGGTGGAACAACACCTATACAACAGATAACCAATTTTCTTGTATGGCAAACCTTCAAACAAATTGCTGAAAGAGAAAGTAGTATGTCAGGTACCTCAAGAAAATGAGAATTTTAAAGGCTTTTTTTTTTATATAATGGGGAACTAGAAATGTCATTAAGCACATGAAATCCACTGGCCTTGATGACATTTGAATTGATCAAATAAAACACTTTAGACTGGTGACCATAAAATAGATCCTGAAATTGTTCAACCATTGTGAAATTGCAGAACAAAATACCTATCCACTGAACTGCAAATGCAGCAACATCTTTTAGTACTTTTTGGGGGCAAACTGTTGCATACCACAGGACTTTACTGAAAGCAATTCAAGAGAATTGAATTGTGCAGAACAGTGAAATGAAATGTGACTTGGTCAATAAATAAGAAGAGAAAGAGAAAACTTTGGCAGAGAAGTTGCCACTTTTAGAAATGAGGATATGTCTAAGATTTCATTCACTTCTCAGCTGTGTGGGGTCTCTAATTCTTAGGCTATGTTTAGTTAAATGACTAAAACAAACCCTAGCAGATAATATCTGAGTTAAGGTTATCTTGTTCTAACACAGTCTTTAGAAAGCTATTTTGAAAGTTAAAGTTTAGTAGATGTCTTACCTTCAGCATTCATACTTTTTCTTGACCATTTAGATCAGAAAATGGAATTTTCTGGATGATGGTGTGGAACAAGCAAAATATGCCCTGGTTTTATCCTGGCTTGTGAAGCATGTGGAGATTACACTATTGGTAAAGTAGGGAAGAGTAGCAAGTAGCCCTCCAGATGTTGCTGAGCGCCAACTCCTATCACCAGCTCAATCATTGTTGAGGGAAGATGGAAGCTGAAATTCAAAATATCTGAAGAGCAAGAAAAACTACATCCAGCAGAGAACAAGTGCATGCACACTTTTCAAGGACCAAAGTTTCTATTTGAGTGACATGCTGGGACTGGCTGTATTCCAAGAAGTCAGTGGATGGGAAAAGAAATAGCAGGGTCGGGATGAAAGCTAGATTGAACTAATTTAATTAAAGTATTATTGAAATTAAAATGATTAAATACTGTGCAAAGGATTACTCCCCATAAGATCCTTTTCTGACACATTTAGAAAGGTAAAGGCTCCCCCTGTCCAGTCATGTCCAACTCTAGGGATGGTGTTCATCCCCGTTTCTTAGGTAGTATTATCCAAAGACATTTGTCTGCTCACATGGCCAGCATGGCTATATGCCAAAGGCACATGCAACTCTGTTACCTTCCCATTGAAGTGCTACCTATTTATCTAGTCACATTTGTATGCTTTCAAATTGCTAGGTGGACAGGAGGTGGAGCAAGTAATGGGAGTTCACCCAGTTTTGCAGTGCTCAGATCTCAAACCCAGGTTGTCAGTTCTCTAGCATCTTTAACTGCTGAGCCATCATGCCCCTCTGTCACATTTAGAATTATCATAAGCTAGCAAGTTTTGAAGAGCTCTGTAGACCACACACCAAGGATCGAAAGGGAACAGTTTGACCATCCTGGCACTATGTTACTCCTGTTTGCCCATTTATCTTTTCATCAACTTTCTTTTTTCCATGTTTGTAAAGCACCAGTTTTGAAGAATTTGAACCGAACAGGATAAAACCAGCAGGACTTTTTTCTTTCTTTTTTTTTCCTTTGGATATTTTTGACTTTAAAAAAAATGTTTTCCTAAGAACAAATGACACAAGGGATTACAAGGAACTGAGACCCCATAAGAGACATGAACAGGAGTGACTATTTCCAGTAATGGAATGAAGAACTGCTAGGTTGCTGTTATTGGTATTGAATGCTTGAGAGTAAGATTTATAACTCTTTGCTGCAGAAATCCTACACTGGAATTCTTAGAAAGCATGGATTTTCCCCCTCCTGGCTGAAATCCTTCTTTCAATGGGAAGTAGTGAGGTATACCAACAGCTTGGATCTGACTTTGCAATTCCTCTTGGCTAGGGCCAACAGGAACTGCCAGAATATTTCTACTGCCATATGTTGCTTAAAAACATTGATGCAGCATAACCCATTGGCTACTGTTGCTCTTTTTTAGACAGAATGTACTTAATGAATTTGCTGCTGTCCTTAGCTGTGCAATAATGAGATTGAATGAATGTAGACCATTGGGTGCACATTATACCATTTTGTCAGAGTAATGATAATTTAAAACTGACCAGCCACTGTAAGTCTGTGGACCAGGATGAGTCAGCAGGGCTATTGCACTTAAAGACTGAGGATGAGTCAGCAGGGTTATTGCCGCTTTAAGAAGATGTCTATATAAGGGAGGCTATGAGAGGGCATCTCTCTCTCTCTCTCTCCTCATGTATCACTCTCCTCATTGTGTTCTCTCTGCATTGTAGTTCTCCATGTAGAGTTGAAGATTAATTGCTTGCCTGGTATGTGCCTACCACATGTATGTATGTATATAGAAGTCTTGTATATAAACCACTGTTTGTAAGACAAACCTCTGTGTCCTGTATTTTGCTCCTGGGTTGTCTCAAAATAGTAGCCATACTGTAAACACTCTGACACATTTTTTCAGGACCTGCTTTGGTTTTCTATTTATTTCTGGGCAGAATTTAAAAAAATTTTAATCCATAGAATCCTTCTATGGCTTGGTGTTAATTACCTATGTGATGGCATTTCCCCTTAGAGTCAGCTTGGCCACTTCAATCATTTTGGGGGAAGCAGTTGGTTGTCTTCCATTTGAGGGTGGTCAGGGGGTCAAAGCCTGGAAGCATTATTTTTCAGTGAAGGGGCCAGCCCTTTTAAATACCCTCCCACTGGAGATTTGTCTTTTTCCAACATTGCTCACCTTAAATAAAAAGTTAAAGGTGCTCAAGCATGTTGAAGTTTATTTGTCTTCACTCTATGTTTTATTTTCCATTGAATATTTTTACTTTGCAAGATGCTGAGAGTCCAGTAATTTCAACGTGGGATACAATTTGATAACAAATAGAAATAAATAAGTAACCTCATTTTTAAAAATTTGTTATTCACCTGCACTAAGTGCATCAGGCCAAGGACCATTGATTTCTCTAAGCACAGCAAGATCCTTTGAACTTCTCTACTGGAAAAAAAAATATTGCTTATTAATTTGAACAAATATTTCGGTAAGACTGCACAAAGCACTCGGGTGAACACGGCTCTCTTCATCAGCTTCTTTTGCTTTTATACCGGAAACATGTTGTGCGTCAGTCATCATGAAAATGTTAATCATAAAGTGTGTAGGATCAGCAAAACAATATATGATAAATATTTATATAGTTTTATTTTTATTCAACTTTAAATAAAAGCACTGTAACAAATTTTCTAAACTCTGATATATTGGACAATAGCAATAGCTCTTAGACTTATATACCACTTTGGCCAGTTTAAGAGTCAGCATATTTTCCCCAACAATCTGGATCCTCAGTTCACCCACCTTGGAAGGATGGAAGGCTGAGTCAACCTTGAGCCTGGTGAGATTTGAACTGCCAAATTGCAGTTAGCAGAACTCGCCTGCAGTACTACACTATAACCACTCCGCCACCATGGCCACAATGATTTTTGGTGGATGGAATGTAGTCTGGATTTCCAGGAAGGAGGAAGCACATTCGGAGAAATAAGCAGCAACTCAATTCAGATAGTTTGTGCGAGAAAGGTGAAAACAGCCCCTCCCCAATAGTACCTAATGTACATGAAGAGCATATGCTTAATGTAGGTAGTAGTCTACTTCAGTTTGGCAATGTTTATAGGTATAGAACACTAAAGAAAAATGTTTGGAAGAATCACTACTTATTCTTCTGATTTTGGAGCCCAACATCAAGGCAAATCCAACACATCTAAAGCTGCAGTATAGTACTCTTCCAGATGTAGAACAGTGATATAAGCAACAGCTTTTTCTTGGAACTAGAGTTGTAGGAGAAGTGTTGGCTTTAAAATACTGTTGAATTATGACTGCTTCAACTTTCATTGGGCATAAAGCAACAATAAAAGGCAGTCTGGACTATTGGTTGAAAGATCCAGATCTCCACCCAGAGAGGTCTGCGTCCAAATTTCTACTGAGGGTAGAAATTAATTGGGGTGGTGTTGAATTAGCCACTTCCTTTCAACCTGATAAGAGAGTTGTGCTTCAGAATAAAATAGGTGAACAATAAGTCCTCTGAAAAAAGCAGAATCCAAATCTGATAGGTAAATAAATCCATAGAAATACAAGGATCATGTGCCCAAATATCATTATTCTTTGCAACTTTACAATATACATAGCCTATATCTATCCAGTAATGGGAAAAACTCACTAAACTAGCCTCTGCATATACATTTCAGTGCAATATATATATACATACAGTACACACACACACACACACACACACATATCTATCTATCTATCTATCTATCTATCTATCTATCTATCTATCTATATAAAAATATATATTTTGCTGATAAAGAAATAAAGGGAGACTAGAATAAATCTATTTCAAGCTTTTTAGCTCTCATCAGCCAGCCATACCCTTACTTGGATTCAAACTTGGGCTGCCTGCATGTTAGGGAGTTGTATTAACCATTGAGCCACAAGTTCTCCTCCTTTCATCATCTTGAGCCAGGGGAAAGATTAAGTGTTTACCGAGACACCTGGTCTACCCCAACATGCTCCCTCCCACGCGAATCATTATATTTGTAATTTGTTTAGGAGGACTGCTATTGGCAAAGATGAAAGAAATCCTAAAATTAGTCCAAATTATATTCAGTTATCCAACAATTAAGATTTAGTTGGATACTTAATTTTAATGGCCTAGAGATCCGAAAAGGGCATTAATTTTCAACTCTAAGAACAGAAATGAAAAAAGCAGCTCCAAGTTAATACCATGATAATACTGTTTCCCACAGGAGCTTTTCTTTCACTTAATCTTTCTATATCCGCAGGATTTTTATGCAGTTAAACTCCTCTAACCATGCTTATGTGTAAGCAGTATCTAATGAAAAACAGTAACCTTAAACCAAAATAACAATTAAAACTAAAGGATACATTGCACACTAATAACTTCATGCATCACTATTCAGAGAGCTTTTTTATTAAAAAAAAAAAAAAGCCACATCAAACTGAATGACTTCTTCAGTGGGATTTTATTTCACTTGCTGGTACATACTGTATAGCGAAATAAAGAAATGGGGGTTTCCAGAAAACCTGTGGGTGGATCCTAGGTAATAAGAACCCTGAAATCATGTTCAGAATTTTCCTTTGCGTGTCAAATCCAACAAGAGAGGAGTGGTGAGCAGCCCCTCGGCTCTCCTTGCTGCATATTGGTGTAAATCAAGACGGGTTTCTCAACATACCGCATGTTAGATGTACACAGCAGTGGGCTTCAAAAATTTTAGCAAGGGGTTCTCTGCCTGGTTGCTGGTGAGCGTGGCCATGGTGGGTGTGACCTAGTCAGCCTCCTGCACCATGGCAAGGGAGGGCATTTTGCCCTCCACAGGCTCCGGAGGCTTTCCTCAAGCCTCCGGGAAGGCAAAAACATTTTTCATCCTCCCTGAGCCTCTACGCAGGCCCTGCACTTATCTACATCCAAAACAGGCTGCATGGGGAGTCCTGGGAGGGGTGGGTGGGCATGGCCAGCCAGCAGTGGGTTTGGGGGTTCTCCAAACTGTACAAAATCTTAGCTAGAGGTTCTCCCGAAACCCTGTGAACCCCCCAGCAAAGGATGAGATGGTTAGATGGTGTCACTGAAGCACTAGGCATGAGTTTGGGCAGACTCAGAGAGAAAGTGGAGGAGAGGGGGCCTTGGTGTGCTGTGGTCAATGGGATTCCAGGGGATCAGGCATGACTTAGTGACTGAACAACAGCAACAAATACTTTCTTGAAAGCTATGGGTTGTTGTTGTTTAGTATATGCTTTGTGAGCAACTTATTAAAATGTTTCATTTTTGCTTTGAGAAACCAAGAAGATGTTGGACATTAAAGGCACTGCATTAAAGCCAAATAATTGGCTTTAATGTGTTCATTGTGCTTCTATTGTACTGCCAGCAGAATTAAAGAGCTGATGCACACCATTATTATTTTGGCACAGTTCTATGAATTTGATAAACTTGCCCTGATATTTAGTAAGACCATAGATCTCATTCATTGTTGCAGCAAGCAGGGGGGTTTTAGGTGTTCAATTGATAATTTACATTTGTTACAACATTTTGTGCTGAAATCTGGTTACAACTGCCTTCGTACTTAATAGACAAGTTGATGGAAAGCAAAGCACCAATTAAATTTAAAATGTTATTCATTCTGATATTACGGAATAAATTTCTGTTCCCTAATAAATAAATGAATGGATATGTATTTTGTGTTTTCTCCCAAATATTATTAAAATGCTATTTGCCCTTTGTTTTATCAGGACTTTGAAGAAAGCCTTTTTGTTGTTTTTCCTTGACTTGAATATTCACATATGTAGTATCCTATATCAGTGATGGTGAACCTTTTAGACACCGAGTGCCCAAACTGCGCACATGCATGCCCAAACTGAAAGAGGTGTGTGTGTGTGCATGCATGCATGGACATGCGCACAAGTGCGTAGACATGCATGGACATGCACGTGTGTGTAGCAGAGACTCAAAGAACAGCTGGCAGGTGGGAGGTGGGGCATCCCAACACCGGCAGCGCAGCAAGAGGAAAGATCTTTTTCTTTCGTGAGCTTCTGTTTCGTTGTTTGCAGGGAAACAGAAGCTCACAAAAGAAATGCCACGGAAATCTGACCTGGGGTGACGGCGCACGTGCCAGCAGAGAGGCTCTGTGTGTCACCTCTGGCACGTGTGCCATAGATTCACCATCACAGTCCTATATGAAAGATACTTTATTTTTGGTATTACAAACTGTATATTCGAAATAGTGTTATAAAAGCCTGGAGCTTAGGATTTCTTTCTCAACAGAAACAGTGTAGAATACAGAATATCTTTATTTTTCTTTTCCTTTCCCAGTGATAATGATTTCTTGTGAATTGGTCCCCTCAAATGATGAAAAACTTGTTTTTTTCAGCCTGTAGTCCAATGCTAGACAGCATTATAGGAGTGGTTTTACTCACAATTCAGGACAGATTTTCTTGGCTCTCTTAGGAGGTGTGAGCCTGCCCTTGTTGCTTAGGAATGGTTGAAACAGTTAACCTCTTCCTTTGATGTGTATTATAGAGTTTATCATAATTGATTCATGATCTTTTTTCTAAACTCATCCCAATAAGTTCTAATCCAAACTCTGGGTGACACATTGCCGTCATGTGATGTTTTGTGAGATTGTGGAGCTGGGGTGGGCGTGGCCTGAGCATGACACATGCCAGTTTGACACCCTTGTAATCAAGTCATTTGATTGGAGCAGCCTATAAGTATGTAAATAAATGAATAAATTCCTTTTACTTTCAGACAGGCAGCTGCTGTTAGCTATTAATAGCCAGCTAGCCAGTTAATAGCTCCCTGGTCAATCGAACCACAAAATTTCCTTTATATTACTATCTCATTTCCTGTGTGCAGTATTTTGTTTGGTGCTTCTTAGGTTCATCAGACCTTTAAAAAATATTTTAAAGATGTTAGCCTTTTGCTTTAATAATGTCAACCTTTTTCTCTCACCCTTAAAAAATTGGCCCTTTTTAGAAAATCTGAAGATGAAATGTTCTTTGTCTCCTTACCCATTTACTTTCTTCTTATGGCATTTTGTGTAATATAGGTTATTTTTTAAAAATAAATAAACAGGTATTTGTGGAGAAGTCCTAAATAATAAAACAACTCTTGGGATGTTATACTTTAATAACAGTCTTGTTTTACTTCCTTGAATCAAAAGTATTGATCAACTGGATCATTTCCTAATGAGCCATAATCCACATATGGGGCCACTTGCAATTTTCCCCTTTGACCTATAAAAAGCTGTGAATGAAAAGACCAAGAGGCCAAGTCCGCTTTATATACTACCATTAAATTGTCTTTAAAAACACTCCAGAAAGAAGGAAGGTCCAGCTGTAGAATGCGAAAACATTTCAGAAATGCAGTAAGCAAAATGATGTATAACACTTTACTTCACGACGACAAAATATCCCTCAAAATATTATAATGTTTCTTATCCTTTTAGAATAAAAATTAAGGTAGTACACAGCTTAATGATGAGTGGTTTGTTAGTTCAAACATACTATTTCTTCTCTTTGTTTCAGGCAGACTTGAACTAATATTTAAAAATGGCCACCTAAGAAGAAGAAAAAAATGAATTGAAGTCCTCGGACTGTAAGACTCATTAAAAACCTCCTGGCAGGCATATCATTCTCCTGCTTTCCAAAGTTACAATAATTCACTCCTTTTACATGGACTGTAACTCACCGCAAAAATTACAGCAGGCTGGTTCAATATGACCTTACAATCTATTATCTGCACAGACCAATATATTTCATGTACTGGAGACTGGCTTGAGGTCACTATAATTAATGGTTTTAAAATGATTTTCCTTACCAGTGGGTAAGCATGCTTTGTACTTTCCATTTTGTTTGGGAGTTTTGAAAAAAGCTTTTTTTTAGATCAATTATTCATTTTGTATTATATTTCAGGGCAGAAACAAAAATGAGGAGAATCAGAATAGCAAGTTTATAGAACCCATAAATAAACTTTACATACAAATATTCGGTTTATTTTTAAATTTTTAATAAACTTTTTTTGCACAAACATTGTGCAAAATAAGATATAAAAAGATACAAGAAGTAAGATACAATATAATTTTTAAAAAATATGTTGCAAAAAAAAAAAAAAAGCATTGAAGGAGAACCTTCCAGAAGGGTGCATCCTCAAGAAGCCCCACTTGTGATCAATCCTAAAATGACACTGAAGTTCTTGGTGAGTGCGGGAAGGCCTCTCCAGACAGTCTTGTCTATTGACCTATCTCTTGTTGTCCTTTTTGGTACCAAGTTGTTTGAGATCTTGTAAGTTAAGAGCAACTGAGAATCCGTGCAGGTGGTTTAGCACTGGTGTGATGTGTTTAGCCAGGTGTCCAACTTAACACCTGCCCACTGCCTTCTGCACTAGCTACAACTTCTAAACCAGATACAAGGAAATAATTACATAGCTGTGACAGGTTACCAGTGTGTGAATCATTGTTGAAGCATAAAAAAGAACTTGACAAATTACGCTTATTCAAAATGGAACATAAATACTTAAATGGCCAAACCATGGCATTCTTAGCAGCATTTATCCACTGATGTGGACAAACTGAGGCCCTTTTCTTAGAAACAACCATTCAATTCAAGAAAAAAAATAATCTGCCAACTCTTATCAACTAAAGCATTATTTTCTATATATTAATGTACAGTGTAGAATGTCTGGCCAGAGTATCTGTATCTGCATAAACTGACTGATGTCTTCTGTTGGTCCTGCCTGAACATATGAGGCTTAATTCAAGAGGGGAAACTCACCAAACAGCCAGATACTCTTCACATCTGCAGGATTCCAGTTCATAAGAACAGCCTATATGTGGGAACAATACAACTCCTGCTGTTAATTACTTAAAGTGCCAGGGATATCTGGTGAAGCTCAGTTGGGAACCCTTTTATTAAGATGTAGGGTGAGAAAGGAACAGAGTTACTGATAGCTCCCTAACAACTATGGGCCACTCCAAAGTATTCTCTCCTTTTCTGTTCCATGCATAGCTCCCTTCACTTATCTGAACTTCCTTCTGCATTTGTCCAATATTTGACAATTTATTTTTGCAAAGAATAGAAATCCCTCCATCTCCCACCATTCAGTCAGAACTGAAGAAGCTTCTTGAATGAGAAGCAAAACATTTTCAAGGAAGGAAAAAAAAAAACCCCAAGGAAGTCCAATTGCTTTTTGAACATCACCTTTGGAACGTCCAATATTTTGTTTCCTATATTTTTCGGTTATATTTGAAACTGCAGATATTAGCTATTAGTAGTCTAAAAAAAACATATAAAATGTTTAGATTTGTTCTAATACTTCATAAGCAAGACACCACTAGTCAATGAAATTTGTCAAAAAGTATAGCAGACAGCTGTCTTTTCTGGAGTTATAATTCCTATATGGAAGTTTAGCTTGAAAATTCTTGACCATCATTCATTCTTTTATTAAAGCAGTAATATGGTTTAAAAAAAAAAATCTAGGCTGAAACTATTTCACAAGCAACATCCAAAACCAAGTTTATATTTGGTGCTCCATAGAATATTGAAGGATAGCATGATTGTGCTCAGTGTCCTAGGAAATCCTTTCCCTTCCATTTCCCTTCCCTCTTATTCCTTTACCCCTTCTGAGGAAACTGATAATCAATATTTCATATCCCTGAGATGGCCTGATAAAAATTATCCACAATTTAAGGTCCTGGCAGCATAGAAGTCTGTTATAAACTCCAATGGTGCAAAAATGCAAATGCAACATATATTGTGATGTCAAAATGCAATCCACCTAGTGGTGAGTTGCCCCCGTTCGCACCGGTTCTATAGAACCGGTAGTAAAACCGGCAGGAGGCTCCGCCCACTGACCCCAATGTCATCAAAATGCTTCTGCGCATGTGCAGAAGAGCGCACATGCAAGTGAAGCGACTGCATGCACGCGGCCCCGTTGCGAACCGGTAGTAAAGGTAAGTAGAGCCAATCCCTGAATCCACCATATTATATGCACAAATTTATCAGGTGGTTACCGTCCCAACACTGCAATGCACCTTTCCCCCATTGTGAGATGGAGGTGATCAAAGCCCAAACTGCAGACAATTTATGTAAAACAGTATTTTGGTTGTGGCCAATGTGCAATTTTAATCCATACTTTCAGAAGAGAAAGAAGAGCCTTATATAAAGTTAATAAAGTCTCTTTCAATTCAAACTTCACAATTGGTGAATTACTGAACAAATCAATGTAGTTTTCTGGGGAGCAATATAGAAACATTCTCCCTCCCTCCCAAAAGTCCTCTAGCCAAGAGTGTAAGCATTTCCTGGTACTCATCTACCCAAATATTAATGGCCAGATCTGGCCATTCTTGGGATCTAACCCAGACAAAGTTGAACAAGGAATTTAAACAAATGGAATTAAAGAAGCTAAAAGATGCCAAATTCATTTTGTTTTCTAATGTTGTCTTCCAAAATAGATCACTTTCTTTCTTTCTTTCTCTTTCTTTCTTTCTCTCTCTCTCTCTCTCTCTCTCTCTCTCTCTCTCTCTCTCTCTCTTTCTTTCTTTCTTTCTTTCTTTCTTTCTTTCTTTCTTTCTTTCTTTCTTTCAAAAATCATACAAATATACAGTGTCTAGCAGTCTTTGTGTTACCAAGTATACTATACTGAGTCCCTCCCCCAAATGCTGGCACGCTATTATTATAAATTCTAATTTAACAAAATATGAGTAATATCATTTGTAGCCTATCTCCTACCTAAAAATGTATGGCTTGCTTTTGGTGGTTGCAGTACATATGCTTTATAAACAAGCTGAAGATTACTTTTTGTGTGTGTGATCTTGTGTGTGTCGTGTGTGTGTGTGTGTGTGTGTGTGTGTGTGTGTTCCAAGTAGACTTGCTAAGTATTATCCAGTCAAGATAATAAATACTGTTTTAGGTCTCAAGATGGTGTCACTTTAGCTAAGTTAAAAACTTACTTTAAAAATCCATTTAGCAAAGCTCTATCTTCACTTGCATCTACAAGGCCATCAGTGTCAGGGCAAGTACATTTCTGGGAGAAGTCTGTTCCATAAGATAAAGGCCGTGATGGAAGATCAACCTCTTGTTATCCTTATTTCTTTACATAGGCTCATTATGACACTTCAGTTCATTGACTTTTTGTCTTCCTGTACACTATAATATATGGTAATTACTTGCTTTTCTGTGTGGGATGTGTGTTAAAAATGGACTTCTGTTGTCAGGGAGGTTAACCATCTCAGTTCAGTTAATAAACAGTTTCTCTTTGTGGCAAAGATAAAAACCTAAATTTAATTTTGTATACAATGCCTTTTTTTTTCATTCAGAACAAAACATTTGCATTTACTCCAAATCCTTTTTTCCCTCTATCTTAGAATCAGTATTCAGAACATCTTGTTATCATACTTCAGGTCTCCTGAATTTGTAATTGCAAAGCATTATAACAAATTTCAAAAGCGTTTTCTTGTTCAAATTAAAATTAGCAGTGCTGAAAAGCTGTCTCTACATAGGGATATTCTCTTACATATCAAAATGTGTGTATGGATGTGGGTGGGTGCGGGTGTGTATGAAAGAAAGCATGGCAGTTTGGGAAAAAGACTTGATCTGACTTGTAGTTTATAACCTACACAATAGAGATGGCTTTTTAAGAGTTATCCTGTACTTAATGTGGGATAACTACAATCAATGAGGGATAACTCTCAGATTTTCTTTGCTACTTTTCATTAAATACAGACATGATTCCAGTTCTGTTTGGCTGGAAGATCCATCCATCCAGGAGAGAGAGAGGGGAGGGAGGAGAGGAAGAAAGGGAGGGAGGAAGAGAGAGGGGGGAGAGAGAAAGAGGGAGAGAGGGAGAGAGAGAGGGAGAGGGAAGAGGGAGGGTGGGAGGGAGGGAATATTTTATTTTTTTATTTTATTATTCATATTTCTACGCCGCCCACTCTCCGAGGACTCTATCTATTTTAACTTTTGTGTATAAAGTGTTTTACTTTTGGCTGTTCACCGCCCTGAGTCCGAAAGGAGAAGGGCGGTATAGAAATCTGAAAAATAAATAAATAAATAAATAAATAAATAAATAAATAAATAAATAAATATCAAATGTTTTGACAATGAGTGATGCACAATTTGCAGAAGTGAACATGGAGCCAGAGTAAAGAAAAGGGCATATTAAGAGCCGAGGTGGCGCAGTGGTTAGGGTGCAGTACTGCAGCTACTTCAGCTGACTGCTAGTTCAGCAGATCAGCGGATCAAATCTCACCGGCTCAAGGTTGACTCAGCCTTCCATCCTTCTGAGGTGGGTAAAATGAGGACCCAGATTGTTGGGGGCAATATGCTATTTAGTATACTGTCTTTGGTGTAAGCCGCCCAGAGTCCTCGGAGAGTGGGCGGCATAGAAATATGAATAATAAAATAAAAAAATAAAATCTGGGTCCTCATTTTACCCACCTCAGAAGGATGGAAGGCTGAGTCAACCTTGAGCCGGTGAGATTTGATCCACTGATCTGCTGAACTAGCAGTCAGCTGAAGTAGCTGCAGTACTACACCCTAACCACTGTGCCACCTCGGCTCTTAATATGTCCTTTTCTTTACTCTGGCTCCATGTTCACTTCTGCAAATTGTGCATCACTCATTGTCAAAACATTTGATTTTTATTTATTTATTTATTTTTCAGATTTCTATACCGCCCTTCTCCTTTCGGACTCAGGACGGTGAACAGCCAAAAGTAAAACACTTTATGCACAAAAGTTAAAATAGATCTAAAATAATTAAATAAATTTGTCCCATAATTTAAAACATTTCAATTTAAAACCAATTTCAAATTTTAAAAACCCATCATATTTGGGTTCTCCTATCTCTGTAGTTTTTGTCCTCAATTTCCTCCTAATGTATGCATGTAATGTAAATTTGTGTTTTTCTTATTAACCTTGTCCCTAGGATCTTACAGTCTAACATTTGATCTAAAAGATAAAGGAAGAAGGAAAATCAAGAAAGAATGGTAAATAGGGAATCAAGAGGTAGTTTCTCACAATACATGTCTAGATTTAGCTGTTTTCTGAGTTTTCCTAGAGTACAAGGACCAAAAGCCTTGAACAAAAGGTAGTTTTGGTTATAAGGTTTGTACATCTTATTTTCCTCTTTTCTTTCCTAGTTTTAGTTTCGCTGATTAACTTTCTCCACTCACCGGAGATCTTTGAACTCCTTTCTTGTTGTGCAACAACCCTGGCATAAAATATATCAAAGAAGATGAAAGCCCTGATTGCCATGCAAGCAATGGCCACATGGTGTTGTAGCACGGGATAACTCTGCTTAAAGATCAGATCAGGGAATGTGCCATATCTGCCCACATATTGGGATTTCCTACTGTGTGCCTCTAAATAATTTAAAGAGCAGAATAAGCTTAATTGCATGTTCCATAGCATATGTATGTATCATCACAGAATTCAAGGAAGTATTTTCTCATTCCTCTATGTGTGTGTGTGCACGCGCACATGTGTTTGTGTGTGGAAGTCCATATGGATAGGTCTGTAGCTGCAGGTGTTCATTGTGATGTGCCAGAATGAGACGGAGTCTTTAGATTTGACTGCCTGAATGAGATGCATTCAGTTGCCTGTCATGGTTTCCCTTTGCTTTCAAGCCATTATGTGTGTACTTTTCTATGACTACCTCTACTATTTTATTGATTTAAAAGCCAAACGGGACAAAAATGGTTAACAATGGCCTTCACAAATGGAAACAATAAAGCCAGAAGTGTGGGGCAGCAGGAACATCACAGTAATGTCCTGCTTTATTTCTCATTAGTTTTCATATAGCTGATAAGCTGCCCAGAGTTACTGTGTGGCAGGATGGGGGGAGGGGGGGGTAAGAAATTTAACAAATAAACACATAAATAAAATAAATAAATGGCTGCTAGTAGCCATGACACTTGGTATCCTTTAAATGTTTTTCATCAACAGTGGTTCAAAAGTGACAGGGAACCTAACCACCAATGTCAAAGTCTCCCTTCTATTTTTGCTTGAAAACACCCTCAGATAAATATCCTGGGTAGAAGAACTGTAAAAAAATAACTTGACATCTCTTTTTAAATCTGAAAATTTTATACTATTTTGGATCAGCAAAATGAATGTGAAGTCCTACCAGAACTGGTAATGGCTTATGCCAGGGTTGTCCAATCTCGACAATTTTAACACTTGTAAACTTCAACTCCAAGAATTCCCCAGCCAGCATCCATTTGTTGGCTAATGTGTTTGTTGCCACACTAAATCAGATCAGAAATATTTTTTAAGAGTGTCAGAGACAAATCACAAACAGTATCACACTTGGACAGTTCTGAACCATAACTGACTGTATCTCATCATTATCCTAGGCCAGGGGTCTGCAATCTTAAATACTCAAAGAGCCATTTGGACTCATTTCCCACAGAAAAGAAAACTGGGAGCCACAAAACCTGGTTGGGTGTGACCAACTTGATGTCACTCACTTCCACCAGTCACATGACCTCCCCCTAGCCACGCCTACCTAGCTGGTCATTAGGGCAGAGAACCAGTTGTTAAAAAACACCGGGAACCACAAAATCCTTTTCACATATCTCTCTCTTCCTTCCGTCCCTCAGTTCCCCCTCTTTCCCTCTCTCTCTGTATCTCTCTATGTCTCTCTCTCTCTCTCCCCTCTCTCTGTATCATTCTGTCTCTGTCCTGGCCACTTCTCCATCCCCTGCCATCACCCTTATCTTCTCAGGCCAGGTGAAGAGTGACTGGGAGGGGAGGGCGAGGGGTGGGGCCAGCCAATCAGTGTGGGTTTCCCCCGGTTCGCACCGGTTCTATAGAACCGATAGTAAAACCGCCAGGAGGCTCCACCCACTGACCCCGACGTCATCAGAATGCTTCTGCACATGCGCAAAAGAGCGTGCGAAGTGAGCGAAGTGAGCACACGCGTGCGGCCCCATTGCGAACTGGTAGTAAAGGTAAGTAGAACCCACCCTTGCAGCCAATGGTAGGATCACCTGACGGAGCCACCACAGAGGGCCCAAAAAGCTGCATACGGCTTTGGAGCCGCAGGTTGCTGACCCCTGTCCTAGGCACAGTAACAGTATCCACCTTTGTATCTTGTATTCCTTATTCCCTGATATGTCCTGCCTTGTCAATTTCATCTGAAGCGTATCATAGCTAGCATTAATTTAACCCCTAAAAATCCTTGCCCTCCCATGTATTTCTGAATTAAAGCTCCCAGCATCCCCAGTTACACTAGTTAATGTTGAATGATGGGTCTGGAGGCCTTCAAGTCCTTATATTCCTGATTCGACTGCTAAAAGTTTCATTGTTCTGAAACTACTACAAGCTTCTTTGTAAGAACAAAAAAAAAAAAAAGCTTGTTAGTGAAAGATTCTTATTTATAGGAACGGCTTTAAGAAAGGTCATCTGCTACTTGCAGATTACTATTTGAATGTGTCATTAACTTTGCTTTTTCTTCCTCTTTCCTGCTTTCTTTCGCTGGCTGCATCTGTCACTTTCATTTCATCTCACATTCAATATTTTTTAAATCATCTTTTATAATATTAATTCAAATATATTTGTGAATTTTCACATGTTCCTAGGAAAATATTGCTACTCCATTTTGCCAAGAAATTAAAAGACTGCTCCTGGGGAGGAAAGCTATGGCAAATCTAGACAGCATACTAAAAAGCAGAGACATCACCCTGCCAACAAAAGCGCATATAGTCAAGGCTATGGTTTTCCCAGTTGCAATGTATGGCTGTGAAAGTTGGTCCATAAAAAAGGCTGAGCGCCAAAGAATTGAGGCCTTTGAACTATGATGCTGGAGAAGAGTCCTGCGAGTCCCTTGGACTGCAAGATGATCAAACTGGTCAGTCCTAAAGGAGATCAACCCTGACTGCTCTTTAGAAGGCCAGATCCTGAAGATGAAACTCAAATACTTTGGTTACTTAATGAGAAGGAAGGACTCACTGGAGAAGAGCCTAATGCTGGGAAAGACTGAGGGCAAAAGAAGAACAGGACGACAGAGAACGAGGGGCTGGATGGAGTCACTGAAGCAGTAGGTGTGAGCTTAAATAGACTCCAGAGGATGGTAGAGGACAAGAAGGCCTGGAGGAACATTGTCCATGGATCGCGATGGGTCGGACACAACTTCGCAGCTAACAACAAGAACAATATTTGTGAATTTTCACATGTTCCTGGAAAAATATTGCTACTCCACTTTGCATTACTTATGCTTGTCTTTCACACTCCTCTGACTCCTCTCTTCCTCTGTTATCTTCTTTCCCTCATCTTGCATGCTTCCAGTATTGTGAAAGTATTGGCTGGTTACCAACTATCTTAGAATCTGGTTTATGCAGCCAACTCTCTCATATTTATCCTTTTGTAATAAAATTACATGTTCAATTATTCTAATTATCTTGTGTTGTTCTGTATATGTGTAAGTATCCACATGTGTGCTAATTATAGTGTTAATTACTTGCCTACATGCTTCTTATTCTTTAACCTGAGGATATTGCATTTTGGTCTACAATTCTATGTTAGGAACATCTTCAATGCTTGCATCAGAAGTATCAGTTACAGTTGTTGTAAGACTACAGAAGTTTGTGAGGAAACAAATCTTCATTTTGGGCAGAATATAAATATGTTTTGTCCATCAGTTTGTTATGTAATTGGTCTAATTTAATAGTAAATGGTTCATGAATATAGCTAAAAGTGACAGAAACTAAAGAAACATCTTCTAAAATCAGTCTTCATGTCTTCTATAAAGGTTGTAATCCTGTAAAAAAAATTAAAAGACAGAGATTTAACACATATCATTATCTTAAAAAAAACCTTTAACACTATTTCTGACTAAACATTATTATGCAGTTTCCTAACATACATGTTCTAGCTAATACTTGTTTGACAGCTTGTCAAAGATAATTACATCTAGGATTACAAGGTACAAAGGTCAATGAATTAATATGGTCTCCAAGAAGCTACAAGAATAAATTATTTATAAAGAGACTTATAGTAGAATATTGAAATTAATTCCTAGCGAACAGAAGGTGGGGGAGATTCAGGGATTAGACATCAGCATATTCAGTAGAATGACAGAATCATTTCAACAATTACATTAGTCATAACACAACATATATTATTCAAGAAATTGTATTTATGAGTAAATCAAAATGAAGGTGAAGTGTTAGAAATGAATTGGCTGTGGAAACTTAAAGCAGGACAAGGCTGTGTGGCCATATGCAAATATTTCTTGATTTAGCGATGACTGTAGTAGAGAATTGAAGCAGAAAATATCTTATGAAAGGCATCCCAATAATATTATGACCACAGAAGTAAATAAAATAATCAAAGGGGAGAAGAATTTAGGAGAACAATTTAAGATAAATTCTTTTTTTTTTATTGAAAAAGTTTTACAATTACATTTTCTCCCCATTTCCCCCCCTCCCTCCCTAACCTCCATAACCCTCCCCTCCCCCACTGACTTCCACAGAATATAATTCAAATCAAAATCCCCTTTTTATAAAACTTGAACCCATCCACCCCCTATATATTTTTCACATCTTCACAAAAATTCTATTATTCTATCCCTATATAATACTTTCGATTTAAGATAAATTCTTGTAAATATGTATTGCATAATATGATTAGTGAGCATCATAAAATATTTTTGTGAGTGGTCAGAATGATTGGAAAAAGTAAGTATTGTACTAAATTGGACAAAAAATTCTCAGAGCTCCTGTTTTGGCAGGAGCTGTGGTTTACAGAAAGCAATCCAATAGTTTATAACATGTGGAAAAAATACAATGAGTGAAAGGTTTACTTATTCCCTCTGGAATAAGGATTAATTGTTCCTCACAGCTAAATTTTTTGAAGTTGAAATAATATCAGGTCCATTGAATGGGTCAAAGTGCAGACTGGAATGTAAAATAAACCATTTTCTTAGAAGAATTTTCTTTCCTGAAAGATGGGAACAAGGGAGGAGGGAATGTCTAGCTATTATTCTAAAAGAAGAAGCTGGATGCACCTCAATTGTATAGAAAAACAATGCTTTTGTCTCACCAACCCTTAGAAGTCATAGTCATAAACAGATGGCTATTAATAGAGCTTTTTTTAAAAAATAAAATTTGTGCTATGTTGTACACACCATTTATGCATTTTTCAAATTTTGTCCCTTTCAGAGATTGCCATTTTCATGAAACTTTCATCTTTGAAATTTCCTATATTCCAATAACAATAATTTTTTTTTAAAAAAATCCTTAAAACATTTCCAGGCAATCAGCCTTTCTCCTTCTATGCTGTCTGATTCCATTTTAAAATGCACCAATAGTTTTATTCAGATATTATGGCATCATAAGCAAAGGTCCGTTTACATGTTAGTAGATCTAGAAGTACTTCCTGCTCTTTTTGAACAAAGTGAGTAAGAGAATATTTAGCCAATTGGTGCTCAATCATTGACCAGGTTATTCCATTTCTGCACATTCATGCTCAAATACACATCCCACTTTTGCTTTAAAGGAAAAAAAAATGTTTTCATTCAAGATTTTAATGACAAAAAGTAAATTCAAAGAAAGAAAGAAAGAAAAAAGATAGAGGAAGGGAGGGAGGGAGGGAGGGAGGGAGGGAGGGAGGGAGGGAAGGAAGGAAGGAAGGAAAAGAAAGAAAGAAAGAAAGAAAAAGAAAAGAAAAGAAAAGAAAGAAAAAGAAAGAAAGAAAGAAGAAAAAGAAAGAGGGATGGAGGGAGGGAGGGAGGGAAGGAAGGAAGGGAGGGAGGGAGGGAGGGAGGGAGGGAGGGCTTCCAATGTTCATCACAACTACAAACAAACTTGATAGTTTGGCTGTTCACCGCCCTGAGTCCTTCAGGAGTAGGGCGGTATATAAATCAACTAAACTAAACTAAACTAACCTAGTTCTTCACCCTCTATAAAATTACAGAGGTATCTTTTCTTATAACCCATTCCTTATTTATAAATAAATCCATAAAGCGTCAACTTTTCAGTCTAGCTGTTAGTAAAAAGTCAGCAAAGGGTTGACAGAATTTTATAAAAATATATGTTAACCATCATCAAATAAATGATAAATACATCAGCATTACATTCCTTTTATTTTTGTAAATCTTAATCTTTAATTCATTCAAAAATTATTTTAGGATTTGATCTCTCTTCAATTCTTCTTTCTCTCATCACAAAGGATTCTTTGAGGACTTAACAAAACTCTTTTGTAAATTCAGCAAAAAGAATTTATCCAGTCATTTTTTTAAAAAAAAAATCTTTCATGTATATTTCAATTTTTAAAGCTTCAACCAGCTCCTTTTGTATATCTAGGGATGAGCCCTTATTAAAGTCATTCTCTTGGCCTGTCACTTGTATTTCCACTTAAATTGCCTTCACAAAATAATTTTTAAAAGAAAAAAAAATGACCAGTTGTTTCTGTTCTCACTGTGATGATAAGACTTCAATTTCTTTCTGCAATACTGACAGCAGTTTTTCAGCTGGGCTCCTTTGTCTAATTAAGCCAGGCATCAGGAGGTAAGCCAATTTTCCTGAAGTACAAAGTAGTGGTACTTTGTCCTCTCAAAAGCAGGGATTGTCATGAAATGACTGTTCTCCATCCACAGAAAACTTCTGACCATGGTCAGTCACCAAGCATGATGTCCTCTGACCACTTTGTATACTTGATGTGTTACTTATTGTCTCTTACTTCCCCTGTGCATTCATCTTTGCCATTTTACCTTATTTTATGACGTTTTATTGCTGGTAACGCTCTACTTCAAACTAGGGCATACAAAACCTTTGCAAGACCTATCCTTGAATACTGCTCACCTGCCTGGAACCTTCACTGTATTTCAGACATCAATACAATAGAGAGGGTCCAGAGATATTTTACTACAAGAGTACTCAAATCCTCTGCTTGAAATAAAATTCGCTATACCACCAGGCTTGAAAGTTTAGGCCTGGATAGCCTTTAACTATGCCGTCTACGTTCCAACCTATGCTTAGTACATAATATTATTTACCATAACGTGTTAATGAGTACTTTAACTTCAACCGTAATAGCACAAGGGCTATCAATAGATTCAAACTCAATGTAATTCTCTCTAATCTTGATTGTAGGAAATATGACTTCTGCAATAGAGTAGTAAATGTCTGGAACAGTCTACCTGATTCTGTTGTTAATTTCTCTACCCCCATACCTTTTACCTTAAACTGTCTACCGTGGACCTTTCACGTTTCTTAAGAGGTCCCTAAGGGGGCGTGCATAAGCGCACCAGCGTGCGTACCATCCCTGTCCTACTGATCCCATTTATATGTACTCATTTTATGTGTTTATGGCTATGTTTTGCTTATATATATCTGTTGCGTCTAGATGCCACACATGTGACAAGGACGGACCAGCCAATTGGCCCAATCAACAGCTACCAGCCAGCAGGAAATGGGCGCTTCCTGATTGGCCCAGCCGCTGACAGCTCTGCATATATAAGAGCTGTTAGTGCCTCAGAAGCTGCCTACTCTCCAAGGTCCTCAGTACGAGCGGGTCTGTTGTTAGCTGTTGTTGTTTAATAAATGTTCTAATTACCTCACCTCACCTCCGTTCTCATACATTGTTGTCAGAACAGAACAAATTGGCGACGAGGATGGGATTTTTGTGAGGAGGTAGGTTGAGCGGCAGCCACCAAAGGGCTGAGATATTGAGCTGTTCACAGCTACAAGAAGTTGAAAGAAGCTGACAGATGAGGGATCACAAACATGGCCACCCTCTTGACATTCGCAGCTTTCAATCAAGCAGCAGAAACCTGCTTGATTGAAAGCAGGGTTGAAAGCAGTGGAAATGATCATTCTTAGATCATTTCCACTGTTTCCTGACTGCCAATGACTATAAAGGTTTGCCAGAGGACAGGAAATTAGCTGTGTTCTTAAGTGTCTGCGGACATGACATGTTTGAGACAGCCCGGGCACCTCAGACGGTCCACGATGTGCCATGGGAAACCTTGTTAGCCACTTTGAAGGGGCACTACACGCCCTTACCATCTAGAGTTGCAGATGCTACTCATTCAGGCAGTGGATCCAGGCTGAGGGGGAAACTATCAGTCAATATATGGTAGCATTAAGAGCTGCTGCCTTGTATTGTGACTTGGACCAGATAATTTGTGGGGTCAGGGATATCCGGTTGCAGCGTAGGTTATTAGCTAGAACGGATATTACGATGCAAACTGCAATAGATGAGGCTAGAGCTTCTGAATTATCCTCAAAATCAGCCACTGAGATAAGGAAGAACCTTAGCAGCAACCTGTCTGGTAACCGGGAAGCATCCTTGGTGCACCAGGATGAGGTCAACTCAGATCAGTTGTCAGAAGATGAGGAGGACGTGAGTCGCCTCCAAACATCTCAACAGAAAAGCTGGGGCCCAGAAAAGAAAAGGGTACAAGCCCCGTGCATAGGTTGTGGAGGAAATCATCCCGTTCTGCATGTAGGAGATGTGGGAGAAAAGGCCACCTTACACGGGTCTGTAAGGCAAGCCAACCGGCTCCTAATAATTTATCCAGAGCCAGTCTAGAATACCGGCCCCGAAACAAACAGAGTAGAATAGAGGAAGAATGTTTCACTATTTACAGGGGGGTTTGTCACCCCGAAACAATCATAGGTCAGGCCAAAAAAATTTCCTCACAGTTCTCATTGAGGGGCAACCCTGTAAAATGGAACTGGACACGGGATCCTCCATGTCTCTTGTTTCATGGAGCACTATTAAACGATTGGTGCCCTACACAGTTTACTAGGATTGGACTGGTTTGATGTCTTGGGATTAAATGTGACAGGAATTCACACTACTACATCTGCAGGATTCTCTGGCTTGTTCTGCAAATTCTCAGACGTTTTTAGTGAAGGGCTAGGCAAATACAATGGCACCCCAATTTACTTTAATTTGGATCCTACAGTCACTCCTGTGAGGCTTAAGCCTTGTAGAGTGTCGTTTGCCCTTCGCCCCCAAGTGGATAAAGAAATAGATAAATTAGTGGCTCAGGGCATTTTAGAACAGGTTGATCATGCCCGTTGGGAGACACCAATTGTCATCCCTCTCAAGGCTGATGGATCCATCCGCATTTGTGCGGATTACAAGGCGACCATCAATAGGGCTTGATGGTCAAACAGGCAAATCCCTATCCTGTCCCTGTAGTACAACAACTGCTTCATTCTTGGCTGTGGCAAAATTTTTGCCAAATTAGATATGGCTCAAGCTTATCAACAACTGGAAGTTGATGATGCCACCGCTGAGGCACAGATGATCGTCACCCACCGGGGTGCCTTCTGTTGCTGCCGATTGCAGTTCGGAGTCTGCGTAGCCCCTGGCATTTTCCAATCCCCCATGGAAAGATTTCTGCACGATTTTCTGGATGTAACTCCCTACTTCAATGACATACTTGTCTCTGCCAATGACAAATTTGAACTAACCAGCCGCCTCCGCACAGTTCTCCACCATTTCCGTCAAACTGGACTCAAACTCAAGCCCGCCAAGTGCAAATTAGGAGTGCCTCAGGTGGAGTTTCTCAGCTACCTCATTGACGCCGCCGGCCTTCACCCTACTCTGGCCAAGGTTCAAGCTATACGAAATGCCCCTACACCAACTAACAAATCCGACCTACAGTCCTTCCTGTGTCTCTTGAACTTTTACAACTCATTCCTGCACCACAAGGCGACAGTTGTCGAGCCTCTTCACTGTCTCCTTGACAAACAGGTCCCTTGGAAGTGGAGACATCGAGAAGCTGCTGCCTTTCAGGCGGTCAAAGATCTACTCACCGTTTTGGTGCAATACGACAACACTCATTAAGCGTTTCAATTATTACTTACATGGCCATTGTTTTTCACATCTTTACAGATCACAAGCCACTTTTAGGAATCTTGGACGGGGATCGCCAGACCCACCAATCCTTTCCCCGAGGATGACCAGATGGCTTGTGTTCCTGAATGCCTACAACTACCAGCTAGCTCATCGCCCGGGTAAAGATTTGGGAAATGCTGACGCACTAAGCAGGTGCCCCCTGCCTGCTCAGATAGACGACTCTGCCCCGCTTCCAACGATCCTCCAGATAGATGACCAGCTAAGCCCAGTATTGGCTTTAGACGTCACCAGATACACTGTTAGAGATACCACCCTGCGCCAGGTGCTGGACTGGGTGAGGAGGGGATGGCCCCTAGGGCAAGTGACTGCTGAATTCCAGCCATACAAACGCAGGCAGCAGGAACTTTCCAGTCTGAGAGGCTCCCTTTTGTAGGGTTCCAGAGTAATAATCCCTACAGGTTTGAGGCACCAAGTGCTGGACGCCTTGCATACTGGCCATCCAGGCATTGCCCGAATGAAGGCCTTGGCCTGAAGTTACTTACAGTGGCCCAAGTTAGATGAAGCCATCACCATACGGGTCTCGGAGTGCCAACAGTGCCAGATTAATAGTGCAGCTTCCCCCTGAGCACCAGTAAGGGAGTGGGAGGAGCTAAGCCCCTGGTCCCAATTACATGTAGATTTTGCGGGGCCATTCCAAGGACATACTTTCATGGGCACTGTAGACGCCTACTCCAAGTGGGTTGAGGTGACATCAATGGGCTCAACTACGGCTGACATTGTAGTTCAGGCCCTGTGGTGGCTATTTGCAACACACGGGTTGCCCAATATGATGGTAATGGACAATGGCTCTCAGCTAATGTCAGCCGCTTTCCAAACATATTTGACAAGGCACAGAATTAGGCATGTCACGGTGGCTCCTTACCATCCGGCCAGCAATGGCCTTGTTGAATGCACAATGAGATCAGTCAAGGAAGTCCTCACCAAACTAGGGCCAGAGGACTGGCAAGCTAAGCTAGCCACCTATTTGCTAACCCAACATGCAACCCCATACCTAATGACAAACAGAAGCCCAGCCGAACTGTTAATTGGACATCAGCTGTGGACAGACCTGGACCGTCTGCACCCTGACTGCTGCCCTGAGAAGCCCCCTGATTCCAGTGGCGGGGCCTGCGTTTTCACCGAATAGGACGGGGTATATGCACAAAATTACGGGGGGGACCCTCGTTGGCTGCCAAGCCAAGTAATTGCAGTAACAGGGCCTTGCTCTTACAAGGTCCTGCTGGAGGATGGTTGCACATGGCATAGGCATGTGGACCAACTCTGGCACCGTCAATTGCCTCCACTAGACACAGGCACTAGCCAGGCTCAACCCGGCCCCATCAGTTCCGAGGTTACTAAACAACCGCCAGCTCCTAACCCTCAACCCAGGTTGCAGCAGGCAGCAGACCTACCAGTCATTCCTGGGCCCACACCATCAGATGATCCTCTTGTCGAAGTTTCAGAACAGTCGCAAGGAGTTCCGGAGGTGCCGAATATAGGTCCAATTACCCCGACTGAAACTATTGGATTGCACCATTCTGGGAGGAGCCGGAGACACCCCGTGTACCTTGCTGACTACGCATGCACCATCCAAGGGGGGGAGGGTGTTGCTTCCAGATGCCACACACGTGACAAGGACGGAGCAGCCGATTGGCCCAATCGGTGGGAAATGGGCGCTTCCTGATTGGCCCAGCCACTGACAGCTCTGCATATATAAGAGCTGTCAGTGCCTCAGAAGCTGCCCGGTCTCCAAGGTCCTCAGGATGAGCGGGTCTGTTGTTAGTTGTTGTTGTTTAATAAATGTTCTAATTACCTCGCTGTCAAGCCCACCATCATGCTCGACACTGCAACACGGGGCGTGAGGACAGATCCACCATCCCGCTCGTCATCCTGTCCCTGATGGGTGTCCCGGTCTGCTGTTTGCAATCAGGGTGGCCGACGGTTACACATACACACGGGGGGTGATACATACATACACGCACTAGGGTAGGCGGACAGGTGTGGGGGTGGAGTGCATCAGGACTAGGACTCCGCGGCATCGGAATGGCGGCTCTGATACACGGACGATCAAGACGTTTCAGGAAGGACGCTGCCGTCTCGCCTGCTATTGCCCCGCCTGCCTATTTGCCTGCTGATTCGCTGATGGCGGGGCATTGTCATGGGCGGTGTTCGGGCCACACCTCACAGCTGACGGGTGTGGGCGAATATAAGCGCTACATGCTGTATGCATGTAGCGCCAATTTTACATCGTTACGACCGCAGCGTTTTCAGGGCTAACAGGATTAAATCAGCATTACACAGCAAAAACGTCATTCTTGGTGGTTTGTACTTGTTTCTGAGACTCGCCTCATCTCCGTTCTCATACATTGTTCTCAGAACAGAACAATATCCTTTTATTTGTGGCAATTTTTTTTCATGTGTCCATGTATATGTCTATACTGTTACTTGTTTCCTTGTACTTGTAAATAGATAGATAGATAGATAGATAGATAGATAGATAGATAGATAGATAGATAGATAGATAGATAAATAGATAAATAATTTTTTTTTTGCAAAAGTGGCTTCTGATCAGTGGCAACTCCTATCAAGAAGCCTCTTCTCAAGGGTAGAAGGAGCCTGAGGAGAAAGAAAGGGGATCGGATAAGTGGACCATTGTCACTTTTCTCTTTGCTCAGAAGCAGGATCTTCCAGTTGTGACATAGCATCTTTTACAATCATCCCAATCATCTCTGCTGATATCACACTAAAAGGAATAGATTTTATATTCTTCAGGAATGGCTGAATGAGGCTGAAGCGTCAGCAGTTGTGAAAATGTGGGTGAAGAAAAACAGACAGAAAAAGAATGTTATATCAGAGAACAAATATAACTGGTTATGACCTTAGCAAGGAACAATACTAAGACCCACTAAATCATATGCAAAAAGGCAAAGACACAGATATTCTATAACCATAAAACTCAGTTATTTTTTACTTTATTAACTGTAAAAATTAACATTCCATATCATAGTGTTGTTGTTTAAGTCAATCAATTGGAGTCATCATTCTGTCCTATGTTTCTGTCAAACATATAGAGATTTTAATTTTAACAAGTTATCAATCTCTTCCTATGGATATGCGCGTTTCAACTAAAAATTCCTTCTTTATTTTGGGTGCAGGTGGTGGTGGTGGTAGTGTTGCCGAACTGGGTCCGTTTCTCTCCTTGGTTGGTGGGGCAGCCATGCTTGCCAAAGGGCTGTCAGAAGGAGGTGGAAAAAATGAATGAGGCTGGTGCTCCCAGCAAGAAGACCCTTTGGTCGCTTTTCATGCGAAGAGACGGAATGCTATAAAGCCTCTGTGGCCTTGTGTATTGCTACCTGGATGCTTTGGGAGTAAGGGGAATAAAGAGGCCAGCCAGCAGGCCGAAACATCATTTGCTTTGCTCTCCCACCTCTGCTCTTCCAAGTTTTGCTGCCTTTTCTCTTCCCGGTTGCCCTCATCCCAGAAGTATTCCCCACTCTGCAAGCGGCCACCTCCTTATCCCTCTCCCTCTTTGTTGCCGGGTGATCCTGTGTGAAGAAGGGGATGGCCACACTTTTTAAAAAGGACTTTTAATGAAACCTCCAATGTGGCAGCCAAGATCCAATCCCAAGTCAGAAAAACCAGCTCTCCTCTCTCCAGTTGCTCCCACACAGAGGTGGTCATTGGGGAAGAAGTGGAGAGAGTGAGTAAGGGGCCTCTGAAGGAGGGGAAATGGGGGTGAAGGTAAGCGAGCTGACCAGGCGAAAGGTGAGACCATGGTGGAAACATGCGGGAGCAAGCAGGGCAATGGGGGGGAGGTATCCTTTAGAAAGGCATGAGGTATGGGCACAGACTGAACACCATGGTTGTTTTGTAGGATCCAGATCTTAGCAGGATCTTCTGTTTTAGAAAGTGGTGTCGTTTGCACCCCTTGCCCTAAAGGGAACTCTTCTTTGAAGCCTGGATGGCCGAGCGCTGCTCCATCTCTCCAGTGTCCTTTGTACTCCCTGCCACCACTGCTGCCTGCTGGATTTTGCTGGTCCAAGCTAAGAAACTTGAGTTTATTTTATGAACCTCACTCTGCTGCTTTTCTGATCCTCCCCCAGGCTCTAGACCCGATTTAGTAAGGTGAAGCAGACACACTGGATGGGGAGGAGAGAGCTGGTTTTTTTGGCTTGGGATTGGATCTTGGCCACCGCATTGGAGGTTTCATTAAAAGTCCTTTTTAAAAAGTGTGACCACGAAGCCCTTCCCAGGGACCAAATCCTGACTTCGACGAACTGATTTGACCTGAAGGAGAGCTGCAGAGTTTCTATGTGCCCCTGCTGGCCCAAGCACCCTGCCCTTCACATCCCAACATGGCCAGTGCCTGGCAGTGGCGGCACTCCAGATGGGCAGGCAGGTGGATGTCCTGGGGCTGCATACACACACTGCAGAGGAGCAGTGGTCTTGGCCCTAGTGTGGCAGTCTCCCAGAAGTGGTGCGTCCACCTATTGCAGCCTGAATGCAGAACCCAAGGTGGAGGAGAGGCGAGCAGGTGGCATGCGGGTGGAGGCCCCGCAGAAGGTAAGAGGCAGGAACTGGTACGTCCCCCTGTCAGGAGGCGGAGGGTGAGTGGGCAACCTGTGGGTGGAAGGATGGCGAGAGCCAGGTCTGAAAGGTGGCCGAGCCTCGCTGTTTCCACCCCAAGGCAGCCCTTTGGCCGAGCGCCTTATCTTTAGTGGGCAGCCACGTGAGCAGAGTGGGCGAAGCGTGGAGATCAACTGGGTTGCATGGCCAGCATGGTAGACCATGGCAGAGGCAGGCAAGCAGGTATGGCACAGAGATAAGCTGGACCGCGGGGGCCATGTGGTCTGGGAAGGCGAGTCAGCGAAGGAGTCAGAGAGCAGCTGGGCCCCAGGCATGACTCTAGGCACTGGCCAAGGTGGGCAAGATGAGATAAGGAGTGGCAGGGATGGGGGGGTGGGGCCAGCTAGTGGTGGGATCAGCCGGTTCTCTGAACTGCACAAAAAGTTAATAACTGGTTCGTCTGAATGAACCATAATTATGTGGATACATTTTTCAAATCTACTGGGGATATGTGTGCAAATCAGATCTTTTTAAAAAATCTAGAACTGAGTCAATTGAAGTCTGATGATATATGCTTTTTTTTTTTTTTTTTTTTTTGCAATTAAAGGAAAGCAGAGAGTTGTCCTTAAATAATTTGTTCTTTTTTTCCCCCTTCCTTGAATTATTTTTGCCTTCTGGAACTTTACATAAGTACTGCTGTTATGTAGCCTATGTGTGGTATAGGGTGATTAAATCATAAGAGACAGACATACTGAATCAGCAGAAAAGTAAGTTAGGGGTAAAGATCAAGAGCAAAAGGCACTCCCAAAGAGCTCTATCTTACTAGGCAAAAAATAGCAAGATCCACTTTAGTATTAAACATCAGCAAACACAAATTTGCTCATAGATTTAAACCTAACTATTTTATTTAATGAATAACCACCACAGGATAGTTTCCCTCTACCGCAGGCCTCTCTCATAAGAATCTAAGACCTAATTTGCATCTTATCTTGAAAATGTGCTTATCATCACAGACAATAACAGCTTTTGTATAATTAATCTTCAAGTCATAATGTTGGTGGAAGTATAAGGCTATGCAGTGCTTCAGATCAGTGGTGAAATCCAATTTTTTTTTACTACTGGTTCTGTGGACGTGGCTTGGTGGGTGTGGTTTGGTGGGCATGGCAGGGGAAGGATACTATAAAATCTCCATTCCCACCCCACTCCAGGGGAGGGATATTGCAAAATCTCCATTCCCACCCCACTCTAGGACCAGCCAGAGATGGCATTGCTGGTTCTCTGAACTACTCAAAATTTCCGCTACCAGTTCTCCAGAACCTGTCAGACCCTGCTGGATTTCACCCCTGCTTCAGATGCATGTATGTACTTTATGTATGCATAGCTAACTTCTGGAAAATGCCTGGACTAGTCGCCACAGTTTTCTTGGCAAGATTTCAAAAGTAGCTAGCCATTGCCTTCTTTCTAGGACTGAGGGAGTGAGGCTCAAGGTCACCCAGCGGGTGAGACTAGACCTCATGATTTCCTGGTTTCTAGTCCACTTCCTTTACCAAGCTGGGTCAATGCCAGGGGTGAAATCTAAAAATTTTCCCTACCAGTTCTGTGGGTGTGGCTTAATTGGTGGGTGTGGCTTGGTGGTCAGGTGACCGGTGGGTGTGGCTTGGTGGTCAGGTGACCAGGTGGGCATGGCCAATAATAATAAATAATAAACAAAGTACACAAAACAATAAGAGGTACCAAAAACCAACTTTCACACTTTACACACACACAACACAACACACTGACACACACAATGTAAAAGCAACTGCACTTCACCCAAAATGGCCCCTGCACAAGCAGGAACCTCACATAGCCACAAAAAGCTCAAAAATCAACTTTCACACTTTACACACACACAACACAACACACTGACACATACAATGTAAAAGCAGCTGCACGTCACCCAAAATGGCCCATGCAACAAGCAGGAACCTGACACAGCCACAAAAAGTTCAAAAATCAACTTTCACACTTTACACACACACAACACAACACAACTGATTCACACACAATATAAAAGCAACTGCACTTCACCCAAAATGGCCCCTGCAACAAGCAGGAACCTCACACAACCACAAAAACTTTCACACTTTTTCCACACAAAATGCCATATACAGCTTTGTGAGAGTTTGTGTGTTTGTGTAGTTAGAGTGAAACACTACAGAAACACACCAAATCTCAGAAAGCTGCACAAATATTTTATTTTATTTTATTTATTTTTATGTGGAAGTCGAAATCTATATAACCTCATTTTTTATTACAGCCTACATTTTAATTATGGTATGAGTAATTTGAGCTTCAAGTTTACACCGGGCAGTTAGCAAAGTAAGAGAATGTTGTTGACAATACCCAGTTTCAATAATATAGCATGAGGGAAAGGGAAACAAAGCTACATTCAACTTTAGGGTAAAATCATGCATTATAATTGGGATATTAAGGCTGAGGAAGAGTAGTTTGCATACTTCTGTCAAATTATCTTGTTGCTGAACTGAGATTTTAACTGATCTGGAGACTAGCAAGTGGATTTTATGACGAAATATAATTCTCTGCAAGACTTAATTCTGATTCATGCCATTGTATCATATTAAGTGTATTATTGTGTGTGTTTCTTCTTTAGATTTAATAATCCAAGACATGTAGCTCATTAACTTATCGCAATCTTCTTTAAGTATAAATAGCAAAGAGAAAGTAAAGTGAGTAATATACAAAATGCACAAAATTATAAAATAAGAAAACACATCAAAAATATACAGAGCATAAATTTAAAGTTATATATACGCAAATAAAGGTCTACATTAGTGTTTTTGTGAGTGGTAGTTGTATTTATTTACAATCAACCATAACCAATCTACATTGATAAGTGATGTGTTCAAACATTGCTAATAACATCTACTCTGCAGACAATTGAGTAACTGGGACTTATATTTCCAGTGCTTAAGAATGAGAATAAGCCACAGTATAAAATTTTAAACATTCTGAATGAATTTATAAATGTACACAGAAGAGGCTCTTCCATCTGTTAATCACTTATGTTAAGAAAAATATATGAATTTTATATCTTTATATTTGGTGATGAAATATTGCCAGTTTGAACAAATATTTATCTGGCTGATTGGTGTAATGGGGATGCTCATCAAAAGTTGTGAACTCCAGTTATGAAAATTTCAGAAATAACCTTACAGTTTTCCACATGGTCTTCTTTAGTTTGGATTATTTATTTTTGTCTTTGATAACACTAACAAAGATTTTGCTTCCTGAACACTTTTTGGTGCGTTTTATAGATTTTTGGCTGCTAATCATGAAAATAACCTATAATTTAACCTACCACATACCATTTTATAGAATCTTCTGTTTCTGCACAATGGCAATGTACACTTTTCAGTACCTGCTGGCTATGCCACACACATGAAGGAAATGCACAAAAACATGGAACTGTTGTTGAAGTTACATATCTGAATGAGTCAACCATGCAAGAAAGTCGTATTACATTAAAAAGAAATGGCCAGTGTGAAATAATTTAGTTTCAGGCACATGAACCATTTGTTGACCTGGCAAAATATTCATCTACAACTCAGACAGATAGAAAATTTTGTGAAAGCAATGAACAAGAAAGGTGAAGGTTTTTGTTATTGGAGACATAGGTTTCCAAGAATAACTAATGCCAAGATTAAGGAAGGCATTTTTGTTGGTCCACAGATCAGATATGCCATCAATGACAAGTGGTTTGAATATCTATTAGTGGGGTCAGAGAAAATTGTCTGGAAAGCATCCCAGGATGTTGTTGAGAGTTATCTTGGCAGCAACAGAGCACTAAACTACATTTAGCTGCTTGACAAACATCTTACAGTCTACAAGATCATGAAGTTGCACATGTCACCAAAGGTTCATTACCTGCATTGGACTCCCCCACCCCTAAAATTTAGATGCAGTCAGTGACAAACATGGTGAAAAGATTTCACCAGGACATTGTCACAATGGAAAAACATTCCCAGGGCAACTGGAATCCATCAATGCTGGCTGACTATTTTGTTGGACAATGCAGTGAGATGCATTGGAGACTGTACAAATGAAAATCAGTAGCAAAACCCTGTTGAACTCATATAGTATGTTGGAAACATTATGCAATTAAATACATTGTGGTCATTAAATATTAATTTCATATTTCCCAAGATTAATATGTGATACAGTCATTCTGAAATTATATTGCATTCAGTTTGAATAGATCTATCATAATCACCAAAAGATTTTCAGGAAGCAAAACTTTTGAAAAATAATTGTTGTCTAGTGTTATAAATTAAGAAAAATGATCCCGGAGTGATAAAAGCAACATTAAGATTGCATCTCTCACAAAGACATACTGGGAGAGTGAAGCATACTATTTTATATAAGAATATAGTATTTTTAGAAGCTTAATACAACCTAATCATATCACTGTGGGAGAACCTAGTGATTTACCAACAGGTGACATGCAAATATTATTTAAAAATATCTCATTGCTTCTCAAGTACCTGCTGTCAAGGGATTTATATTGTTTGTCTTCAGTTTAAGACTATTTTCATTCCATCTCAGTCATTTCCAATGCAATACACCTGAAATTTCCTCTACTCCAGTAGCTCTGCTATCATGCATGTGACTATCAGTATGACCAAAATGGGACAAGGGAGAAATACTGCCTACAGGAACAAAAGATACATATAATATGTCATTTACTATTTTTTACACTGTTAAAGAAATAGTGAATAATACAGTAAGTAATGAATTATTTGTAGGAGCGATAAGTAAACAGGTACAGGCACACTAAGTGTAAAAAAACTAGTGCAACTAAAAAATTAATGTCTTTTTTAGAAATAGATTTTTTATGAAAGTTAAAAGATGACAACAAAGAGGAATAAGTGAAACACACACTAACTGAAGAAGGGCCAAGAAAGAATAAAAAAGATCCCCCAGTTTTGCATAGTGAAGAGAATTGGAGCCAGGTGGTATTTTTTTATATTTATATTTATATTTTAATTAAATTTCTATACCGCCCTTCTCCAATAGGACTCAGGGCGGTGCACAGCCAAGATAAAAACAAAGCATACAAAATTTAAGAACAGTATTAAAATAATTAAATATTTTGGCCGAAATTAAGATAACCCAATTTAAAATCAATTTAAAATTTAACTCAGGCCAGCCCAGCTTGTTGAAATAAATAGGTTTTCAGGGCCCGACGAAAAATCCGGAGGTCTGTTATTATACGTAACTCTGGGGGAAGGTTGTTCCAGAGGGTGGGCGCCGTCACAGAGAAGGCTCTCCCCCTGGGGGTCGCCAGCCGACATTGTCTGGCGGACGGCACCCTGAGGAGGCCCACTCTGTGCGAGCGTACTGGCCGGTGGGAGGCTATTGGTGGCAGAAGGTGGTCTCGTAAATACCCCGGCCCTAAGCCATGGAGCGCTTTAAAGGTGGTCACCAATTGATCTCATTTCATGGCCCTGGTGTTGTGGAATGTTTGCTGCCTTACAAGCAGACTTGTATTGTCTTTGGTCCCTTTCTGGAAATTGATAAAGAGAGACCTCTTGGTGTTCATTACATAATTCTATTTATTGTTAGAATATTATTTATTATTATGGTTCATCGCACAGTCAACAAGGTATTTAGTCTGAATGTGGCATTTTTATCCACCTATCAAGTCTTTTCCAAGGATCTGGCATAGACAGATGCTGGTGCTTTATGGTGTTAGAAGTATTGTTCCAGGATGTAAGCTGTTCCCAGCAAAGCTGCCTTTTGCAATTGACTGATGGTGATTTTATCAATGCCGATAGTGTTCAAGTGGTGCTGTTATTGTTTTAGGATTGCATCCAAACCACCCATTGCGATCAGTATTATTCTTGTTTTTGCCACTGTGGTTCTGCTTCTATTTGCAGGTCTTTGTGTTTTGTGATTTTTTTCAAGTTCTGCTGTCTCCAAATCCTGCCATATCCAATATCCAGACTTTTGTCTTTCTTATTGACAGTTGTTATTAAGAGGTGTTATGTGACAGATGCTTGTCTGTTTGTATTTTAAAATCCCAGAGTACTTTTGCTTCTTCATTTTGTATTACTTTGCCTATTTTCTGATCCCACCAGTCCTTGCTTGCAGGCAAGTGGTATTTCTTGGAGATATTCCAATGTACCATTGTTATTACTGTGTCATGCTGTTGTTTGTAGTCAGTCTGTTATTATTATTATGGTTCATAACACTGTCAGCCAAATGTTTATTCTAGATTTGGCTTTTTTTAGGTACCAGTTAGGCAAATGTGATTGTTGGATAGTGTTAAAGTTACAATTGCAGGATCTAAGCTGTTCCAAGTACAGTTTTCTTTTGCAATAAGATTGAGATACTAGAATCTATTAAAATACCAATAAACAAGAATATTTGTAGCTCAGGATTGAAATGAGAGTCCTTGGTGCTCTCTGAGCTTGTTTTCTTGCAGATATTTCATTACCCAAAATAGGTAAAAACATCACAGTAGTGACATCACAGTATAACACTGATGATGTTACCTAGTTTAGATAATGAAACATCTGTAAAAAAAACACACAAGCTCAGAGAGCACCAAGAATCCCCCCACAATCTATTAAAATGTTTAATACTTAGCTATATGTAAGAATGAAGATGAAACTACATTTAGCAACTTCCTGAGTATAAAAGTTGACTCATCCTATATCAACATTGATTTATTTAATGGAAATAAACTATTAATATACCTTAATAACGCTGAATAACTGAATAACTCTTTAAGACGCATAGCATTGAATACCTTGTTGTGAAAACTTTTTTCTTTCTTAGTGAGAAATACAAACTTTGAATCTATCATACCTTCTTTATCAGTCTAAGAACCATGTGGCCCAGGTTTTCCAATACATTGATTACAAACAAAAGAAATGACATATTTTGTATCGTTATTTAAGGAGAGCTATATTATTCAGGGATTTTTTTTTCTCACTCTTTGCTAGGAATGAATCTCAGTGACAACTTAAAGCAGTGTCTTTTGTTGTATTTAATAGAGATTGCATGTTAGTCCATGATATCTCCGTTTATGAGTGGGAGAAAGGAAGAATAGGCTTTTAAAAACCTTCTCTGCCATCCAATACGTAATGTGTTATTTTTCTGTCACATAAATAGATGCATCCTTCAAAGCTTCTGAAATAGGTTACATGTTGTACTGAACCATAGTTTGAGAAGCCTATTCATTTATCCATAAAAAGCTTTAATCATTTGAATCCAATTTTCTAGTTACATTGTGAAACCAGTATTTTATCTGCTATGCTTAGCAACTTAGACTCTTCATCCCTCCTGCTGGTTTTATTTATTGATTACATTTTTATGCCACCCATCTCCCTGATCAGGTGACTCTGGGCTGGTTTTGATTATATATTTGTGTATCATGTCTCCAGCAAAACTAGGATTCATACCAGACTTATACAGAGAAGAATGAAAGAGAAATATTGGTTTGAAATTTACTGCTACAAATGTTGTTTTTTTAAACCAAACCAATATGAGTAAAATATTTGAATAGGTTAAGGCCTTCTTGTCCTGGTAGAATCTGTCTTTCTTTGTTCTTAGACTGGACTACAGCAGAAATGCTGTAGCTTATAAAAATTGCACATCGTAATTAATTTATTTTGGATTCCTGCTCAGAAGATAATTTATCTATATAAATACAAAATGAGTGGAGAATGGGGATGACCAACAAACTATCAAAAAAGGACAATACCATCAATTATAACAATTGGAAAGGCATCACACTTCTTTCCGTTCCTAGCACAATCTTTTCTATTGTCTATTGCTAAGGTGACTCCTGGATGCAATGAATGGCACATATGGAAACAACAAGGCAGGCTTGATTATGGATGCTCATGAAGTAAGTATATTTTGACATTATGTGACAACACTAAACAGAGCATCAAATTTCAATGGCCACTGCCAATAAATATTAACTTAACAAAAAAAAAATGGCTTTTGAAAATGTGCACAGTCATTGTGAGAAAAGGTGAAAAACGTCCCCCAAGTCTAGCTATTGTGTGAAAAGTATTGACAACATCACATACTTCTTCTCCATTAATAGTGATAAGTGTTTTTTACCAGGGGTGAAATCTAAAATTTCTTACTACTGGTTCTGTGGGTGTGGCTTGGGGGGGGGCTAAAAAAAAAAACCTGGGGCAGGGTTGGGAATGGGGAATCTTCACACATCTGCAGAGAGCACTGCCTTATCAAACTTTCTGACTCCAGCCAAAGTTATCCATCCAAGGTCAGCTCTTACAATCATGTGAGCAGTAAAATAAGGTCATGAAAGGCTTGGGGGGGTAATGTGACTGGGTGGGTGTGGTCAACTTTTTTTTTTTACTTTTAAAAGCATTTTTTCTACAACCTTAAGAGGTTGCAGAAAAAAAATGCTTTTAGAAGCCTCTGGTGATAAGGCAACTCAGTTGGAATCTACAGAGGCTTTTAAAGGCATTTTTTTTTTCTACAATCTCTTTGGCCGAAGAGGTTGTAGAAAAAAATGCTTTTAAAAGTCTCTGATGATCCCAGCTGAGCCGCACGATCATCAGAGGCTTTTTTTTTTTTTTACTTTTAAAAGCATTTTTTTTGGCCAAAGAGGTTGTAGAAAAAATGCTTTTAAAAGTAAAAAAACAGCCTCTGGTGATCGCGCGGCTTGGGGGGGGGGGCGGTGCAGGGATTTTTGCTACTGGTTCTCCAAACCACCCACTGCCATCGCTACCGGATCAGACGAGCCGGTCCAAACTGGGAGCATTTCACCCATGGTTTTTACCATTTCTGCTCCTTTTCTTTATAGACTTCCTTATGAAGAAAGTTATGAATTGAAATGAATTTAACTACCATAGATCAGTGAAGGTAGAAGTGTAGGTATAAGGATCTGGCATTTCCAGGTGAAGCAAAGACTATTTATAGGACATGGCCACTATTCTAGAAAAACCAGCCAATAAAATAGGACTAAGGAACAGCAGTGACAAAATGAAGATCATTAAAATTATTATTGTTGCTAAGGAAATGAGCTAACAGTTGCTAGTTCTGTTGCCAATGCACTGAGGATGTGCAGCAGTTCACCTACCTAGAAAATGTAATATTTAATGATGGAGAATTTGACGCAGATGTTGAGCAGATTTGAAAAGAATGCAATCTGATCTTTATCAACTATCAAGACTGCAACAGATATTCAACTCTATAGTGTTATCATTCTACTAGCAGAAATACAGAAAAGTGAAAATTTGGAAGATAATAATACAAATAATTCAGAAACATAAGACATTTCGCCAGCAGTAGCTTTTCCCCCAAATATATTTATTTATGCCATTTTTAGAGATTTCAACATTGGAGTTTTGCCAAGTGTCAGATTCCACACAAATGGTTATTTTGAGGATCCAGAACCAATAAACACGATAATGGATATGGGGAATGTTAAGCTTTTTTTTTTTGTTGTTGAATTCCAGTAAGCAAATTAAACAGAAACACACACACACAAAAGCAAACAAGATGCTCTCCCTCCCTTCAGTTGCTGGGAGATACATTTCAAGCAGTAGAGATATTCCAAGGCCCTTATTGCACAGCACTAAGCATGTAAGCCTTTCTAGATGCTTCATCTTAATAAGCAAATTGCAGTGCTTTTATTAAAATTTGGCACCAAGCTTTCATGACCTTATTTTACTGGTCGCATGATTGTAAGAGCTGACCTTGGATGGATAACTTTGGCCTGAGTCAGAAAGTCTGATAAGGCAGTGCTCTCTGCAGATGTGTGAAGATTCCCCATTCCCAACTCTGTCCCAGGTTTTTTTTTTAAGCAAAAGTGAAAAAAAAAATACCCTGTTTCCCCAAAAACAAGACCCACCCAGAAAATAAGCCCTAGCATGATTTTTCATGATGCTCGTAATATAAGCCCTACCCCAAAAATAAGCCCCAGTTAAGATCGTCAACCAGACAGAGGCATTTAGTACTGTATTTCCCCCCAAATAAGACCTAACCGGAAAATAAGCCATAATGTATCTTTTGGAGCAAAAATTAAAATAAGACCTGGTCTTTTTTGGGGGGAAACACAGGTAAGTAGGTTCACAATGAGTTATTAGCATCTAGACTTTTCCTAATATGAAGGGGAAATCAAAATATGTCACTAATTTTTTGAAATATAATGATCTTCTGTAATGCAATTGGTTTTCCTCTTTTTGTATATTTCCACTTTTACCAGAAGCAGTAGATAAAATCTATACTTCCTAATGTAAAGTCCCTGTTCCTTTTTGACAGTGCATTCAAGGAATCTGTAGAAGTCTCAGATCAATGTGTGAAAACTGGAGTTCATTAGACTTCTGATTTGGAAGAAACAGCTTCCAAATTGCTGTTCCCTGAGAACTGTAATCTAATAGAATGTAATAATTGAAAAGGAGCTCCTGCCCAGTGCTGAAATGCATTACTACAGCAGGATATGTAATATCCCTCAATAATGTCAATGCAGTCAAACATAGTTCCCTAGATAACATCTATAAGAGGAAGTCATATATTTTCTTGATATTTTTACTTCTCTTTTTGCAACTCACCAATCTTAAGAACTGGATGTTCTTTGAAGGGGCAAAAGAGAGACAGAAAGTGGGGAGGGGGGAGAGAGGGAGGGAGGTGGAGAGAGAGAGAGATTGAGTATACATGCATTGCATGCACATTTTGACTCTTAGATCCAGTTCTCTTAAACTTTTCTCTTAAAATTTTCTCATTTCTAAATTGTTCTGTTTATACCAACCATTAACCCATGTTAATATCAGATTATACAGAAATTGATTTAAGACCATTTTCTAGTTTATGATCCTTACATCCACCACCACCACTACAAGCAATACAAAAACTGTCCAGAAATGAGTTATTAGAGTGGTAAGTGGTAAGATTAAGATATCTATGGAGCAAGAAGTGCTGAGTAAAAATGTTCATTCATCTTGGAATTCATTGTGTGACTTATGTGGATTCATTGTGTGATATATATATATATATATATATATATATATATATATATATATATATATATATATATATATATATTCCTTCATCAAGATTTGTTACCATGTAGGTTTAATGTTATTATATTATTACAGTTTCTATCAATTGTCCTGGAGCAGATGTTCAGCTGACATACCTATAATGTTCCGGATTTCCCAGAAGATCCTTTTTTAAAAAATTAGTGTCATATTGACTCCCTTTCAGTCCTCTGGCAGTCAGCTCACTTTGAAAGTGGAAGTATATTTTTGTTCCAAGCGATAGCAATTTCCCATTTTCTCATTTCAGTTCTTTAGGACTGCCTTGTTACTTATTTTAATTTTTACTGCACAATCTCGCCAGCTTTATTAAATCATTTTGGTTTAGTTGCTCTGATTCCCTCCCTGAGAAAAATCAGTGACAAGTCCGACATCTATCATAAGTTTATTTGTCAAGCATATATAAGATAACAGGTAAAAGTATAGACATAATTTGAATACATGAAAAGAGTAAGTAAAAAGGAATATTAGGACAGGGACGGTAGGCACACTGGTGCACTTATGCACGCCCCTTACAGACTTCTTAGGAATGGGGTGAGGTCAACAGTAGACAGTTTAAGGTTAAAGTTTTGGGGGTTTGGGGAAGAAACTACAGAGTCAGGTAGTGCATTCCAGGCATTGACCACTCTGTTACTGAAGTCATATTATCTGCAATCGAGTTTGGAACGGTTTACCTTGAGTTTGTATCTATTATTTGCTCATGTATTGTTGTGGTTGAAGCTGAGGTAGTCATTGACAGGAAGCACATTGTGGCAGATAATTTTATGTACTATGCTTAGGTCAGACTGAAACACTAACCCAGTGTTTCTTAACCTTGGGAACTTTAAGATGTCTGGACTTCAATTCCCAGAATTCCCCAACCAGCATGGCGGAGTCCACACATCTTAAATTTCCTAAGATTGAGAAAGTCAGATATAACATATATCTTCTGAAGTAAAGACAAATACAGTTTCTCTGCATCCTCCACTTAATTTCTCAGCATCCCTTGGCTCCTGTATAATATAACAGCTCAATCATTGCTATCACCAATTTTCTGCTTCCAAAATATTTAAAAGACATCCTTAGTATTGCCTTTATCATATTCCATACACACACACACACACTTCATATATTACACTTCATCATTTGCAGAGTCTTTTATCCTTCTGCAACTCATCCACATAATAGGTTAAATTTATATTGCCTAAACCAATTTCTTGTAATTTTTCTTAACCACAATTTTCAGTTTGGGGATCTGAACCTATATAGAACAATAAGTGTTGGTTTGGGAAAGAAAGGAAATTATGTTTGAATCATTGCTATGATTAATATGTTAAAATATCATACCTTGGTGGCGCAGCAGACTAAAGTGCTGTTAAATAGCACCAGCTGCCTGCAATTACTAAAAGTTCAAATCTCACCAGGCTCAAGGTTGACTCAGGCCTTCCATCCTTTCGAGGTAGGTAAAATGAGGACCCGGATTGTGGGGCAATAAGCTGACTTTGTATAAAAAAGAACACCACTTAGGGGGGGCCGAAAGCCCTACTAAGCAGGTATATACAAAAGTATGAAGGCTATTGCTTAACACATTGTAAGTCGCCCTGAGTCTCCGGAGAAGGGCGGCATATAAATCGAACCAATAAATAAACAAACAAACAAACAAATAAATAAATAAATAAATAAATAAATAAATAAATTTGTATAAATAGAGAACAACAGCAACATAACATTAATCTTTGCTCTAAATTATATTAATTGCATAAACTAATTATTTGATATTTGAAAAACAATGTCTGATGTTCTGCTTGTGCTATGTTGTATGGAGATGGCCTTGATGAAAGATATGTTTCCAAGGAGGGAAAATTATGTGTAAGTCCAAACAATTGGACTTGTTGTCCAACAAGTTGTTGTTCAGTTGCTAAGTCATGTCTGACTCTTTGCCATGGACAATAGCAAAGATACAATTTTAAAATAAAAATGGAGAATATGAGAACAGACTTTAAGATTTGAGATTACAAAATTAAATTAGAGTGTTTAAGTCAATAGTCAACAAATAACAGAGTTACAAGGAAAGCAAGGAAGTCCGACACAACTATTGAAAGTTTAAAATGGCAAAAGGACAAAAAAATGGAAAGGTCAATGGGTACATTAGAATTTCAGCAAAGACAATTGCTGAAGATTCTGAATCATCCCAGAAGATTTTTGAAAAGATCTTAAAGCTTTGATGCAGGATTACTTAAAAATAGATGGGGATTTTCATATATTAAACACATTTTAGGATAAAGTCCATATCTGCACAAAGAAGTAAAGAGCCTTAGGACATTCTTGTAAGATTTTTATACAAGTGAACAAAAAAAATCCTATTCCAAAATAGCAGATTATGACACCTTTAGCTATACAAGGGAAGCAAATCCAGATATTTCAAGATGTCTCCTTAGAAAGTTGAGAAAAAAGGAAAGAATCTGCATTTCTTACAGGCTTATTATGAACCAAATAAATTTGATACAGATGGAGAATCTCATTTGCATTGGACATTTTTCTGGAAATGAGAGAATAACCATCAGGAAAACCACAGAGGCTTAAATGGCAGACTAATTTCTCAGGACTCAGTGGATAAAGAAGTTTCTGGCACTTTGAAAAAAACCGGAGAGGAAGCAGAGGGTAAACTAAGTATAGCTGCAGCATTAAACTTAAGCTAAACTGCAACTGAAATGAAATAAACAACATTAATCACATTAAACCACATGAACTTAATTTACCTACAAAAAGAAATATTTTTTTTAACAAGCTCCAACCGCATAAGGTTAATATTGTTTGTTTATAAGAGACATGTATGAAAAAGACCGTGTCAGTTTGTTAAAACATAAAAAGTTAGGTCGGGAATGTATAATCTGAGAAAAAAATGGAGTAGCAACTTATCTTAAATCACCTTTCTGATAAGTATTATGTAAAGGGAGCCCCTTCCCCAGAATAAAATATATCCCCAAGGATGATCCCCCAAAAGGAGAAGAAAAAAAATCCCTTATGAATAGGCAGAAAATCTCTCCCATCTTCTCTCCACCCAAAACAGCCCACAGGCATAGCTTAGGGAAATCAAAGGTGCTTTTTCAAGAAACGACTGGATTTTCTGTTTTTTCTTTGAAGACATTTCGCTTCTCATCCAAGAAGCTTCTTTATATATCATCCAGACTGATAACGAGAGATCTCTCTCTGAGGAGTTTGTCCAAACAAACTGAGTTACCAGATTTTAAACCCATGACTACTTGTAGTTCAGTTTCCATACATAGCCTCCCCCCCCTCCCCAGTGAATTTTGGTGGCTTTGTTGTAAAAGAGGCGGTTGTGCAGCTCAGTGGTTAAAGATGCAGGACAATTGACAGCTTGGATTAAAGACCCAAGCTCTGTGCAATGGGTGAGCTTTCACTACTTGCCCCAGTTCTTGCCCGCTTAGCAGTCCGAAAGCATGCAAATGTGAGTAGATTAATAGGTACCACTTTGGTGGGAAGGTAACAGCATTCCATGTGTGACATGACCATGGAAATTATCTTCAGGCAATGCTGGCTTCCTCAGTCAAGAAACAGAGATGAGCACCATGCCCTAGAGTTGGACATGACTGCACAGGGAAACTTTTACCTTTTTTGTTGTAAAAGAGAGAAGGCAAACAAGTGCCTTGTGCTGTTAATGCATCTATGTCTTGAATCAGTGTCTATGATATGTTTCTAAATGGCACTTATTTGTAAATAATTTTAACACAGTATGCTTTGATAGCTAGCTAATCAGTAATGAGAAGCTGGAAAATTTTGTTCCTAAATTGTCTATTTGGCACAAACATCAACACTCATTAAAAAAAAAAAAAAAGCCCGAAAAGTTTGTTTTAACCTGATAAGCTTTGGCTTTAGTATTTTTTTTTTAAAGCCTGTCTAGTTCCTGGAGGACAAGCAGCAGTCACATTACAAAGCAACAGCAATTGACATTAATTGGTGTCCTAGTTGACAGTATCAACAGAAACACCAAAGAGTAAAATCATATAAGCATTAAATGACCAACTTGCTCACAGGAAAAAAAAAATCTATAGGTCATATTGGGACATGGTAGAACTGATCCTGAGCTTCTAGAATCAAGGTAAAAAAATATATAAGAACTTAGCAATCAGAGCATTCAGCCTAACATCTTTCATAGACACTCTGGCATCTGTGCTGTTTCTTTTCTCCCCTTTTAAAAACAAAACAAAACAAAACCCAAACTAATGGTTTATTATTATTGAGCAAAGCAAAATTAGAATCTTGTTCAGCTATATACTGATATATTACTGCTATATAAACATGATAGATAGATAGATAGATAGATAGATAGATAGATAGATAGATAGATAAACAATGGCATGACAAAGATGCATTGGAAGATCTGCAAAAAATATCATTTGCCAGCAAGTAAGAACTGGTGGGACCATCAAATAGAGAAAGTCAATGAAAATAAAGAAGTTAAAGTGCTCTGTTTAGAATCAAACAGACCAGCACTTGCCACACACCATGCCATTGACAAAATCACCATCAGTCAATTGCAAAAGGCTGCTTTACTTGGAACAACTTACATCCTGCAACAGAATTTTTTAATGCCATCAAATTTCCACATCTGCTTGTGTCAGGTCCTTGGGAAGGACTCTATGGGTGGATAAAAATGCCAAATCCAGGCTAAACTTTGGCAAACTATATGAAAAAACCAAAATAATAAGAATATCTAGCTTGGATAGTCCCGTCGACCTTTGCATAGGTAGACTGTGTTAATAATATTTACCAGTACATATTATTTCAATTGCAGAATGAATAGGCACCGATAGATTTTTAAAAAATCTCATCTTTATTATTTTTATAAATAACTCAAGGCAGTGAACATACCTAATATTCCTTCTTCCTCCTTAGTTGGGCTAAGAGACAGTGACTGGCCTAATGTCACCCAGCTGGCTTTCATGGCTAAGGCAGGACTTGAACTCACTGTATCCTGTTTCTAGTCTGGTGCCTTAACCAGAAGACCAAATTGAGTCCCTATTTGATGACTATTTTCTGCCCAATTTTCCTTTTTAAAAGCTCCAGTAGGCAGCTTGCTTAGCAAGTAACACATGAGTTGAGTGTCCGCTTGGTCCTATATAGGCTGGTTTTCTGAGGAGGCAGAATTCTGTGAGTTTGGAATAAACAAAGATACTTCAATGAACTCATCTAGATTCAAGCTTGATGTAAAGATCACTATATTTTATGTAAAGATTACAAATTGAAACTGTTTTAATCTCATAATGGGCATTCCAAAAATAAGAAACTTGGAACTGATCCCTATCCAAGCCTAGTTTAAGAGCCATGGTGAGGCAGTGGTTAGAATGCAGTACTGCAGGCTACTTCTACTGACTGCCGTCTGTTAGCAAATCGGCAGTTTGATTCTCACCGGCTCAAGGTTGACTCAGCCTTCCATCTTTCTGAGGTGGGTAAAATGAGGACCCAGATGGTTGTTGGGGGCAATATGCTGACTCTGCAAACCATTTAGAGAGGGCTGTAAAACACTGTGAAGTAGTATATAAGTCTAAGTGCTATGGCTATTGCTAAGTGGTATTAAGAAATTACAAGGGGGATACATAGGAGATTGCTAAAAGGCTCCAGTTTCCCAAACATGCATATAACAGGGAAACTGGATTCAAGCCAAAACTAGCAAATTTTAGTCCTTTATCAGGACAATTGACACTAGAACTCTGCTAAGCATCTAAGAGCTGGATTACCGTGATGTGGCTTGTACAAGTTATTCCTTCAAAACCACTTTATGAACATTTTCCCTTCCCTACTTCTAATGATGGATTACTCTAATAGTTTCAATATCTGGAATAATTTTCTAAGCATGAATGTATAGGAGTCCAACTCTTCCAGTCATTTACTGGAACTACTGGCTAAGGCTTTAAGGCCATGCAAAATATCTTGAACAGGATCATACCATCTGAATGCCTTGCTAGAATTTCCTTTTTATTATAGCATGAACACTTCATCAGGTCAAAGCCATGCCACCGTTGGAGGGACCTAATTACACTGAATTATAACTGAAGATCTATACATATATTTATGATGATAAAGGACATGCATAGAGAGCAGGATATCCTGCCTTAGATGCTAGATATGGCATAAATATATTAAGTAGATTACTTTGTGGGCATTTTTCATACTTAGAAAGTAAGCAAATTAAAAATAAATCATCATCACACAATGGCTGTTTCTTAGCTAATTGTATAGTAGTAGAAGAAAACAACAAAGGCTAAGTAGGTGGGTAGGATTCGAGTATCATTAAAGCTACATATTGTCTCCAGGGATAGGTCAAGTTAGAAGGAATTTGTCAATTCAGTCATCAGGAGTTAGGTCTGTCTCAAGGGCACCTAACTAACTAACAAATCATGAAAAGAGGCTTTACAAAACTGATGTACTTGTCATTGTGGAACCTAGCTACAGAAGCTTCCAAAGTCTGCCCTGTCTCCAGAAAAATATTATATCCATTGCAAAATACTGCATTTTTCATAGGCTCTGACAGGGGGAAAAATGAAAGGGAAGCATGATTGTACATTGATGACCCATGGGCTTATGGCAGTAGTGAGAATGTCACCAGAGCACTAAACAACCATAACAGGCCCAGATATAATACTGAGCAAAAGAAATGTCTCTTACCAAAATGAAAGAGGCTGTAACTGGAATAGTGGACAAATGAACATGACATGACATGACATGACATGACATGACATGACATGACATGGGAGTTATTTTGGGAATTAATCTTGCAAAATTTATAAGTGAATTAAAAAGACTTTTAGTGTTGTATATTCTCTTACAAGATTTGTACTAGATACCAAGATACTTTACTATAAATTAGAATCTGCTCTAATGGGTTAGAAAAATCAAAGTGTTCAATGTTTTCATCATATTTATGACAGGGAAGATTAGAATTAGGTTAATGAAAACAATTGATAAAAGACTAAATTGCTAAAACACGTACGTCAGAAATGTAATACACACTTACGAGAGTATAAAGTCTGTGAAATTCAGGGTACTTATGAGCTGTATACTTTCCAGCCAGATTTCTTGAAATCTTTTAAAAAATACCTACTAGGTTATATCCAATTATGTCTGTCTGCCAAGAGAATGGACACCACATTGCTGAAATGTCACATACAATTTGGATTCCGTATTTTTTCCATGATGCTCAAACTAACAACTTCGTAAATTGCTCTTCCGCATTAATACTTCCATCAATTATACTGTAGCCATGAATAAAACATTTGATTGTTCCTGTACAAAATGAACAGCAACTCTACATTTCAATGCATTTTCAAAATTTTTTCCAAATATATTGTCTAGTTGCAATTTCTCTATACCGTTGCTGTCATTTGGGCATCCCCAAAATAAATTTAGCTCATGGAAAGAAGCAAAGAAACAGTCATTTTTATAATTTAGCCCACTCATTTTTATAAGCCTATTACATTACAAAGCTACAGGGTTTTCTCCAGTACTGCTCAGCAGCTGGAGTTAATAATTCTTCATAACACTACAATACTAAGTGTTATTAATATAAAATGTATATTACGTTACAATTCTATGGCATGATACAGAATATAGCAGACTGTCTTAATTTGATAGTTAATCCCATATAATTCCTGTTGATTGTAGTTTAATAGCAAAAGTAATGAATAAAATTCAATAAAACTGGATTTACAAATTGCTGGTTGGAAGGACTGCTTTAACTACAGAACACTTAGCATTTATTGTATATAAATGCTAGGAGAAAAACTGAATATTGAAATGCATTGTAATCATACCATTCAGATCAAAATGAGAGTGCATCTGTCTGGCCATTTTAATGTGTATAGCTGAATTTGGAAAGCAGGCCTTTCATATTTAAATTGGTTTGTCCGGGATCTTTTCAGATGATTAATAACTAGAGTGTGCAATTAACCATGGTATTCGAGCATCAAGAAACTGATTGGCATATTCTGCTTTTCCTTTCATTTTTGGATATTCTTCAGCCTCTTCCATTCTTTTCTTCCAGATGTATTTTGGCAGTCACTCTTATTTTCCATTCAACACATCTGGAAGGTACCAGATAGGTTGCATAAACAATGCCTCACTTTTTTCTCTGATGATACAGCTGTTTTGCCTATAGGAAGACCATTCATTTGAGGTTTCCCTTCTTTACTTCAGTGAATTCCAAATCAACATCATTCATTTCTGTATTTTATTTTTTTATTTGTTTGTTGAAGTCAATAGCCCATTAAGTGAGAGTGTACAAGAAAACTAATGAAACAAATTTTAGGATTTTATTTTAACTTACGAATGAAACATAATGATCCATACTTTGGACAAGACTAAAGATTCCTAGAGTACCATCAGAGTGAGAACTCCACTAACTTCTGGGACTATGTTATTCTGTATGGTAGAGACTGTGATAGACAAGATACATTTGGGGGTACCAATAGATGGTATTATTTATTCAACGGGATCTGAAGCATGCCAACTCTGCATGATCTTAGTAGAAATAATGAAAGATAAATGGTCTTTCAAATAACCTTGTTCTAAAAGCTTCATGGGCGTTAAAAAGGATCTTGAATTGCCCCCAGAAATGCAGCTCCTGCAGGAATGATGTCCACTGGGCATATTGAGACATATCACTGCATGTTTCTTTTATTTCTTTTATATAGGCCCAATAATCAGGATGCAAGTCATGAGAACATAAACAGTATTTATTTCTTTGTTTCTATTGCAGGAGATCATCAGGCAAGGCAAGGCAACTGTTTAGGACCTCAGAATATATACACAGTAGGAGGAGTCAAATGGTAAGGAGGAGTCAGTGGGTGGGACAATTGATGTATAAATGATTAACCCTTACATGACTTTAAATATGTACATATAGTTAGGTATTTTCAACATGCAACAAATCCCCCTCTAAAATACCTAACGGTTATCAATATTACAATTTATATACATATATTCAATTTCGAAGTTAGATAAGCATGTTGTTTAATTGGTAAAGGTTTGGTCAAAATGTCTGCAACTTGTTCACTCATATCACAATGAATAGCCTTAATGAATCCCATATTAGATAGCTGTCTGACATGTTTATATTTATATCTATATGGTGCGACCTTTGACCTATTGATTCAGAAGTTGAAATTTCTATGGCTGCTTTATTGTCCTCATGGATGGTTATGGGATAATAGGGTTCAGACCAGATGTTAGAGAGTAGGTCGTTAAACCATGTTAAATTATTGGTCGCTTTTGATAGACAAATATATTCAGCTTCAGCTGTAGAGATTGCAATTAAATTTTGTTTACCGGTGTACCAATAAACGGGACAATTGTTTATAAGGAAGACATAACCAGATGTGCTTTCTCTACTTTTTGAATCTCCGGCCCAATCCATATCAGCATAGCAAGACAGAATAGGTTTTTCTGAATGTACAGGTTCTAAGTATAAACAAACATCAGTGGTGAATTTTAGATATCTAAGGACTCTTTTTACCCCTTCCCAATGATATGTATTAGGATTACTTACATTTCTGGACAGGAGGTTAACAGAGAGAGTGATATCAGGCCTAGTCCAATTAGAAATATATAGTAACAACCCAATGACTGATCTGTACAAGGTATTGTCTTTAAATGAATCACCTTCGTTATTCATATTCTTTATAAAATCAGTTTGCATGGGAGACTCACATGGTTTTGAGTCAATCATATTGCATTTTTGTAAGAGCTCTATTATTTTTTCTTTTTGAGATAATTTGAATCCTCCTTTGGTCTTGTCAATTTGAACACCCAAATATTTGTTTACCTTCCCCAAGGTTTTCAATGTAAAATGTTTCCCCAATTTTTCAGCGAATTCATCACACTCATGTTTTTGTTGTCCAAAGTATAGAATGTCGTCAACATATATGAGTACATATTCAATGGAATTTTCTCCTTTTTTAATAAAAAAACATAAGTCAGCGGATGTGGCTGAGAAGCCCATTTCTTTAAGTATCTTTGCCAAACACTCATACCATCTTTTCCCAGATTGCTTTAATTCGTATAAGCTTTTGTTTAATAACCAAGTTTCTCCCTTTTGTGTATTATTTCCCGGGGGTGCCTTCACATATATTTCTTTGTCAAGGTCAGCATGTAAATAAGCAGTTTGTACATCAAACTGGTACACATCTAAATTTAAAATGGATGCTATTGTTAGTGAGCTTTTAACACTCTCTGACCTTACAGTGGGAGAGTACGTATCCACATAGTCATCTGGGAACTGTTGTGCAAAACCTTGGGCCACAAGTCTAGCTTTGTATAAGAGTTCATTATTTTCTAGTTCCTTAATTTTGAATATCCATTTTGTCCCTATGGGAGTTTTACCTACAGGTGGTTTTGCGTGTGTGTATACATTTAACTCCTTTAAGCTATCCATTTCCTTTTTCATTGCTTGTTCCCACTTGACCTTCTCCTCTTGTGGTAATTTTAGTATTTCTTCATATGTACTGGGTGTTTTATTGTATGCATCGATAGACAGTTTGTAATCCTCCAATCTTTTTGGTACTTTGTTTCTGTTGGTTCTAATGGGTCTATTTGGGGGTGCCTCAGCATCATGCATATACCTTGCTTCCTTTTTTGTTAATGCATCTACTTGTAGGTTGGGATGATTTTTATTCCATTCTCTATTTGAAGCCTCTTGGTGTCTGTGTATGTCAATTTGTCGTGTTTTGGGTTCGGTTTTATATGGTATGTGTTTATTAAGATCTATTGAGTTTTCAACTTTAGGGTACAACTCATTTAAATGTATTTTAGACCAATTTGCGTGCTCGTGGAATACAGCCGTTCTAGATATTATGAATTTATTGTTTTTGTCTATAAATCGATATCCTTTGGTCCCTGATTTGTATCTCATGAATTTAATCTTTTTGATACCTTTTCCCCTTTGTGTCTTAATTGTTTTGGAACATATACATCAGCAGTGACACCAAATATATGTAGATGGCCAATTTTTGGTTTTCTGCCATACATGACTTCGTAAGGTGTTTTCTCAATTACACTAGACCATAGCCTATTTATGGTATAATTTGAATACATAAGTGCTTCGGCCCAGCATCATCTAACACACATCTAACCATGGTTTGTAACAAACTATTTTTGCGTTCTACGACTCCATTCTGGAATGCAGAAAAAGGAGAAGTTTTGAAGTGAAGTATTCCTTGCATTCTTAGCCAATTAGAGAATTCCTTTGACAAGAATTCTGATCCCCTATCAGTCATTATTTGCTTAATTTTTATATTATGTTGGGTCTCTACTCTTTTGTGGAATTCTTTAAACTTTTAAAAAACTTTGTTTTTGTGATTGAGCGTATATACGAAACCATATCTACTGAAATCATCAACTATGGTGAGGAAGTATCTTTTTCTATATTTAATTGATGGTGTCATGGGACCAACTAGGTCCATATGTACCAATTGGAAGATTGAGTGTGTGGTGCGTGTGGCTTTTCTTGGTCTGGGTTTGTTTTTGAGTTTTGAAGATTTGCACACGGAACATTCTAAATAATTTTTGCAATTCTTTACTTTTACATCATCAGAACATTCTAACATTTTTTGAATAACAGGGAAACTGGCATGTCCCAACTTTCTATGGAGTAAATGTGCGCACTCATCATGCATTGGCTTACCATTGGATATTTTTTCAGTAGAAACATCATCATTAATGTGGTTATGTTTCATGTCAGATTCAATACCTTCATGATTATCTGTCTTATATTTTTTATTTTCTGACAGTATGTTTGTGTGTGTTCCTTCATCATCTTTTGGTTGAAAGTATGTCAATCCTTCTTTGGTAATAATATTTCCTATGTCCCTTTTGTTTTTAGTCATATATACCTTTCCATTTTTGAATGTAATTTCTATTTCCTTTTCTTCGCTTAATTTAAGAGTAGCTAATATGTTATGTGGAATTTCTGGAATAAACAACACCCCCTCTATTTTTCCTATGCCCTTGATGTGTGTGTTGCCTATTCCTCTCACTAGGACTTTATCTTGATTAGCCACATTAACATAGTAATTCTTTTCTGTGAAATCATTAAGAAGTTCTTTATTGTTGGTGGTATGATTAGTGGCTCCAGAGTCAATAAGCCACGTGTTACTTGATTCTGTTGGTGTGAACTTGTTATGTCCTAGTCCATATAATGACCCATGTCTATCTTCCTTATAATTGCCTCTGTAACTTTTTCTATCTTTAGTGATGGATGAATCTCTATGTTTGTATCTATAATCAGGTGAATGTCTGTCTGTGAAGTTAACTCTTCTATCTGACCTCTCTCTGCGATATGATTGGTCCCTATTTCTTTCATACCTTGGGCAGTCTCTCATATAATGATTTCTTGAACCGCATGTGTGACATTCAGGTGTATATCTACCTCTGCCTTGGAACTCTACCTTCTTTGTAGTTCTACTTTCTCTGTGGCTCATGGAACGTTCCTTTCTCAGATTATCTTCTGATATAAGTTTGGTTGTAAGTGTTTCTAGTGATAGGTTCTCTAAACTGAGACTGGCTAATAGGGTGATATAGTTATCCCAGCTAGAATCTAATGAATTGATTATAATACTCTTTAAACTTCCCTCTGAAATATTTTCTCCTCTTTGAATGAGATCAGCTCTGGTGGCAATTAAATTCAAAATATGTTCATTCATGGGCGTTCCACTTTTTAGCTTGGCAGAGTGGAATTCCCTAGAAATCCTAGTTGTTGTGGCAACACTCTTACTATGAAACATGTTAAACAATTTTTGAAATATTTCAGAAACAGTTAAGTTGTGTTCAATGCTAGGGTAGATGCTAGGTGATATAGTGGCAATGAGAATATAATAAGCTTTATGGTGTAAACAGTCCAGTTCATAAATCCAGGGTTTGCTGGGTGGATCATTGTAGTCGACAGGTAAATCCCATTATCGTTTTAAAGAGAGAAAGACCAAAATAATCCTGGAACAAAGTTTATTCTTTGCAAAGGGCCTTTCTCTCTAAAGTAGAGAAAGACGGAAATAAAACAATTTACACAAGTTTTTATAGTCTTCAGGACATTCAGAATACACGTCAATAAAGTACCTTGGGAATCAGTTTCAGATCTTACATAACATCTTATATAACATATGCAGTACATAATTCCACCCTGGAAATTCCCCAATTCCCAACAGAAATACCCCTCAAAAACATCAATTGCGTACTTCCTTTAATTAATAAGGGCAAGTTAACCCAGGAACATATTTCCTGCAAGACAAACATCTTCTCAAAAACAGGAATTACACATTTCCTTTCTCATGTTCTTAAATGTTAGCTAAATTATATAATCAGGTTATACAAGGTAAAACAAAACCTTAACATGATTTCAAAATGGCGTAACTCAGGTTATGCTTTTACAGGAATAATTCCTATTTTTCTCACAATCCCCAATTCTCCTCTTCATTATCTTTTTATTCCTGTAAACTATGAATATCCTGTAACAGTATAGAAACTCCTCTCCATACAATAGGTAATTTGGTCAATGCCATGTTACCACATAAAAACATTAACTTGGAGGGAACTTGTATCCTTAGACATAGAAAATGTAACCCTTCCTCCAAAATCCAAAACTTCTTGTATGAAGGTATATAATTACCAAATAGCTCAGTGCATTACTTATATAAAAATTCCATTCTATTTGTAAGGCCAATGTATTGAGGAACTATCTCATATGTACGTTTGCACTTGGCAGACACCATCTTCAAAAGATGACTTAATACATATCTCAGCTTCCTCAGTGGTGTCTATTAGGGTTAGTGGTGTTTCTATAAAAGAATAACGGTGCTCGAATTCAGTATGGAAACATAGCTGCTACCATGTTATAGGGTAACTAGGCAACACAGCCAAAATCCCCATTCCTATCCACACCTGTAGAATCACAAACATTACCACAAAAAACCCCATTATTCCTAGTGAACTAGCTCTCCCAACATCAATCAATCAAGGAGAACTTACATCCACTGGATACCAAAACATAGATTTACACCAATCAATAATATCTTTCCTCAATACAATCAAAAACACAACAAGAATTATTACCACTCCTAGCCAATTACAAATCTCTTCATAAAACTCTTCTTCCATCCATTGGTCCCCAATCGTCTAAGGTTTGTCATCAAAAAGTCAATTTAAGAGGGTTTGCAGGTTCTGTAGCAACTGTCCTTCCATAAGGCAAAGCCACCAGTCCCTTGACTCTGGAATAGCATACCCAAATTTGTTCCTTAGTCCTTACAGCCGATTCAGTAGTCAGCAAAACTTGGAACGGTCCCTTCCACACCAGCTGCAACTTCTTCTCAGTAATGGCTTTTATCGGACCCAGTCTCCATTTTTGTATTCATGTGCTTGGAAATCAAGAGGTGGATTCTGTCCTTTTTTCCTTAAATGAGAAAAACACTGGGACAGTCTCTGTATATATATTTTTCAGAAAAAACATCCTTCAATTCTATCCTAGGCATCTCAACTTTCCCCACATATGGCAATCCAAACATCATTTCATACGTAGATATCCCCAGATCTTTCCTAGGACTAGTTCCTATTCTTAATAGAGCTAAAGGCAAACACTTCATTCAAAGTAGTTGAAACTCTAACATTAATTTTTATAACATAGATTTACTTATCTGATTAGCACATTCACAACACCCTATAGAACTTTGCATAAACAATAAATGTAATTGCCAATCAATTCCTAATTGTTCCATAAGCTTCATCACCTTGGACAATGAAATGTATACTCCTATCACTATATTTGGGTATTATTCGCTCTAATATGATTTAACAATCTTCTGAGCACCTATCTTTACACAAAGAAAGGCTTCAACCTATCCAGTAAAATAATCCACTATTATTATTACATATATCAATGGTCACACCACCAGCATTTCAATGTAATCTACTTAGATTCATTGAAAAGGCCAAATGGTCAAATCTCTACATAATTTTTTTCATACACAATGTATTCATTTCCGTACCATTCGTATAACTATTGTATACACACCCCTAGACACATATATGCATATACATTTAATAAAATCAATAAGTGCTTGCGTTCCCCAATAGGTTCCCTCATGCACTCATTCAATCACATTCCACATCACTACTTTAGTAAAAATTCTCACTCCATTTTAGTAATCCATTTCCCATTCACTTACACACCCCTTCATCCACTATTTATATAATATCAAGTTTAGAAGGATCCCCAGCTGCCTTTAAAACAGCTGTGATAATTTCCACCTATCGCAATTCCTTTTACTAAATATCAACCCCCTTTCAATCCAGATTATCCCAAAAGTATGTAAGATACCATAAGCATAGTTTAAATCAGCATAAATATTCCCTACCTCATTAATTAATATGTGCAATGCTCATAATAAAGCAAAAACCTCACCTATCTGCACTGACCATTCAAACGGTAACTTTCCACCTTCCAATATCTCAATAGTGTCTCCATTCACAACTGCATCTCATCCAGTCTCATCCCATTCTCAATTCATTTATTCATAACCACACAATTTCATTCCACATCTTCCCATCTCTCTCTCCTATTGGTCAAGAGAACCAAACTCTCTTGAAACAATTTTAAAAACCTAGCATTTGTGCACCACCTTTTAGTTCCCAGTTCACATGCAAACCAACATTCCTTTGGCTATACCATCTTCCACTACTACAGACAAGTGGAAATTTTTCTCCTTAAACCAGGCAAACATAACACTGGAGCAACACTATATTATTACTTTCTTCAACTCTTCAACTCTTCAACTCTTCAACCTTTCTTCCAAACAACTTAGTTTAAAATTAACTATCAATAAATCAATAGAGTCTCAATAAATACTCAACTCTCCCCACTTCAGAGGAATCACACCACACTTCTATCAAAAATTAGCTAAACTATTTCCAAAAGCTTCAAAGAAATGCAAAGCTTAATCTAAATTCACAAGTCTATACAGACAAACTTACAAGTAACTTCCTAGCTAACCAGACCAAAAGTCCATCTTTACCTTCTACCAGTAATTCTTCCCTCAAGGAAACATCCTTTACCTAGACAACACTAAGCTAAAATAACATAGTCAACTATTCCCCAGACTATCCAGTATCTAGTATCTAGAAATCTCCTTCTCAGCATTCAAAATCAGACACAAAAACATAAAAGAGGGTAATAAAAAACTTCAAAAAGCAAAAGAAAATCACCTAATAGAGGTATTCCGGATCTCTACTCCCAAAAACTTTTCAAACTTTCAATGTCACTTCTCTAAAGCAGGACAGGAAATACATCTGCATAGCTGCCAATGCAGTCAAAAACAATGCAGGATCAAATCACCCATTCGCCCCTCCTTTCTCTCAGACAAACTCAACAAAGGAAAAAAAAATGTGTAAAAGGGAAAACAAACCGCACCTTCCCTCCCCCCTTTCTCACTTCTCTTATTCAGAACAAAAAGACGGGGGAAATATAGAGAAGAAAAATACTACTCCTGTCTCTAATTAACATCGCAAATACCTCTACCTAATCCTACTTCTCCATAGGATCTCTCTCATCTCTCACTTGCTCATTTAAACACTTGCTATTACAACATAACAACAACTACAACAACAAACTCTTGCCACTCACTATTTCATTATACAAAAGGAAATTTCTCAGGCATTCACAAATATCAGGATCACCTTACCACCCCCATTTAAGGGCTTACCACATACACTCATATTTATCCTGCAATCAGACCTTTTAGTGTATTCCAACGCACACATGCCTTTTCCCTGCCAATACAAATACTTCAGGGAGCTTTACTATCATTCTCATTATTATTTTTTTTTACAAGACAATGAGCTCTATTGCCTAAACAACTCTCATTACACACACATACCATTTAACAACATTTGCAAACCTGGAATAAAACCTGGAAAGGTTCCATCCCTTCAGATACCCATTTCAGTTTTATCCTTGACATCTTGTAGCCCATTCCTCAAGCAGTGGAAAACTTCAGGATGCGGTTTTTAATCAAAAACTTGATTTGGGGCCCTAACCACACCTGTCCTCCACAGCTCCAGACTTAAGCCAAGAAGGTCACTTAATTAGCCGGCACACACATATCACCATCACATCACATTAATCAAAGACAAAATATTCGCATTCAACCTCAGGTAAGAAGAACAATAAACCTTCCTTACCACATTCCTACAGAGTTTTCTGCCTCATCCAAGAACAATAAAGATCTGTATACCAAGCTCACATCCCAGAAGAGACAATGCATCTCTCCCAAGCAGATTAAGACCTACTTCTAGAACAAATATCACATCCAAACGTATAATACACTTTTTGCTTTCCAATCCACCAACACTAGACTTTTTCCACTGGTGTAATCCTCTCCCAATTCCAGGACACTGTCGCCACATTGCAACCAAAGTTTCACAAAACCTTTTCCTCTCCTCATCATTTCTTTCCTTCCTTTTCTCTTCTAGTCTTGGCCTCGTCCCTATTCACATAGACCTTTTAAGCTTCTTTCAACAGAGCAGCAATATCAGTAATAGCTTCTGTATGTCTGGCCATGATTTCGTCACAAATTTCATTTTCATTAAGGACTCATAAGCCGGCGTTTCAGGAGAAAGACCAGTGTGCTTATTCAAATTGTCCTTAATATTTTCCAGAAACACAGACGGTGTTTCTTCCCACAACTGTTCCACCTCAAAAAGTTTTGTTTCTTCCTTGAGGTACAGCTGTCTTAACTCCCTCCATTTGTTCCCGATCAGCTAAATTATTATTATTCCAACCAAGATCAACTAATGGAGACTTAACATCTGCAGCAACGGGCTGAACAGCCCCCACTTGGGTTTAATCCCCAAAGAAAACCATAGCTGCCTTTCGAATTTGTGACCTCTCCTCAGGGGAGAACAAATAACCCAATATACGCTGTAACTCTGCAAAAGTATACAGATTGGGTCTCAAGAACAAATCCAATGACTCAGACAACTTAATCAGATCCGCCTAGAAAGACGCATATTTCTTTTATAATCTTCCAGATCAGAAGATGTCAAAGACTCATTCACAAAAGCCGCAATACCATTCGGCATTCCTCTTAAAGGAAACATTCCTTTAGTTTGTGAACATGTAACATGAGGAGAAGTGGATGGATTCTGTTTCACAGTTACTAACAATTCACCCAACTCCTTTTCCAGCTGCCTATATTACTGCCCTGCTGAAGTCTCTTCCTTTCGGCTCCCAGCAACAACATCAGTTTCACCCACAACTTGGATTATACGAAGGAGGGGGAGGTGGGCATGTAGCATAAGCTAAAGGATCCCAACCTTCCTCTTCTTCTTCCTTCCCATACAAAACTCTAGAACTTCTCGGGGAAGAGGAGTTAAACTACTGAACATGGAACTGAGGTTCAACATTTAACAATTGAACTTTCAACTTCTTTTTTCACCAAAACTTTCTTCAAAGCATTGATCCAATATGGGTCTGACTCCCCAAACTTACTCCACCTATAATTAGGCTGTATCAACACAAACGTCAGCCAAACCTCCTTACAATAATTAATCATAGTCACCTTATCTAATACCTTTGTACAAGCTTCCAACCAACCTGTATTACACTAATTATACACACAAATCATACAGGCCACACACACAAACATACACAAATCCAAACCACCAAAAAGAAAACATATACTCACTCCTGGTGCACCGAAGTCTTCAGGAACGTTCCTCTCTGTCCAGGCATTCAGGTCTCTGCCTCAAGGTTCATAGAAAAGCAATTCCGGCTGGAAAGGAAATAACCCCATCTCACTGAAATCAGTGTTATGTGCGCACGCAGGGAAATCCCTTCCAGACAGAATGTTTTCAGTCCCTTCAGGCACCAATTGTGGTCGACAGGTAAATCCCATTATCGTTTTAAAGAGACAAAGACCAAAATAATCCTGGAACAAAGTTTATTCTTTGCAAAGGGCCTTTCTCTCTAAAGTAGAGAAAGACGGAAATAAAACAATTTACACAAGTTTTTATAGTCTTCAGGACATTCAGAATACATGTCAATAAAGTACCTTAGGAATCAGTTTCAGATCTTACATAACATCTTATATAACATATGCAGTACATAATTCCACCCTGGAAATTCCCCAATTCCCAACAGAAATACCCCTCAAAAACATCAATTGCGTACTTCCTTTAATTAATAAGGGCAAGTTAACCCAGGAACATATTTCCTGCAAGACAAACATCTTCTCAAAAACAGGAATTACACATTTCCTTTCTCATGTTCTTAAATGTCAGCTAAATTATATAATCAGTTTATACAAGGTAAAACAAAACCTTAACATGATTTCAAAATGGCGTAACTCAGGTTATGCTTTTACAGGAATAATTCCTATTTTTCTCACAATCATTAATAAAAAATAACATGTTTTAAGTATATAACTTGGAGCTGTTGACTCCAATCCAATAAATTTGATCCATCTGACTTTAATTTGACATAGTCTGCTGGTAAAGCCCCTAGGTTGTGTGAAGAATTACTTACAGTCTGTCGCTGTCCATAATTTAGGTCTTTAGAGAACTCACAATATGGCGTTGGAATGCTAGAGGCATATCTGTACTGACCTGAGTCTATGTTTTCTGCATTTTTTCTTACAGGGGTGTTCTGAGCATGCTCAGATTGTATTTTTCTCCAGCAGTCGCCGATGAAGGATCCTGTGCTCGTGGCTCTCGGGAGAAGGCCCCAATCTTCAGGATTTTCCTCTGTATCGATTCTGGGAGGCCTCGAGTAGTTGATGGTCGCCTGGGAGGCTGTTTGAGTCACTGGGGCATTCCTGCTGCTCTGCTGGTCATCGGAGTCATCTGGGAGGGTCCGGTGGCTCTGTTCCTCTGCTCGGCTGCAGAACTGGGCCTGGTCTGGATCATCGCTGTCGGAGTACATTGATTGCTCAGCGTGAGGTCTTCTGATCGGTGAGTATGATCTTTTATTTCTGGGTTCTTGCTTGATTCTCGAGTGTGCCTGGCAGCTGGATTCGATGGGTGGCGGCTTGTAAATCTTTTTGCGTGTGGTGGCTTCATCTTTTATGCAGTTTAATTCAGTTTGTTGTTTATTATAGGTAGGTTTAGTGGATTTTTACTGTTTGTCTGGCTGTGGGTCTGGTAATTTTAATTTCTTTCCAAATGCCTTGGTTAACACTTGCATGGCATTATTTATTTCTAGTGTGGAAGGCTGGTCAGATAAATCATCTTTTAATGGTTTATCATTTGTTTTTCTTGTTTGGTGGCCGTTTTTTTTGTAGGCCCTTTTTTGTTTCCTGCCTTGGGGTTCGAATCCTGAAATCCCATTGGCTGCTGGTCGGCCACCTTTAATGAATTAGTCATGCAAGATGGCCACCATGAAAAAGGCGCAAAATTTTTGCCGGCTTCATCATCAGTTATAGAGTCATTATTTGGTTCTCTTACCTCACTCTCTTCATCTTGGCTCTTCCTCCTCATCTGTCGCTGCTCCATGATTTTCTATGAGATTGTGGAGTTTTGCTAACAGATTTGGATCGCTTGGGATTTCTTCTATCATTTTAATTATTTTCTTTTTCATATCTTCCTCCCTTTTGATGACTGATGGGGTATCTTCATTTATGATTTGTTGTTCTTTGGTATCTGACAGTATCTCATTACTGGAAAGTTTCTCTTCTTTCTCTGTCTTTTCTTTCAGTGTGTTTTCTGTAGGAGTTAGTTGAGCTGCCATTCTTTTTTTGATTGATCTGGTAACAGGTCTTCTTTTTCCTTCATCTAGTTTTGGAGTTTCTTGCATCTTTTGGATTGGTTGGGCCTTTAAACCATCCTCTGCTACCAACTTGTTTCTTTTATTTCTTTTATATAGGCCCAATAATCAGGATGCAAGTCATGAGAACATAAACAGTATTTATTTCTTTGTTTCTATTGCAGGAGATCATCAGGCAAGGCAAGGCAACTGTTTAGGACCTCAGAATATATACACAGTAGGAGGAGTCAAATGGTAAGCAGGAGTCAGTGGGACAATTGATGTATAGATGATTAACTCTTACATGACTTTAAATATGTACATATAGTTAGGTATTTTCAACATGCAACACTGCATTCTAACCCAACTATTCCAATTCCAAAAGGTCTTCAAAGACAAATACATGTAAAGCCCATTGCAACTGTACAACCATGAGATAACTAGAATATGAGTGACTAGATATATGGTGGGCTTCCAATTCAGGAATGGGGACAACAGACACTGTAAATGATGCTATGGTCAGAACTGCTGCTTGCTCTTTGAGAATAAACTATGCATCCAAGACAGTATCCGGATTGTACACAAGTCTCAAGGGGGGGGAGGGGACCCTATCCAAGATTAAAGATGGAATGCTCCAGATCTAGAGGCTCAAATATTAAGTTTAGCAGGACTGAATAGCCTTCAAGTATTATATAAGTTTTATGTAGATATTAAACAGAAGGGGAGAGAATGTTGAACCCTGCTACTTGCTCTAGGTCTGTGATGGTGAACCTGTGGCACCCGTGCCAGAGATGGCACGCAGCGCCCTCTCTGTGGGCATGTGAACCATTGTCCCAATTCAGCTCCACTGTGTATGTGCGTGCTCCTCCCGCCAGCCAGCTGGTCTTCAGGTCTCTGCTGTACATGCGGGTGTGTGTGTGTGTGTGTGTGTGGTGTGTCCACACTGTTCTGTCAAGATAATATTCCTTACACCTCATAGACTGGCCTAACATTCAAGAGTTGCAGCCAAAGGCTAAGACCCAAAGAACCTAAGAAAATGAGAGCTAGACAATGGCACCATTCTCAAACAGGAGGCCCATTATTAACAAATGTGATCCATCTTTAGGTTACTAACTTTAGGTTACTAACTACCTGATGACATAGAAATTACTCTATTCTGCTGTAAGTCTTTGCCTGGTCAAGCTGATCTCTTCTTGGTTTTTTTTTTTTTCACTTTTTCCCCAAGGAAATTGTGCACTGCCTCTCTGTACTGCAAGATATTATTTATGATATAATAAGCCTGTAGCTTCCCCTTTTGCAATCAAATAGCTTTTCTTTTCTGGCTAACAATGCAATTAACCCTTCACATTCCCTGATCACATAGCTTCTCATTCTCATTGACTGATCTCCTACACTAGTTGCAGGGAACAGGAATTTCTCATCATCCCCAAACATATATTTTGATGACATAAACAACTAAGTGACAACTTTGTGATTGAACATTCCAATACAGATGGGAGGGGAAAGCCGAGGGTTATAAATGTATGTACTGAAAAACCCATAAGCATGAACATAAGCCATGAAATGGACTTCTACCGTTGTTCATCACAGCAGATTGAAAGGAAGCTGTCCTATGCAAGCATACAAAATTTATCAATATAGCTCTGCTTATTACATTTATTTTATCGTCTTTTGTCCACTCCTTCTCCAGAACCTGAAGTGTACTGAGGTGGCGTCACTTGCTTGTTTTTGTTTCAATATTCCATAATCAAGCTACTCTATTGATGTAAGCACTATAAGTATCAAAATCATCTGAAAAGAGGATGTGAGAATCAGTTCGTATGTAATTCAAATCTGAAATTCAGATAGTAGATAGTAGAAACTTGTAGTAGCAAGGTTCAATATGGATTTGTGCTTTGAGTTTTGAAGGTAACCACATGCAATACAAATGATTCAAACTTCAAGCTGGGGATATTGAGAAAACATCAAAGCACTTACATGTTTCATTTCAGAGGGGGGCATGGGAAAGAAAGAGTACAATATTAAATCTTTCAGAAATATTGGCTTTAATACAACAAATTTTCAACCTAGGGTTTTATTACTATCATTAAACATTTTTTTAACTGTATGTCTTTTAAGGGAGAAATAGCAGGATGAAAAAAAAGGAAACACAGCAATTTACAAATTATCCAGCAAAATACCTATACAGACTTTTTGCAGAACCAAGGCAGAATGTTCTATTCCAAATTAGAAAGCTTTTTTTCTAAATAATAATAATAATAATAATAACAACAACAACAACAACAACAACAACAACAACAACAACAACGACCACGTTGCTAAGATCATTCACTGGAAATTGTGCCAGAAATTTGGATTTGAGTACAGCAAAAACCACTGGGAACATCAGGTTGAGAAAGTTTTAGAGAATGAGAAACTCAAGATCTTGTGGAACTTTAGGATTCAGACTGACAGGCACTTGGTCCACAACACACCTGACATAACAATAGTTGAAAAGAAAAAAGTATGGTTCATTGACATTGCAATACCTGGTGATGCACGGATTGAAGATAAGCAGCAAGAAAAAAATCACAAAGTACCGGGACTTGCAAATTGAAGTTGAGCGACTGTGGAAAAAGAAATCGTATGTTGTCCCAATTGTAATTGGAGCCCTTGGAGCAATACCCAAAGGGCTATCTCGCTATTTAGAAATTCTAAATTTATCAGACTTGAACATTTTGACTCTACAAAAAACCACCTTACTCGGAACAGCTTATATCATCCGACGATACCTTAACAGTTCCTAGGTCCTTGGTTAGGACTCGAGCTGCTGAGCTATTAACAGCCTCAAAGGCTGTGAATCTCACTAAAGATTAACTAATAATAATAATAATAATAATAATAATAATAATAATAATAATAATAATGTTTAAACTGAGTTTTTTTAAAAAATTAAAGATGAAAGAATCCACTTCATATCACTTTTCTAGATGGACAAGTAAGGATTTTAACAGAGTCTATATTACAAGTCATATACATTTTCTAAGACACAAGAATGGGTGAAAATAAAATGTGTGAATTTGAGAATCATAACACAATCAGAAAACCAGGTTTTCTAAAGAGGAGTTTGATCATTTTACTTCTTTTCTCTCTCTCAACCAGATGAACTTGCCTAACTAATTCTAGAAGGAGATTGAGATAAACAGCAGCAGCACAAACATATCCCCAAGTGGGTCTATGACAACTCACCCTGTCCATCCCCCTCTGGCTGACTCACCCCAGCCTACCATGGGACAACTCAACATGGGATAAATCAAGAGAGGAACAAGAGAATTGCAGCAGGTCTTGTCTTGCTTTAGCTTTGAACTTTCTCAAGTTAGAATTTCTCGAGGCTGGGCTGAGCCAGAACATGGAGTCCTGGAGGCCCATCAGTCAAGCCGTGGAGCAATGCAGCACACCTGGGTAGCAGATCCAGGATAAGGGGAAGGGATGTCTACAAGAGGAGGCCTGCTGCCGCTGCTCCTTCCTGGTAGTCCTGTTGTGAGGGTCAGTCACTCTGCTGACATCCAGGTACCTTCAGCCTTGCCAAACGTGCAAGTAGTGAACTCAGGGTTCTTTGGTGGCTTTGTTTTAAAACGGTCCACAGATTCCCCTGGGGCTATTTACTCAGCCAGAAAGAATTCCTAATTGATCCAGTGGCATTCTCCTTGCCAGTCAATGAAGAATTCCTTGAGGATTACTAGGATCAGCCTGTTTGCTCCCACTTTACAGCAAGGAGCCAAACGCAGAAAAAAAATGGGCTTATCCTTCGGGGCGAGCACCAGCATGTCCGCTCTTTTTCTCCCCCGTGCCCCCTTTTTCCCTTTTTGTTCTCAACTTCAAACCTGCCCTTTCCCTTTTCATGCAAGCAAGCTAGCAGCTGCAAATTACCTGAGGTGACTTGACCAGGACAAAATGACCAGGGCAAGTTATCCCATTCTACCTCCAAGCAGTATGATAAGCAGGAGTGCTAAAGAATGCTAAAACTGCAACAGTGCTAAAACTGATCACATCACTCATTTCATGCCTTTCAGTTTTGTCTATTAACAGAAGAAAAGCTGAAACAATGTTTGTAAATCTGCAAAGGCAAGAAGCATTGGAACATTAATTTGATTCAAGACTTCAAACTGATAGTCAATGACTCAATAGAGTAATTTAATTTCATCTTCTTTGAGCTGAGCCACCCCTTCAAAGCTTCACATAAAGAAATAATAGTACATTGTAATGATGGATTGTGTTTACATTATTTATCCATTCCCAAAATCTAAAGAAAATGACAACGAACCTATCACACTATTATATAGTTTATCCATTATTTCCCTCTTTCTCTTTATTATCATCATTTGCTGCATTTGCCCTTGATTATTCTTTAGAAAGATGTAAGCACTAGTACATTCATGCCCTAAAGAAAATATAGCACCTTTGCATCAACATAACTTTCCAATAACTTTTCAGTCCATTAGGCAGAGACAGATATTTCTCAGTTGGTGCTAGATTGAGTCAGTTTACCTACTGCAGTCAGAATGAAATGTATTCACTGAAATAATGTGGAAAAGTCTTTAAAAAGATGTAGGAAAAAATAAACTTAATCTCTCCATTCTCCGTCCTCTATTCCCCACCCATACACAGAACCCCATGCATTCTCTGGAGAAGATTTATACCATCAGGTGGCATAATTTATGTCATTGACTTCAACTCCTGTTTAATGTAAGGAGTCAAATTGACCCATGCTTGTAAGGTAATTATCCAGCTTAGTTGGAACCAGTGGTGAAATATGAAGCGGTTTACTACCGGTTCGCTGACTGCACATGCGCACTGTGTGCCCGCATGCGCAGTGCACACCATGCACCAAATATGAGGTGTGCAAGCATGCATTGCATGCCAAAAGGAGGCATGGGTTAAGTAGAACAGCGTGTGTGTGGGGGAGGTGATCAGCTGTGGCGCGCAATCTTTTTTTTACTTTTAAAAGCATTTTTTTTTTTACAACCTATTTGGCCAAATAGGTTGTAAAAAAAAATGCTTTTAAAAGTTAAAACAAAGGCTCTGGCAATCGCGTGGCTGAGCTGTGATCGTCAGAGCCTTTTTTTTTACCTTTTAAACACATTTTTTTACAACCTATTCAGCCAAAAAAGTTGTAAAAAAATGCTTTTAAAAGGTTAAAAAAAGAGGCTCTGATGATCAGGCAGCTCAGCTGGGATTGTCAGAGCCTCTTTTTTTTACCTTTTAAAAGCATTTTTTAAAAGAAGCAGCAAGTGGGCGACCGGGTGGGCAGGCATGGGCGGGCGGCAGGAATTTCTTGCTATCAGTTTTCTGAACTACCCGCTGCCATTGCTATCGGGGACAATCCGGTCTGAACCGGGAGCATTTCACCCCTGGTTGGAACCCTTCAGGTGAAAGAATGAGTAAGTAATAGTTTTACCATTGAACTGTTCTTCCTATGGAGAAGTTTTCCACTGCCTTTATCAAGATGATTTTCACAGGGACTTCCTCAAGATTATTTCATTCCTGATCACTCCCCACTGCTGTTTTACTTTACAACAGATGTGAAATACATTTATGCATTAACAGGCCTGATCTGCTCAGTTTTATTGATGGATAGATGTGGAGCTGAATTAGGCTCCAGAAACATAGGCATTTATGTTTTAAAAATGTTTATTTTATAAAGTTTATTATGTTTTGCCCCACCTCACTCCTACATGCCCCTCTTCTCTACCCTTTGCCTTCTAACTGCTTTTGCTGCCAATCTTTTCACCAGCTTTGCTTGCTCTGATTCTGGCTGACACCTCATATTTCTGCCTCCTTGCCTGGGCAGCCTGAATGCACAAAGCTTGGCAAACAAAAGAAGAGAAAAACAGACACGTTAGCTTAGGGCTGTGAGTATGGCAGGAAAGAAACTTCCAACCTGATGTTGGCCAGGTTCTCAGGTTCCTTAAACTGGCCCTGATCAGAACCTCTAATTACTTCAGCAGCTGCTGAGACTTTAGATTACATGGCATATTGAATATTTTTTCTACAGAAATGTTATCCACAAAAGGCATTCATACAGGAATAAAATCCTGATTAAATTCTATAAAGGTTTAGAACAGGGCTGTTAAACTCGCAGCCCATTGGCCAGATGTGTTATGTACTGGCTACACCCATGCCTGGTTTAGCAAAGGGGGAAAAAGTCGAGATACATCACATCATGCCATGATGCTGTACGTTTGACATTCCTGGTTTAGATTGACAGTTAGTTTTCCTATAGTTTGCTTTGGCTTCACCTTCTACACACAGATTTTGTATATTTGCATTAAGAAAATGATGGTTTTAAAAAATATAATTGGTGAATGCTCATAATTTGTTGCAGGAGAGAAACACTAAATAGATGGTTTTGACAGTAAATATGTCCTAATCATGGTCAAAGTACTAAAATCTTTGAATCAATTTTTGGAATATTTTTTCCACTGGGGTATGATGCAATATGCAGCTACTCTGGTTCATAATATTCCCCTTGGAGCAATAGCTAATAGCAAAAGCTCTTGAGAAATATTTTTGAAGGTCAACGTATGGTTTTTTTCCCATGAATATGCTATGTAATTTTATACTCAGAAATTACAAAAAAGTAAACTACTGTGCTGTACTACAGTTTATGAATTTGATGCAACCATTTCAATTTATTTTCAATGTTTCCTAAAATGGAATCTGTTGTGACTAGCTGTCCAAAAAGTGTAATTTCTTTTTAAAAAATAAACTACTTGTTTTTATAAATATTCCCACTAGTTTTTTTTATTTATAGATAATTCAACTTTCTTTCTCATATCAGTTTTTTGTTTTCATATTTACACCTTTCATTAGTTTTCTGTTTATGTGTTCAGTACTCTTTATATCCAAGAGTCTTTAAAGAATTAGAAAAGAAAAATATAACTATGCTCTTTCTAAATTCATATAGAAAATTGAAGCTAAGGCTGCTTATTTTCTGAGCTGGTTTAGGATAAAAATTTATCCTTTTGCATATCATTGATCTTCAGTATTTCTCTACTCATGGTATCTTGCTGTATTACTGATGACTTTGGTAGCATCATCATTTTACTCTGTAGACCAACTTATAGAGTGGCACTACTCCATTTATTCACTTAGGAATGTTTGCTTTCTTTGTTTGCTTGGTCATTTGCTTGCTTTATTCATCTTCCATAGAAATTCACAACACAATTGTTTGGTGCAAATTGCTCAGATACGCTGATATGGCTTTATTTTATCTTAATCAGTAAGGTTGGGTTGAAACAGACAACTCATCAAATGCCATCTTTTAAAACAGAACACTGTGTAGAAATTTCAGTTAAAAGGTCTCCAGTCCTACTCACCATTAATATTCCATTCATGTCAATTAAACTGTTATCTGAAAGTATAATCTGGAAATAAGAGCTAACTAGATACCCTATTGGCTGATAATTTCAGAGATACTTCCTCATCTAAACAGATAAACATGATGACCATGGATGGCCAAAAAAGCAGTGGCAACAGGAGCATTTCTGACTTTCTGCCATTTTCTGTATTAAGTTTTCTTGTGGGAATCTGTCAACAAGCATCATAAATCCCTTTCCCTTTCTCTTTCCTTTCCCTTCCCGCAGGCATGTTAGTTGCTGCTGCTGGATGTGGGAGAAAATGAGGGATTGCAAGATTGGTTGGTAAACTGCCACAGAACATTGGAAGTGAAGATCACATGACTGCAGCAATAGCCCAGCAGTGTAGCAGGAACTAGCACCAATAAAGCAGTCACAACTTCCTCACATTTCATTCCCTTGGGAATCATAGGTCCTAGATTTTGGATACATCTGTATGTTAAGCCACTTGAGGTACCTTGACTGAAAAATTGTTGTCCTATGATGCACCATTTCATCACATTTAAAGGTGATGCCAAGACATTTAGTAGTATATAGATAGAATTTATTTTTAAGTCATCTGTAAATATACTTAATTGAACTTTAAACATATTCGTATTTACAGCTTTAGAATTAAAATTACTTTTATTCATATCATCTTAATTGTCTTCTTAAATGCCGCAATGATGAACTTACAGATAAATATGACCTTCATGCAATAGCTTTCATCCAATATGGTGAAGAGAATAATAAAGAATCAAGCATACACAGCTTTGAACAAGATAATAAAAGATTCAAAGCTGACAATTGAAGATCTGATACTCAGAAATAGATTATGTACTATTATGTTCAATTCCACAGTTTATTACATAATATTGCACACTTTTGATGAACTTAACTGTACTCTTACACAGCTACTGAATAATATTCATAGTAATAGAATACAATGTATACTCCTTAAGGACTGTCCTAACTGATACATTTTAACACATGTAATTCAGCAGCGAATCCCAATTCTCAATCAAACAAAAGACAACTTTTGAAATAATGATATTTCCAATTCATAGGCAATTCGATTCAGAAGTATGCATGGAATAGGTTGAAATGAAGGTTATTTGCTTACTAAGTACAACAATAGATCTAACAATGATTCTTTCAGTACCTTGAAATTTAACAAATTTAAGGAATTGTCATGGAGTAAAATTTTCAACTGCATGGAGCTTTATGCAGTTACATCCCTGATTACTGGAAGGAAAAGCATTGTGAGTGGAGTAAAAGAAATTCAAATGTAGAAGACGTAGATAATGAAAAGTTTCATTTTAACAGTCACCATTTTTTTTAAAAAAAAATTGTTGACTATCTCCACAATTTTCCTCCATTTATGAACTTATTAACAATCAGATTTTAAAAATCCACTGTCCCTGCTAGACACAGTCGAAGATATTGGTATAGTATAGTTCACTTGATCTCTCTCTCTTTCTCTTTATTAAAAGATGCTTTGTTAGGATTGATCAATTTTTATTGGTTCATTGAAGTATCAAATACAAAGAAAAATGAAAATAATAGGAAAGTGAGGGAGGAAAAAGGAAAAAATATAGGGTAAAAGGGAAAAGAAAAAAGCATTGATTTCCGACTCTTTTTGGCACAGTAGAGTAAGGTAATAACATACAACTTCATCTTTTTCCTTTTGCATAATAATATATACATATTTCTGTCCATTTATTATTTAGACCAGAATGCTGCATTGCTTCCCCAATTCAGTGAGGCATTTGAGCTAGACCTGACATCGGTATGGCTACGTGGCATTGGGAAACAGGGTTTCCAATTTTTCTCAGATTTCTGAAGTATAGATGACTTTTCAGTCCTTTTCAGTGAGTATTTTCACTGCCATAGATGTTACATTAATTATGTTGGCTTCTACAATTGTTCCAATTAAACAATGTAACACCAATTGAGTGGCATAATTTGGGGAAAGGAAGAGTAAGTTTAGGATGTCAAAGATTATTGGAAGCATCCCCATGGTGAACATGTTGAATTCAACAGTGACCTGAAAGAGTCTTACTCAACCATTGTTACTGGCAACAGTTGGCTTAATAAATTTGGCTTTCTCAAAGCCTTTTTCCTGTGTCTGAATTCAGAAATACTGAGATTTAATTAATTAATTAATTTTGAAAATATTTTTATTGCCACCTACTTGCTCACAGTGACTCAAGTGGCTTAGAGGGAATAAAAACACAATAGAAAAGAAATAAAAATAATAACAAGTAAAAATAATAAAATAATAATCCCACTCACCCACCCTGGCAACAATGCACACTCATACCAGCTATTTAATGGGCTTCACCCTGCTCTGGGTTTATATATGTTTTGTTAATTTATATGGCTTGTTCTGCACAACACAGAATGCAACTTATTACCTATGTAGGATTTCACAATAGCTAATTGTTTTTCACTGTCTGCCTGAATTCCCAGGAAAAAAAATGGGGGAAGAGAATGTGAACAATACTGTCAGGCCATAGACTTACATTCAGCACTTCTAACCATTCTATCAATGAGCAGTTTCCTTTTGCTTCCCAGCCCTTGTTTTGAAAAGAGAAAAAATATAATCATATAGATAGTTGAGATGACATCATCTTGATTCATCTACCAGTCCGAAACATTGATTTCCAGTAATGATCATACTAAGCTGAAAATAAAATAAATGTAACATGTAAAATAATGATCTTTACACTATAATTTAATTGTGCAACTTTCCATTAGAGTCATATTTTGATAGGTAATAATGTAACTCACCCCTTTTAAAATGCATACTACTACTGCATACAAACATGCAATATGACTGGAATTTTATTTATTTATTAATTTGTTAAATTTATTTGCCACACTCATCTCACTGTGGCGCTACTCTAGGTGGCTTACATCGTGTGTGTGTGTGTGTGGTGGTGTGATACCACATGATTTTTGTATAATTGGGACAAAATCACCAGGTTTCTGCAGACACTCGTGCAATCCAGGAATCTCTGAGCTCACTACATTGACCTGACAAATTCAGAACTCTTTAGTAGTCATGGCACTTTTGCATAATTTTCATTACTGATTGAGAGCTAAAGCTTCTCTTTTGGACATAGAGGTAGAAATGGAAGCAGTAAATCTTACAGGATCAGATAATAATTGTTATTTATGGTAATGTTTAATTGGATGCAATGGATAGAAATTTGTAATACTTGAATTGCTATTTTTGCAGTACAAATAGTGGTTGCTATTTCTGGGGATATTTAATGGAGTTCTTTTTAACAAAAACAAATGACTCAATGGTGAATTGGACTTTGATTATTTGATTATAGGATCAGGGTGAATTTGTCTAAATGGAGGTGGAGATATATTTAAATAGTTATTTCTGATAACCCTTACTGGACTGTTGCTGACTAATAAGGAGAGATGAAAATTTAGAGAGTGTCTACTGGAAAATAAGGGGAAGCATGGAATGAAAAATAATTTGGTTGTATTTAAGAGATAATGATAATTATCATTATGTTGTGTATGGGAAAAAGGGGGGGAAATTTCTCCTCTTCTGCTTTGCCCCTTCCTTTCTTTTCTTTTTGTTCTGCACTTTTTCTTCTTTAATTTATTTTTAATTTCAAAAAATAAAAAGTAACGTATTTTTATATTGCTGCATTAGTTTTACTTGTTTAATATAATCCTTAATAAAATTATTGAAAAATATATACTTTATAACCAAGTTGCCAAGTCTTGCAAAGAGCCAATTAGGTATTTAATACCCTAGTTTACTCAATGTCAAAGCTATTACTTTTACAAGAGTGATAATGATTGACAGTTCATTTGGAGAAAGCAATTACTTCAGTTTTATTGTAATTGATGATGAGTTGCTCCTCTCTGCACTAATGGATGAGAGCACAAAGACCCCATTTCAGTCCCACTTGTGTTATTAAGGGGGGGGATTGGTACTTCATTGGCATATAAAAAATAAATAAAACTGATCTGTTGCCCAACAAATTGGGAAACAGGAATGAAGCTCAGATATTGTCAGATTTTGCCCTAATAAATTAATGTACAAATTAAATGGGAAGGGTGCCAACATGCAAAGTTACCTTACCCCTTTGAAGATGTGAATTGAAGGTAAGAGGTGTCCTAGCAATCACAATGGGTCTGCTTTCCCCCCCCCCCTCATGACAATGACTAAAGGAAATGTTCCTATGCAAGGATAGGGTGCAGCTGGCAGATATTACTGAGACCTTTTCTACTATGTATCTGAATTCCTTATTTTTTCCTGAGTCTTCTCAATATTATCTCACGTTCATACTGGATGTGAAGCCCCTCATTCAACTTCAATCCTTTTGCAACATTCAGCTAAATGTCATTTCTTCAACCATCTTCCTTCACATACAGACTTGCCTAACTCTTCTTTGTTCAGCTCTGGAAAGGAAACTTCTAGTTTCCTTTCCAGCAAGGAAAGATTCCCTAAAAACTGCTTTCCTTGTTACGTATTGATGATGAAGAAAATGTTGATTCTGACATGGTTGAGAAAATAAGTGGAGCAAAACCTGTTTAGAAGAACCGTCTTACTAAATTACATGCAGTCAATTACATTCTTTGCTTTTTTTTTTTTTTTTTTAAATTGATTTATATGCCGCCTTCTCCGGAGACTCAGGGCAGCTTACAATGCGTTAAGCAATAGCTTTCATACTTTTGTATATTTTTATACAAAGTCAGCTTATTGCCCCCACAATCTGGGTTCTCAACAAACCCTACATGTGTGTGTGTGTGTGTGTGTGTGTGTGTGTGTGTGTGTGTGTGGTATCATCTCATCTTTCTCTATTAAATGACAAAAACTGGAAAATATCATAAAGGTATCAAAAATATATCTCTGTGATGCATTTGATTTCCATTAACAGCTACACTTGAAAAGTCCTGGGGGAAATGGGAACAACTACCTTTATTGAAAATTTAACTCACTGTATTGAACTTTGATCAGAGTAAACTCTTTAAAAAGCCCTAACAAAGTTCATATTTAAATATTAATTTTATTAGGTCATAATTGTTTACTAATCTTAGTGCATGAATTCTAAAGGATGTAGAAAATGGATTGGTGCACACAGGCTTACTTCCCATTCTCATCTCATCTTTGAATGTTGCTTGGTTTACCTGAGAGGAGATTTCTTCCCTACTATCATTACAGATCTTTTGGAAAACTAAAGGATTTCTATTTTCCTGAACTTCTCCAAGCAATCTGAGACCTTAGTAAAGCAAATCAGTAGTCCTTTCCTCAGTTTTCATGAAGGCTGGGGAGAGAAAGTGGTAGAACTGATTGGACAATATGTACAACAGATCTGTTTTTGTTGTTAGTTGCAAAGTCATCTCTGACCCATCGCGACCCCATGGACAATGTTCCTTCCTGTCCTCCACCATATCTATTAGGTACAGCTTAATTATCTGTTGGTTTGGCCTCATATTATCATTAAGAGCACTTGAAGAAGAGTGTGGTTTGTGCTTTGCATTTTTAATACCTAAGCAATAGCAGTGTGCCAGCAGTGCAAAGGTGAGCCATTCATGAAGTAAGTTTCTATGCACTGAGTGCTAGGCTCCCTTGGCACAAATACTTCTTTGTAGGTTGAGTACTGAATCAGCCTATTATGAAAGAATAGTCTCCTTCGCAGTATTCATGCTACATAATGCAAGCTCGGATGATCTGTTTACAAATGAAAAGATTCCTCGCTTCTTGAAAAAGCCAGAAAATTACAAATATCTATAAGAAATCTAACAACAACAAAGACATTAAGATCTCTTCTGTTTCCTTAAACGCCACTTAAAAGTACTTTGTGTTTATAGGTACTTTCAGATGAGCTACAATTGTCCTTGTGTATTTTGTTACTTATTCCTCTGTTTTTCCAGCACTTCGGGTTTATTTCCTTAACCAGAATCTCACATACATGCATAATAAATACAGTAGTGGCCAAAATTGTGGAAACCTTTTGGGAAAAGTGTATTTTTGAGGTTTGATGGCTAATAACACCACTTTTTGGGGGGAGTTTCAGGATAATCATATTCCACTGGTGGAGTGGCCTGGGAATAGTCAGACCTTAACCCAATTGAAAATCTATGGAGCCGACTAAAGAAAGTTGTTAGTCAGAAGCGACTCAGCAATAAAACCCAGTTAATAGAAGCAATCATTCAATCTTGGTTTCACATTATAACAGCTGCAGAACTAAAAGACTTGGTTACTCCATGGGAAGACATTATAAAGCCATAATTCATGCTAAAGGTTACCCAACTAATTATTAACTGACATGGTGATAATTTTTGTATATCTTGTTTTTTCTACTTGTTTCACTTTTCTTCTTTATACTGTAACTGCTATTCTAATAGTAAATCTTTCATAAAAGTTATTGCATTACATTCTTAAATTATAAGATAATTGCTTAAATTATCTTTCCATTGATATATAATTTTATAGTACTATTCCCCCCCCAAAAGTGGTGTTATTAGCTAGTTTTAGAAAATACACTTTTCCTAAAAGGTTTCCATAATTTTGGCCACTACTATATTTCTTTCCAGTTCTAATTACTATATTTTTTCTGTTATTTTATGCAGCTTTTAAAATCCATTTAGTTTTTCTTAATAAAAAGTCAGAATCATCTTTGTCTGCCCACAATAATTCCAAATGATTTCAAATAAAAGATCCTCTGATATTATTTGAAAGGCAGAGGGAGAAAATGAGATCTCTTCCCTTTATGGACTCATTTTATTTCTTTAATGGATTGATTTTTAGTGCACAGACTATAAGCAAGATATTGCTGACTATACAATAAATGCATTTGTTCACAGAGATGTTTTTAAACTGTTATTTAAATGTTATAGTGAATCTGTTAGTCTATCTGTTAGTCATGTGGGTCCTGTAATGTCACATAAAGCAATAAATAAATAGATAATCAAAGTTCTGCTCCCTTATTTAGCAAATGAAAATTTCCAAGTGTGGTCTGAATCTAAATTACACTGTAATAATTCTAAATCAAATTGATGGTCTAATAACAACCACATGAAACTGGAAGAATATAAGCCTCAGATATTAACCTAAAAGACTAAGCAATGCAGATGGAAGTTTCTAAGTGTTCTTGTTGTTGTTTTTAGTTACGAAGTCATGTCCAACCCATCACGACCCCATGGACAACGTTCCTCCAGGCCTTCCTGTCCTCTGGAGTCCATTTAAGCTCATGTCTACTGCTTCAGTGATTCCATTCCACCACCTCATTCTCTGCCGTCCCTTCTTCTTTTGCCCTCAATCATTCCCAGCATTAGGCTCTTCTCCAGTGAGTCCTTCCTTCTCATTAGGTGGCCAAAGTATTTGAGTTTCATCTTCAGGATCTGGCCTTCTAAAGAGCAGTCAGGGTTGATCTCCTCTAGGACTGACCGGTTTGATCGCCTTGCAGTCCAAGGGACTCGCAGGAGTCTTCTCCAGCACCATAGTTCAAAGGCCACAATTCTTTGGCGCTCAGCCTTTCTTATTTATTTATTTCTTAGATTTCTAAGATGGTCCAACTTTCACAGCCATATATTGCAACTGGGAAAACCATAGCCTTGACTATTCACACTTTTGTTCGCAGGGTGATGTCTCTGCTTTTTAGTATGCTGTCTAGATTTGCCATAGCTTTCCTCACCAGGAGCAAGCCTCTTTTAATTTCTTGGCTACAGTCCCCATCTCTTTGTGATCTTGGAGCCAAGGAAAATAAAATCTGTCACTACCTCCATTTCTTCCCCATCTATTTGCCAGGAATTGAGAGGGCCGGATGCCATGATCTTAGTTTTCTTAATGTTGAGTTTCAAGCCAACTTTTGCACTCTTCTTCTTCACCCACATCAAGAGGCTCTTTAGTTCCTCTTCACTTTCTGCCATAGAGTGGTATCATCTGCATATCTGAGGTTGTTGATATTTCTCCCAGCAATCTTAATTCCAATTTTTGATTCATCTAGGCCCGCCTTTCTCATAATGTGCTCTGCACGTAAGTTAAATAGGCAGGGCAACAGTATACAGCCTTGTCAGACTCCTTTCCCAATTTTGAACCAATCAGTGGTTCCGCGTCCAGTTCTTACTGTTGCTTCTTGACCCGCATATAGGTTTCTCAAGAGACCAATAAGATGGTACTCCCATCTTTTTAAGAACTTGCAACAATTTGTTCTGATCCACATAATTAAAGGCTTTAGCATAGTCAATGAAGCAGAAGTAGATGTTTTTCTGGAACTCCCTAACTTTCTCCATGATCCAGTGTATGTTAGCAATTTGAACTCTAGTTCCTCTGCCTCTTCAAAATCCTGCCTGTACTTCTGATAGTTCTTGATCCACATATTGCTGGAGCCTAGCTTGTAGGATTTTAAGCATAACCTTACTAGCATGTGAAATGAGTGCAATGGTGCGATAGTTTGAACATTATTTGGCATTGCCTTTCTTTGGAATTGGAATGTAAACTGACCTTTCTGTCATTCTGTCATTTTGGGGATTGTATCCCAGTATTGCTTTTCCTACTCTTTTACTGATTATGAAGGCTACTCCATTTCTTCTGAGGGATTCTTGCCCACAGTAGTATACCTGATGGTCATCTGAATTAAATTCACCCATTCCTGTCCATTTTAGTTTGCTGATTCCTAAGATGTCAATGTTCAGTCTTGTCATTTCTTGTTTGACCATGTCCAACTTGCCTTGATCTTACATTCCAGGTTCCTGCAGAGAAAAAATCTTTACAGCATCGGACTTTCCTTTCACCACCAGATGCATCCACAGCTGAGCATCCTTTCGGCTTTGGCCCAGTCGCTTCACTCTTTCTGGCACTACTAGTATTAGCCCTCTGCTCTTCCCCAGTAGCATATTGGACACCTTCCAACCTGAGGGACTTATCTTCTGGCATCATATATTTTTTCCTTTTGGTACTGTCCATGGGGTTTTCATGGCAAAGATACTGGAGTGGGTTGCCATTTCCTTTTCCAGTTTCAAGTGTATAGTACATTTATTTTTGCAACACAGAAAGAAAAATAAATATGAAAAATGGGAAAATGGGCAGTTGTCTGACTTCAGTTAATATGTCTATGTATACATTTGTAGGTGTGGGTACATATTAAGAAAAAATAAAAATATAGCCAATTCATCAAAATACATTTCCTTTTCTAGAATAGACAAAGCAGTATATTTGTACATATTGGCATGTAAATAGACATAGTGACATGTAAGAAGAAGGAGAGAGAGAGAGAGAGAGAGAGAGAGAGAGAGAGAGAGAAAGAAAGAAAGAAAGAAAGAAAATAAAGAAGGGGAGGAGGAAAGGAGGGAGGGAGGGAGGGAGGGAAGAAGGAAGGAAGGAAGGAAGGAAGGAAGGAAGGAAGGAAGGAAGGAAGGAAGGAAGGAAGGAAGGATTTCTGGAAGAGAAAGGACCAATATTATTTGGACTACCAATAGTTAAAACCATTTGCTGGATTTCGCCTTTGTGACTCAGGGCAGTAATTACAAAAACTAAGTTATCTTGGTCAAGAGACTTTGATTGAAGTACAGTCAGTTTGCACCCTCCTCAGTATTGTGACAATATGGTAGCTATCTCTCTGTAATGGTGGTGTAACTGGTGTAATGTCACATATGGTACTCCCTTCTCCATACTTTAGTGCACTGTTCTTCTGCCAGCCTTCCCTTCCTTAATTGATGAGATGCAACTGGTCATGGTATCTGGATGAGATTAATGCTGTTGCATGTCAGCTATCATGAATTCCACAGAGCAGAACTGTTCTTCATCTTAATTGGTTTATGCCATATCCTTTTAGGTTTCACACTGATTTCTCCATTAATTGAGAATTAGATGTTGAAAGTTCCATTTCTATTTATTTTTCCAATATGTTCCTTAGTAATCGTTCACTAAAAGAAATTCCTTCCCACTTCAATTGCTTCAAAGTCTTAGGGCTAATTTTTAAAGCTTTAAACCTAGAGATGATGAGACAGCTATTAATAAAAGGTGTGAGAAAAGTTTTTTGAGTTTTATATTATTATTATTATTATTATTATTATTATTATTATTTTTCCTGGTACACATATATTTCTGCACTGTATGTGCAGGAAAAGAAAAAAAAACCCACACAGTTCAACATTGTCTGAGGAAGCAGCACCTTCACATTTTAATTGGGGCAAGAAGAGAAGTAAATTACACACAGAAAATCTCCAAAAGACATAGGATAAAAAAAATGAAGAAAAAGTTCTTGAGAAAAAACTAATAGCAAAATTTGTATGTAGAAAGATTTCATTGGCTGGCCCATAGTGATACCAAAGGAATGGAAGTCAGATTTACCAAGGATCAGAAATCGTAGGATCATAGAGTCATAATTTTCTTGTTGGTTTTTTTAAATTGATATTTTTTTGGGGAAAAAAAGTAGTATAAAGCTGAAAAACAGAAAACTCCCTGTTCTGAAACTTCTGATATCTGGGAGTATAGTTTTACTGACATAAACCTTATCTCAGAAAGGAATATACTGGTAAAAATATTTGATCGAAAAATGTTTTAAGATTTTGTAGAGAAAATAGTGTTACTTCAGTTTCTTTGCCCATAAATAACTATGAAAATTAATCAGGATATATCAATTATTAAGAAGTGAATTAGGAAAAGCATAAAAGGAAAATTATTGGGGATCCGTTTCAGCTAACCTGAGGAAAAACTCATTTTCCTTCTTATTACTGTGTGGCTCAAATAGTTGCATAGCTCATGTTTTATTTATTTATACCCCACCTTTATTATTTCTTTTATAAATAATTCAAGACCACAAACATACATAATACTCCTCTTCCTGCTACTTTCTCCACAGCAACAACCTTGTGAGGTGGTTGGGCTGAGAAAGAGTGACTGGAACAAGCTTATCCAGCTGACTTTAATGTGTATGGTGGAATTAGAACTGATAGTCTCCTGGCTTCTATGGTTTCTAGGCCAGTACCTTAACCACTATATCAAACTGGCACACGCTGTGAGGCTGGATTGTACTAATGGTCTGATGACATGAATATTTTGTCATGTTATCCAAACTTTATAATCTTCTGAAGCTACGCCAGCCTGGTTTAACTTGTAGCCAATTTGTGTTTTAATAAAAAGAAAGACAGAATGAGAATGATTTAAAGGTTAAGTATTGTGCATCTAAAATCCTGGGAGACAGATTACTCAAATAAAGTTTGACAGTTTAGTACAACAATTCTAAATGTAACAAGTAAGTATTAATCTAATGGTCTAGCAAAAACCAAATCATATTGAGTTATTTTAAGATATAGAACAATTGATCATTTTTACTAAAATACTTTCCACATGTGGAGATGAGTCAAATGAAGCTTTATATGCCATTTTTTGCATGCCATGTCATCATTGACATGGTGTCAATGATGGTGTACTGTCACATCCAGTGGTGGGTTGCTCCTGCTTCTGTCTGATTCTTGAGAACCGGTAGTAAAAGTGTTGGGAGGCTCCGCCTACTCGCCCAGACGTCATAAGGTACAATCTGCGCATGCGCAGAAGCACACGCACACCAGGGGTGGGTTCTAAATTTTTTTACTACCGGTTCTGTGGGCGTGGCTTATTTTGTGGGTGTGACTTGTAGGTCATGTGACTAGGTTGGCGTGGCTAGCTGGTCAGTCATTTCTGGAAGGTCCTCGCACTTATGACCAGTCCTTGCACTTACGACCCGACTCATTTGTTTGCTTTTAACACTGATCAGCTGTAGGACGGCCCTTTGAAGCCCCGTGGCAAGAGTTTAAACAGTTTTTTTCCCTCTAGTCATCAGCTGGGACTCAGGAGGCAGCAATAGATTGGGTGTGGGACCAAATAAAAGGTAAGAATAACGTGGGTGGGGGGGTGGGAGGGCGGGGGGGAGAACCGGTTCGGTGACATCATATCGTCACCGCTACCGGCTCGGTTGAACCGGACCGAACCGGGAGGAACTCACCACTGGCGCACATGCTCCCATTGCGAACTAGTAGTAAAGGTAAGTAGAACCCACCCCTGGTCACATCTAACAGCTAAACTAGAATTTCCTCTTGCAAAACTGATTTTTCTTCAATAAACAACTATTATGAATGTAGGGAAAGGAATGGACAGGTTAGAAGAGTCTATGAGTCCCAAAAACTGTCCATTGGATCCCCACAAGTCTTGGATCTGCTTTTCCTCACCACTGCATGTCTGCAGGCCTTGGACCTTATCATTATTTATTAAATCTGTATGCCACATAATTGTTACATTATTCCACTGCTTACTTTAATGTTAGTTTTGATCTGTGTTTTAACTGCTTGCATTGTTTTGTTTTCATATGTTGTTATCTGCCATTAATAGAAAAGTGAAGTAACTTCCACTGCTATGGAATTTGTTCCCATCAAACCTACTGTCAACTCTTCCTCTCAAGAGCTGTAAGGGCTTTTCTCCTTCCCACGACTCTCCAAATCCAATAAGAACCAATGCACTTTAAGCTGCTAACAGAGAAACAGGTCTATTTTACTACTTATATTACATCTGCAAGCAACTTTAGCAGATACATAAACACACAAGAATAACTTTACAACAGTAACTACTGAACTCAATGAGCTGGAAATCCAGTATCCAGAGGCTTGTTTAGCGTCTCCCTGACCAAACTCAACAATTTCCTTAAAGGGGCAATTTATTTTCAATCACAGAGTACTACACAGCACAATCAACTTTGCCAGCTATCCACAATAGCTTTAGGAAAAAAAAGTGTCTTTTCTGGTGACTTATACTTTCGAAGATCTCTTCCTTGCTATCTCCTACAAATCCAGATTGGCTGTTCATCAGCAGCTCTGCCTGTCCTGCTCCAGTGTGGGTTCCTCCAGGTTTGGCCCTGTTCGGCTGAGCTGGTAGCGGTGGAACCAAATCGGTTCTCTTTGTTCGGGAGCTGGGCAGAGTGGACTGCTGCACCTCAGCTGGGCAGATTCGTAACGCGCTTGTGCAGAGCGTAAGTTTGACACGCTTGCGAGTGAAGCACGTGCACGAAGAGGCGATTGTGCGCAAAGTGCGTGCACAAAGAGAACCGGTAGTAAAGCCGGTTAGAACCCACCACTGTCCTGCTCCCTAACCCAGCTATCACCAGGAGACTCAGCTCAGTCTCATGACCCCAATCTTCTGTTCAGAAGGCACACTGGGTTTATTTCCTGGGTGGATAAATCTTAGCTGCTGAGCCAACTCTCTTGAACCCAAGGCTGCAGGCAGGCATACTACTGTGTTATACATAAGGAAAAAAGTGTGTCACACAAACATTTTATTTCATACACACAAACCACTCTCACATAAACATATACAGTAGATATTCCTCTGCTCTGTCCTTTCAGCAGGAATAGAAAGAATGAAAGAAAAACATGATGATAGGATACATGATAAAAGGAAGAGATGATTGCATTAGGAAGGAAAAGAACAAAAATAGAAAGAAACTGAACTGGATGAAGATAAATCAAAAGGAAGATGTAAGTAGGGAAGGAGAAGAAAGTCCTGTTCAGGCATTACAATAAGGGCCAGATAAATAGCCTTTACCCAGCAAGTTCTAATCTGTACGCTGATATTTATTGGCATCTGGTTTTGCAGGAACATTATCTACAGCAAGGGTGTCAAACTTGATTTCATTGAGGGTTGCATCATGGTTGTGTTTTTGGTCAGGGGGCTGAGTGGGTGTGGCTAGAGTGGGCATGACTAGCTTGATGTCCTGCAGTCCTCTGCTGGCAAAAACAGAACTCAGGAAGGCCTCCAGCTGGCAGAGGGCTGCAGGAGGCCATCACAGCAAAAAACAGAACCTGGGGGGCCAAGTATGGCCCTTTCGAGCTCTGTTTTCACTGGCAGAGGTCCCGTGGGCTGGTCCTTCACTGTTTCCGGGGCAGCCCTGCAAGCCAGATCTAAGCACCTCATGGGCTGGATCCGGCCCGTGGGCCTTGAATTTGACACCCCGGTCTACAATCATGTTCACTTCACTGTTTCATAATTTTGAATGGTATTTTTCTTTGTAATCAGCAGTTTTAAAATACCTGCATTCATTCATTTTTAGGGCATAAACACTCTTAAAATAAAATAATGACTGTGTGTTGTGTTGTGGTGTATTTGTGTGTATGTTGGGGGAAAAGAAAGATATAAGAAAACCTCAGTTTTGAGGAACAAATGTGCAAATGTTGATAAGAGGATGGAGAGAGGCTCACTTTTTCAATGAAGAGTTCATGACAGTTGCTTGCATTCACAGTGGCAATACCATCGAGTAGGATAGATAAATTTAACCTGTGCTGCTAAAGCAATGTCAGCACAACCTGGAGCAGAGATTGACATGGAGGCTGAAGACAAATGGCAAGGGAGAAATGTCATTTTTTTATATGTGAATCCATCTGCTTCATTTAGCTAATACAGAGCAGATTGATGAAAAATTGTTAATAAGTCCTTGTATAGTTTGTGCTTTCATGGCAAAAATTGCTTATAGAGTGCATGGTGAGCACTTAGATAAGCAGACAATATGAAATTCAGCATTTTCAACAGAAAACCAAAAGCATATTGTTTCCATGCTGATGACTTGCAGGAAAGTACTGAGAAGGGAAAGTTAGGTAGCCCGCAATTTATGACCACAATGGGGACTGGTACTTTCATTTCTAAGCAAGGAGATTGTTAAGTGAGTCATGTCTGATTTAAAATTATTTTGCCATGGTTGTTAAGTGGCTCACTGCAGTTGTTAAATGAATCATGTGGCCATTGAGAGTTTCTTAAGGTTGTTGATGTCCCTCATCCTTGCCGATTAAGAGAAGAAAGGAATTTGGAAAGCTCAATAGCTTTCTATTGAGCTACTAAGATACTAAGATACTAAGACTTATATACTGCTTTACAGTGCTTTACAGCCCTTTCTAAGTGGTTTACAGAGTCAACAATCTGGGTCCTCATTTTACCGACTTTGGAAGAATGGAGGGCTGAATCAACCTTGAGGTGGTGAGATTTGAACTGCTGAACTGCTGGCAGCCGGTGGTCAGCAGAAGTAGCCTGCAATATTGCATTTTAACCATTGCGCCGCCATGGCTCAAATCTCTCAGCCCAGCCCACCTCACAGGGCTGCTGTTGTGGGGAAAACAGGAGGAGGAAGAGACGTTGAATATGCTCATCACCTTGAGTTATTTGTAAAAATAATAAAGATGGGATACAGAAAAATAAATAAACGTTAAGGTAAATCCAGACAATGACCTACTGCAGTAAGGGTTAACAGCTTAGGCCTCACATCCCCAAATGATACTATATGCCCTAGAATAAAGTTAACATGGCTAAAAAGTACAAACTCTGTCTAAAACACATAACAAAGAAAGAGAAAATTGTGGTCTTGAATCATATCTTTGTATAATTTTGAATGGTCATTCACAATTATACAGAGACAGGTCAAATGTGGCCAGCAGCTATTAAAAGTCTTCCTACTTTGAACTACATATTATTCTGGGTCCTTTTGCTTTCTCCTTATAAAAAATATTTAACTTATAGCTTCAGACATGAATAGTAGCAATAGTTTCAACACAATGGAGGGACCACACTGGAGGGACCATTCTAGATGGAATCTAGGAATCTAGGAATTTCAACACAATAAATTAGGATCTTTGAAGAACTATAGCTCTTTTTCATCACACCCACTACAGTCATATAGCCTGCAGTTAACCACATTGTCTTGTTCTAACCAATCTTTTCCCATTCTTTTTTTTTCTTTCTGGTTGACAGTTTGATGAAAGAATGATACAATTTAAGAATAAGATGAGTACTCTTCGTAAGATTTGTTCCTCCATTGAGATTGTCTGTTATCTTAATAGTAGTAGAAAGCCCTAGGATATTATCATTGTTATGTTTGTGTTGGGGCCTGGCTATAAATCTCCAAACTATCTAGGCTGCGAAGCTCAAATTTGGCAGAAATCTTACAAAGAACCAACACTGAGTGGTTAAATGGGGATCTCTTTTTTTTTTTCCAGACTAAATTGAAACTGCATTAAATGCTTGTTTGCTTTCTGTCAGCAACAGGATGTTATTCCCTCTTATTATTCCTATCTGTTTGCTCCTTTTTCCTGTCTTTTGACATTTCAAAAGATTCTTTGCCCTGTATTTCACATCCTTGAAAGTGAGCAATTGTTGACAGTTGACATAACTGACAAATCTGGCCTCAGGATCTCAGCCTCTCATTCCCCTCATAGTTTTCCCCCTCATAGCTGAAATTTAGGTGATATTGCAAATGTATTTATTCCCAGTGCCAAAGAGAAGCTCAGCTTTGACATTAGGATGTGCAAATGTTGATGTAGGAAAAGGAGAAAGATAAGACAAGATTCAACTATATTCTTCACAAGTAGTGCTTGAAGCTCTTCAGTGACAAACTATCTTGAATGCTTCACAGTCTCTTCACTGAAGAACAATATGATTGGGTGGAAACAACAGCAAAAGAATAAGAAAGTACAATTTTTTTCCTCTAAATTTTGAAGAATAGCTCAAATAGTACACTATTGCAGATTACCACATAATTGGCACTTTCCAAAACAGTAGGCAAGCAAAAGCAAACTTAGTCTAATTAAATAAACTTAATTCTTTTCTAAATTAAGAGTTGACCTAGCTAAATGTAGCTGTCTTATTATTTAAAATCTGCATAAAATGCATATATCAGACAATGTTCGGCACTCTGCATGTTTTATGCATATACTTTAAGCAGGCTACATAGAAAATTGAAATTAATGTAAAATGGAGCAAAATTAACACATAAATAGAAAGAAATGACAAATTTATTTTAACCAGTAGATTCTATCCTTGTATAATGAAATGTCAGATATCTGCAGATTCTTCAATGTTATGACATTTTAATAGTTATGTTATTTGTTATTTGGGATTGAAATCCTGTGAAATTTGGTTTGTGCATGTTTGGATAAAGACATTTTAATGGAAAAGTCTTAAAATAGAAGAGCTTTAAAAACAGATAAGGAATAATTCAATTTCATGTGTGCTTTCAGACCTGTAAAAAAAAAAATCTATTGCCAAAGTCATTTCCAATTATTTTCCTTAGAAAATGAATTAAGGTATGATTATCTAGGGAAAACCTGAGTGTTCTCCTGCTAATTAATTTTGAAACATTATTAATGTTGATAACCAGAGCTCATTATATCCAGTTGCAGGCAGGAATTTGCTGATTGCAGATTGTTAAAATCTCCAGATTATCGAGCAAAACAAAAGACATAAATTTACTTACTGTTAATTAGCACCCATGAATCATGATTGCTTTGCCATGCTTTTAAAACTTCATCATAGAGTTAAATATGAAAATCTTAAGAAAAAAAAGGAATGCCTTATAAATCATAATTATTATCTAAGTGAATAACTGCAATGGTTGATATTAAATACATAATATTAAATGCCAAATATTCTGTTGCGAAGTTAATAGGAGTAGCTAGAATTTCAGATCTAGCCATAAGAAAGCAGTTCTAGCTATGGCAGAATGTAATGGCACCAACACACACACATGCACACTCGTGCAAGAAATGTGGCTCAGACTCCTGGTTCAGCACTTACTTCCCACAACCCCGTTTCTCCTTATCTCATGAGGAGAGACAACACAGCTTGTCTCTGGTCAGGTATCTGAACTATAATTCAGCCCTGTTTCTATTGGCTGAGAATTTTTCTTCTGACCCAGGTTCCATCCAGCCTCCAGGAGAATTAAATCAAGCATTAAAATAAATTTATTGATTTATTGTGGCACCTGCCCTATAGAATAACAGTCATTCTGAGATTCATGTGGCCTCTCCCTGTCTTTATTTAAACCAGTCTTAAAAGTTGGTTCTTCCCCTACATGTTACTCTAGACCAGGGATTGGACCTCTTGTGGGATTTATTAGATTTTGTGTTTTTTTAAACCAAACATTGCTCTTACACTCTTACACTCTTTTAGTTTACTGTACATATAAGACCTGCAGTGGCGCAGTAGTTAGAGTGCAGTAGAGTACAGTACTGCAGGCTACTTCTGCTGATCACCGGCTGCCAGCAGTTTGGCAGATCGAATCTCACCAGGCTCAAGGTTGACTTAGCCTTCCATCCTTCCGAGGTCAATAAAATGAGGACTCAGATTGTTGAGGGCTGACTCTGTAAACCCCTTTACAGGGCTGTAAAGTATATAAGTCTACTTTAGCAATAAAGTAGCTATTGCTACTTTAGCAAATAGCTATTGCTATTGTTTCATTTTGATTTTATTCTCTGAACAGTTCAGACTTCTGATGGAATTGGTGGTATCAGATACCCATGACTATATGCAAAAGTTCCATTTATTTGTTTATTGCTACAGCTTATATATAGGAATCTTCCAGACTACTGTTTTACAGGCACCTAGACAACAGTAGAGAAAGGTAAATGACACTCAAAGGGGGTTGAATTTAGTGCTGTTGTGGTTATGTAACGATTCTAAACTGAGGCCTCTTTTAACTCCTCCCTCTGGCTCTGCCAGCCCTTGTCCTAGAGGTAGCATCTAAATCTAATTAACAAAAGAATGAAGAATGCCAATTAGGTTGAAGTAAGATTCTGTAAAGATCCTCAGTTATCCATGTCAAGGTTGTCTCAAAGGTGCTTTTTTCAGGAGACAACTGGACTTTCTTGTTTTTTCTTTTGAAGAGGTTTCACTTCTTACCTAAGAAGCTTCTTCAACTCTGACAGGTTAGTGGGGAATGGAAGGATTTATATTCCTTGCAGACATCTGGACAGGGTCCTCAGGGTCACTTGAGGAGTGCTCCTGGTTCCTGTAGTCTGCAATTTTTCTCTGGAAATCCATTCCTACACCCACACCATTCAAAAGAAAAAACAAGAAAATCCAGTCTCGGTGGTGCAATGGACTAAAGTGCTGTTAAGTACTAGCATTTAGCTGTCAGCTGCCTGCAATTAGTGCAAGTTCGAATCTCACCAGGCTCAAGGTTGACTCAGCCTTCCATCCTTTCGAGATAGGTAAATTGAGGACCTGGATTGTGGGGGCAATAAGTCAATTTTGTATAGAACAACACCGCTTTGGGGGGGGGGAAGCCCTAATAAGCAGGTATATGCAAAAAAGTATGCAAGCTATTGCTATAATGCATTGTAAGCCGCCCTGAGTCTACGGAGAAGGGCGGCATATAAATTGGACTAATAAATAAATAAATAAACCATGACTTGGATGACTGAGGATCTTTACAGACATTTAGCTATACAATTTGGGATGAATCCCCTTTGAATGGGGTGGGAGTAGTAATGGATTTCCAGAGAAAAATTGCAGACTACAGGCAGGGGTTGGTTCTACTTACCTTTACTATCAGTTTGCAATGGGAACATCAATTATGATGGGCGGAGCCTGTGGTGGGCAGAGCCTCCCACCGCTTTTACTACCGGTTCTAAAGAACCGAACAGAACCGGGAGCAACCCACCACTGACTACAGGAGCACTCCTCAGGTGACCCTGAGGACACAGATAAACCTCCAAGGGTTTCAATGACCCTCTGAAACAATGCAAATGTCTGATTGGCTCTTTGCCATTGAAATCTATAGGGCTTTGGTCTTCTTCACTCAATACTTGGAGTAATGGATCATTTACCTTTCGCTTTTCATATCTCACCTTCTTGTAATAGATTTTCTCTGCATTCAGTATGTGGGTGACCATTATGACAACTAACAATTGTCATAATTGTTATAACCTGAGGAATTGTGATATTCTAATAGGACTATTTCTTGGTCTTTAAAAGGCATATCTTTTTTAATAGCTTCACTGTACACCTCTATAATAATGTAATGGATTTAGGTGAATGGAAAAGGTGTAATTATTTTTAAGCAACACAGTGTTTTTTTATTATCTTTTCTCATTTGATTGTAATTCTGAATGGCAAAATCTAACTTTAGCTCTGTAGGTGGTAAGAGTAAATGTTGAGTCTGTCTGGCTTGAAATAAAGCAATAACACAAGTTTGTAATATTTTCTTTCTGATTTAGTAGAGATTAAATCTGACAGGAAAAGAGCTGCTTGGCATTTTAATTTTTAGATTATTGACAACAGATGTTCAAATCATGTTTGTATATATCAAGGCAAATGCCATTAGTGCATAAGAATAAAAATGATTATCCGACCCAACTTTATGCCGTTTAAGACTACCCCTATTATTTCAGAGTTGTTTAACATTTTTTACTAGTAGATAGGTCGTAAGTGTGAAAAACTATCATAAGTCACTATTTTCAGTGGCGTAGTAACTTTGAACAGTCACTAAATGAACTGTTGTAAGTCAAGGACTACCTGTAAAATATATATGTATGTATTCCACTTTTCATCACAATACAGTGTAACTGAAAGGATTATAGACTGCTAATAACATTTTCCTGAATGCAATTAGAAGTTTAAGTATACTCTGGTTTCTCCATAAGTAAATAGATGATATCCCTAGCAGGATGTGGCAAGGCATTCTCCAGGTTCACTAGATATCAATAGTAACCAATTCAAAAATGGAATTTTTACAGCTTCCTGTAAAACAAATGGTTTCCTTCCAGAAATAATATTTTAACAAACTGAATTTGTTTGACATTGGCTTGTGCCATAGTAAAGTATATTTTTGCATTTCATTACTTTTTCTACATGAATGAAGTACAAAAATACTCACTGTAGCAGAATTGAATACAATATTTCTTCTGCATTTAATTCTTTTAAGAAGATAAGCATATGAGTAATTATTTCTATATGAAAGTGCTCTGCTTTAAGTTCTCTCTCTCGTTCTCTCTATTCTTTGTGAATAAATTGTGATAACAGCAGGAATGGCCCTATGGTTGTGATATATTGAATGTATTCCATTTGCTAGATAGGACTATTCAGTATGCTGGCTTTTTCTAAATGTCTTGAGCTTGCATATTCCTTCTGTTCCCACTTATGAGGAGTAGGTAATGCTCCCAATCTAGCAACTTTCAATATGACCTTCCGCAGTTGCAAAAATATTGTTGGAATGTGAATAAATTTATTGCTCACAGTGCTCACAGTGCAATTTCAAAGCTGAAGGTTCTCCATAAGAAAGCTTTCCCTTCCCCAATCTAATTCACTGAATTCCTTCATTCCTCTACCACAGTAAAATACCTTATGCCACCAGACTCCAAATTTTGGGCTTAGACAACTTAGAACTACGCCGACTTCAGTCTGATTTAGGCATAGTACATAAAATTATCTGCCACAATGTCATTCCTGTCAATGACTACTTCAGCTTCAACCACAACAATACATGAGCAAATAATAGATACAAACTCACGGTAAACCATTCCAAACTCGATTGCAGAAAATAAGACTTCAGTAACAGAGTGATCAATGCCTGGAATGCACTACCTGACTCTGTGGTTTCTTCCCCAAACTCCCAAAGCTTTAACCTTAACCTGTCTACTGTTGATCTCACCCCATTCCTAAGAAGTCTGTAAGGGACATGCATAAGTGCACCAGCATGCCTACTGTCCCTGTCCTAATATTCCTTTTTATTTACTCTTTTCATATATTCAAATTATGTTTATACTTTTACCTGTTATCTTATATATGCTTGACAAATAAACTTATGGTTATGATTATACTTTCATATCTCCTAGCCATGTTTAATATAGTTTTATTGTTCCATTTTAGTACCACATATGTACACCCACTGTACGTCTACTAAACCAAGTTTCCAATTTTCAGTTTTCCAAAGCCAATTCAGATTTTCCTATAAGACATTTCTAGATGAGGAGCCTTTCATATTTCAGTTTAGAATGTACCCAAGATCTGATTTTTAAAATTATTTTCAAGTCATACTTTGGTAGAGGCCTACTGATTTATGCTTGCTCTTTGTGGCTAATAACTGAGTTTAGAGAATTTTCCATCCAGGACAATTCTGTGCTGAAATGCATAGCCCTTCCACCAGTGATGAAATCTGAACTGGTTTGCTACCGGTTTGCTAGCCGCGCATGCGCACTGTGCACCAAATGTGTGCTGGATGCGCGTGCGCAGTGGGCACCAAATGTGTGCTGGGTGTGCGTGCGCAGTGGGAACCAAATGTGTGCTGCGTGCGCGTGTGCAGTGGCCACCAAATGTTTGCTGCGTGCGTGTGCACAGTGCGGACCAAACATGTGTTGTGCACACACATTCACTGTACGCGCCAAAAGGAGGCTTGGGAAAGTAAGTAGAACAGCAAGGGGGGATCAGCTGTGCCACACGATTTAGCTTTGCTAGAAAGCAGGATTTCCTGCTTTCTAGCAAAGCTAAACCACACGGCACAGCTGATCATCGGAAATACCGGTTTGGAGGAACTGGTAGCTTTTTAAAACTACAAGTTTGACTTAACTGGTAGCTAAGTACCAGTTCAACTGTACTTAAGCTACCGCTTTGCCTGAAATGGTAGTTTTTATTGCTACCGGTTCATCTGAAGTGGAGCGAACTGGAAGCATTTCAGCCCTGCCTCCCACTCTTCACAAAATTTTGAGATAATAAATTCTTGGTTTTTCTTGGCATGCTTATCTCAAATCTCACCCTCAGAATGCCTAATGGCAAGGTACCAGGAATTTGGGGGGGGGAGAGATTTTTTTTCTCCTCTAATCATGACAACCCATTGTTATGATCATATCACAGAAGCTAGAGGTAAGAGTCACCTAATAATCCATTTTACTGAGTGCACAACCTAATGAAAATATGCTGAGCACCCAGTAGAGATCTTGTGAGTTATCTAAGCATTGTTCATATTATTGCAACAGTTTTCTCCAGCTACAGGGATAATTGGCACAAGGATGTATCATGACTCAGTTGGAAGCCCCAGTAACAAAATGTTGTGATCAGCACAGGACTTCTTATCAAAACGGCCTTTTGTTTTTTTAATCTCAAGGGTTACTTTTTTTGAATAAGTCATCAAAACAATGTCATCCATCCAAGGGAGGTGATGGTGTGTAATTATGTTGATTGACTAAGAAAAAGAAAATTGCAATATATTGGAAAAGGTGGGATTATTGAACAAAGAATGGAAATAGAAATTAGAAAGGGAAGAATAAATGAAAAAGAGAAAGAATATATGATTCCTCTGCACAGTGTAGTTTATAAATAAGAAGTTAGGGCAGCCAAGAAAAGTCAATGAATAAGACAATGGTATGGAAGCACACAATTGTACATAATACTATAAAAATACCAAACTGGTATTGTTTCATGGTTTATCTTTATGGTATGTTTTTATTGTATGCCACACAAAATCTTATTTAAGATTTAAGGATGTGCTGATAATGAATGAATGAAAAAAATATCCAGTGCTTCTCAAGGCAACATGTTTCTGGGAAGCCTCAGTTGTGGTGTTCTGAGAACTGTGACAGTGATTTCTATTCAGCCCATGTCTCAGTAGATCACAGCACTTCAATGACTTTGTCTGAACTCAGAAACAAGAACTTAGCACTTGGATGGGCAACTGATACTGTTGACTTTTTGACAGACACATCAAAAATCATCTCAGAAGAAAAAAGAAAATCTCCATATAGTGAAACCTATGGTTTTCCCAGTAATAATGTATGGCTGTGAGAAATAGACCATAAGGAAGGTTCAGCGCTGAAGAATTGGTGCTTTTGAAATGTGGTGCTGGAGAAAATTCCTGAGAGTTCCTTGGACTGCAAGTAGATCAAATCACTCATTCCTAAAGGAAATCAATTCTGAGGGCTCTTTGGAAGGACAGATACTGAAGCTGAAGCTCAAATACTTTGGCCGTCTAATGAAGAGAAAGGACTCATCAGAAAAGACCTTGATTGGGAAAAATTGAAAGCAAAAGGAGAAGGGGTCAGCAGAGGATAAGATTGTTAAATAGTTTCATTAACATAATGAACATTAATTTCGGCAAACTCAGGGAGAAAATGGAGGACAGGGCAACCTGGCATGCTATGGTCCATGGGTCATGAAAGGATGGACATGTTTTAGTGACTGAAGAATAACAACATAAATTTCTAAGAAAATTACAAGTGCATATCCAGGAAGATAAATCTATGAAGACACCCGGAATCATGTTAGGAAGATTTTTTTAAATTCATTTCCATTTTTTATTTTGTATCCTTATTAGTAAATTAATTTAATAAGTTTTTTAAGTCTTTCTCTATTAGTCTATTGTGCATTTATCCATTGGATTTCCAGGTTTTGGAATTTACGCTTAAATGCAGGCAACAAATATATCTGAAAGTGTCAATCTTCAGTTTAAAAAATGAAGCAAACTCATAGAGTTTATTGATCTTAGAGAGAAGTAATTTATTTGTATTTATTTTATAATATTTATAGCCTGCCCCAGTCCTATGGATTTTATACTTTACTATTTCATGTTTCTATTTAATAGATAGCATAATGTTTAAGAAAGAAACATGTCATTGCCTAGGCAAGATTTTCTAAATTTATCCTTTAAGTAAATCAGCAAATCATTAAAAATATTCATTAATTAATATAACCAAACTTTACTTACTAGTAAGAGATAATTACTGAACTCAGCAGGATTTCTGAATATATATGCATAGATTACATTGTGAAACAATTGAATTAATGCCTAGGATCATTTCCTTGTTATAGAAGATCCAACACTGTAAAAATTATATCCTGCTGTGTCATTTATTTTCCAGACTATATGCAAATTCTGATTAGTGACTGATAGTTTAGTAATTCTGTAAATGAAATGTTTTATTTAGGGAAATCTTTATGCACATTTTATAGCTGGTAGAATAAATAAAATGGGAATTGAATGTTCACAGGAAGTAGCTAGATGTCATTTTCAACATGTCATCTCTTAACAAAGGGTTTCATTATGTATAAAATGAGGTTCCATGTTTTCAAAACGACTCCAATAATGACTACTAAAATTCATTGACTGTATAAAAAAGATCTGAGTCTCAGAAGAAAGATGGTTTTGTGATTAAATTTGTGTCAGAATATTATCTTCGCAACAACTGGGCAGAATAAAAAGAATGCCAATAAAGGTTTCTTGTTCCATTGGCAATTTTCTGTAATATATACAGCAGTTCCAAGTCTTTAATGATTTTATATAATCCACTGAAACTGATTTTAATTGCAATGGATTGTGGAAGTTACTATTTTTTTAATTATATGCAATCAACTTAATACAGGCAAGTCCTCTCTTGTTTCAGTGACTGTTCAAAATCATGATTGTGCTGAAAAAGAAGGTTCACAACTGGCTTATGACCATCACAGTGTCCCCACAGTCACATGATCACAATGTGAAACTTAGCAACCGCCATGCATTTATGACAGTGAAAGCACAGATGGGAAATAACTTTTTTTTTGAATCCATGCTAATAACTTCAAATTTTGTTAAGGGACTGGTCATAAATCGAGAACTATCTGTAGTTTGTTCAATATGGATACAGCCAGCTAATGATTGAGGTGCTGGTATAGAAATCAGGGGACTACCAGTTCTATTCCTGTCTTGGGCATGAATAACTGGCTGGATGACTTTGGGCTACTCAGTCTCTCTCAACTCCCCTCCCCTCACAGGGTTGCAGTTGTGAGGAAAATAAGAGGACAAGGAGTATTATTTATGTTCAACCATACAAAGTAATAAAGGTGAGATAAAAATAAAATAAATTGATCAATCAACCAATTTTAGGAGTAGGAAAAAAGAGGCCCAATTTCTCCATTGTAAAATTTAATATAATGTGAGCAAAAAATTAATATAATATGAACATAAACTTTTATTATGCTTGTGACATTACTAAAGAGTAACTGTACAGTATGATTGGCTTCTACCCAAAGGTGCTTTTTCAAGAGGAAACTGGATTTTCTGGTTTTTCTTTGAAGACGTTTCACTTCTCATCCAGAAGCAGAAGCTTCTTCAGCTCTGGCTGGATGGTGGGGAATGGAAGGATTTATACTCCTTGCAGACAGCTGGTCATTTGCATTCTTTTACAGAGTTCTTGAGGCTGCCTGGAGGTTTATCTGTGTCTTCAGAGTCACCGGAATAGTGCAAATGGATGTGGAGCCATCTTGGAACTGCTGAAAGGATTGTGTTGTAGACTGGAGATAAATGATGTTGTATCTCTCCCCCTCTGTTGAGAGAGAGCTGTTCAATTTTGACATAGATAGCCTCTTTGACCTCTTGTTCAAACCAGTGGTCCTCTCTGTCCAAAACATGGACTTTGCTGTCTTCAAAAGAGTGGCCTTTGTCTTTTAAATGTAGATATTCCCTAAAAGAATGCAAATGACCAGCTGTCTGCAAGGATTATAAATCCCTCCATTTCCCACCATCCAGCCAGAGCTGAAGAAGCTTCTTGGATAAGAAGCGAAACATCTTCAAAGAAAATCAGAAAGTCCAGTTGTCTCTTGAAAAATGACTTTTGGGACAAACATGATCTGGATGACTGAGAATCTCCATAGATGATTGGCTTCTACATGATCAAAAGCCAAGTATGACATCACAAAATGGAACCGCCTTTACGGGACCGCCTACTACCACAAGCAGCCTCCCACCGGCCGGTACGCTCTCATAGAGAGGGGCTCCTCCGGGTGCCATCAGCTAAACAATGTTGACTGGCGGCCCCCAGGGGGAGGGCCTTCTCTGTGGGGGCACCCACTATCTGGAACGAGCTCTCCCCAGAGATACAGAGGATCCCGGATCTGCGCACTTTCCGCCGTGCTCTTAAAACTCTCCTATTCCAGCAAGCTGGCCTGGCCTAATTTTCTCCCCTGTTTTAAAATTCTTTTAAATTGAAATTTTAATCTGTTTTAAATTATTGGGATTTTAATTGTCTCGGGCTAAATTATTTAATCTGGTTTTAATTATGTTTTTTAACTTTTGTATCTATGTATTTTATTTTGTGCCTGTTCACCGCCCTGAGTCCTTCAGGAGTAGGGCGGTATATAAATCTAATAAAACAAACAAACAAACAAACAAAATGACTTAGACAGAGGAAGTGGCTGTTCTCTACTGAGATGTATATTGAATTCTTCATAGTTCCATACTACCTTTACAAGATTTCCATGTCATGATTTTCTGTTTTTGAGGCTCAAAACTGTATGCATCAGAAGACACACAACCCAAATCTTCAAAGTTTCTTGACTTCCTAGAAAATATTTATTGGTGGAAGCATGGATCATGCATAGAAGATTTGGTCTCAAATACTCTACAGAAATTATGATAAATGAGTATAGTCTCTCAAAAACATTTAGAAGGGGAACACTTTTTTTGGATACACATCAATATTATATGAACAGTGAGGGATCTAGGTATTCATTTAAATACAAATATAATAATAATACAACAAATAATAATATAATATTTGTTATATTAATCATACTTATGTAATTTTGGTATACATATTTGTATTAGAGTGTGTTCCTTCTTTGTTTAGTTGTTCAGTATTTAAACGTACATAGTGATGCCATCTTTCAACATCTAATCTTTACATATAGCTATTACTTTTAGTATATTATATAAAAATATGTATAATAATATTCCCCTTGATCTTGTTTCTGCTTTTATTTTAGCTCTCAATAAAGCCAATCTTATATTAAACAGCATTCCCTTTCTAACCATCATCTCTTGCCCACTTTAGTATTTCAATTCTTATTCATTTTTTGACTTGCTTCCCAAACTCCTCCATTGGGTCTTCGTCTCTGTCTACATCTTTCCTATTTAGCCCAAATATTTCTTCCATCTCTACTATCTGTTGCTGTTGTATCTCTGGAGGGTCTGCCCAAGCCCCTATCTTCTCTTCAAAACTATCTTTTTATCCAATCCCATTTTTTGATCCCTTAATATATATTTCAGCTTATTTGATTTGTAAGTCTTTACTGTCTTCTCCTTCTTCTCTTCTTGTTTTATTCATTGATTTATCTGTTCTGTTGTTTCTGTTTTCCTCTGGTCTTTCTATATCCTCTATTTCCTCTAGTTCCTGTCTTTATTCATTGTCCCTTGTTGAACATTTTCTGATTTCCCCACAATGTCATGCATTAAGTCTTTTATCTCCCTGTGATTATTTATCACCATATCATAAGTACTTTGAAGCATCAACACCATTTCTTTTTGAAATCCACTCATCTCTCCCTGAGGCCTTGTCTTATTTTGATAAGTCCAGATATTGCTCAATAGCATGTCAGTAGTCTATCACCACCCCAAAGTCTCAATTGTCTATGACCTCAGAAAGCCATTTTAGAAACCATTTGCTCAATCTCCCCTGAGTTGCTCCTCAGTGGAATGCAATAGTTATAGTTCTTTGTGTCCCAAATTAGTCATTAGTTCCATTAGGTAATCCAGGAAGATTTCCAAATGCCTCCTTAAGTCCACTCTGTAAATTCAGTAATAGATTCTGGCATTTAAAAGTCGCTTTCTTTAGGTGTCTTCCATAATCTCACAGTTAAACCTCCAGTAACCATGAAGTAGACAAATATAGAACAGCAGTCCTCCAGATGTTATTTATTTCCACTTTTTTCCTTTTGTTTTATCAGTACTTTCCAAGGTTGTAGTTTATTTTCCTACAATATATTCCATTAAAAACCAGTAGATGGCACCTTCAGCTTAAATTTCAACATTGCACAAAATCTAGCAAATATTTATTTCTGTTTTTGCAAATAGTCAATATTCAGACAAATAATTCCAGCATTTTAAAATACCGTACCAAAATATTGCTAATAAAGTTTGAAACTAATCTTTCTATATTTTAAAGATTTTGCACTATCCCTTTAATTCCTTTTCTTTTGGGTTTGTAATTTTTTTTCTCTGTAATTATTCACTGCTTAAGCAAGCATTTCAAAGAGTCTCTTTTCCAGCGTTTATTTTCTTCGGGGTTATGTTCTAGGTAAAAAGAAAATCACCTCACCCAGTTCCAATCACTGTTTATCTACACTGCTCCAGCACATTCTTTATTTCTTTGGCTGCCCCAGCTTTACGGCAGCCATAATGGCTATCTCTCTTCTTCATCATTGGATGTGAGGGAATCCCTGGGTCCAGCTGGAGAGACACCACTCTCTGTGACCTGCAGGGTGCCCCTCCTTTCTTCGTCACCCCTACAGGGTGACTTTAGCCCCTTGGGGGGCCCTCCAATGAGGAGGCTTCGGTGTGAGTTTGTGGAGCCCCACTACTCGCGTCTGATCTTGCCGCGACATCAAACTGGAAGCCTGAATTGCTAAAACTTGAATTGCTAAAGACAGACAAAATGTACCACAAGAAGAGGCTAAAATAAAATGGAGTGGACAAAGAAAAAGGCAGAATTATATGATTTAAAATTTCTTTTTCCTAAAGGACGTCAAATGGAGCCACTTTTAAATATACATAACTGCATTGTAAATGTTAATTATTTCCTTACCTTACCTTGTTCTATTAAAGGCATAGTATGCATTGTAGACCAGGAAAATACTGCAAGTTTAAGAAATAATGCACAGCTTTACTCCAATAAGTCCAATATCTAAACATTATAAAGTAAATTTGAACAGTAGAATCAATAGGAAGTCCAGAGATTAAAACCTGATGAGCAGTCTGCCAAGGTAAGAAGATCTGAAAGAATGAAGCAAGTCAAATGAGACCATATCATACTTAGGACAGGGGAGAAAGAGATCCAGAAATCTAGTCTATTGATAGGTATTTCAGTTGACCACAGCAGAGTAGTATATGGCCATGAATAGCATTGCATAGCAATGTAGAACCAAACAAAAATGAAGATGCTATATCTGGAGTACAGCAGTGGTGGGTTTCACTTACCTTTGCTACTGGTTATTTGATGATGTCTGGGCAGGTGGGCAGAGCCTCCCACCGCCGCTACTATTGGTTTGCCCAAACAGGGATGAATTGGTAGCAACCCACCACTGGAGTACAGGTGTATTGTTGGTCACATATCAAAGTCCAGATATGCAGAGCTATGGATCCCATCCTTTGCACCTACCTTGTTATATGGAACAGGTTAGATGACTTATGCATGATTGATTTTGCAGACTATCAATGACTGGGTGAATATATCCCTGGAACATAAGAAATACTATTCAGTCTACAGCACCAAAAATTCTATTCATTTCCTTGTACTTTTTCAATGCATAGGATTTCTTTTGTCACTATGAGAAATAATTCTTATAACTACTTTAACCCCACTGGGAAAAAAGCAACTTCTGGTGGAGGCATGTGAAATTCCTACTGTACATTTAATGAAAATATTGAACATAAGGCTAATCTTTCTTTTCCTACTTTATACTGAATTGGAATGCAGGTACTGCCTGAAGCTTGCAATGATGCACCAGAGTGGATGGGGGGAATCAACAGAACCATACAATTACAGTTCATTGAAAAAGTCATCTCTGTGTCACATAATATAATCTTTTTTTCCAGTTCCATATGCGTTTAGTGTGCCTGCTCTTCCTTAATTCTTTTTTATTTTATACATTGCTCTTTGCCACCACTTCCCTGAGTACTGTACTATAGTTTTAAATGTTATGCATACAGCAAGCAGCCATTAGACGATAAGGCATGGTTCAGGCTTTCCTGTTGAAAGACAATAGCTCGTCCATGCTGTCCTGCATGTGAAAAAGCACATCAGAATGTATAAAGTGGCTTATCAGTTCTTCAAGGTAGACCAAGCTAGGAAACTAACATCATGAATGCTAATGCTATTTTTATTTTAAGATTATACTAATAGACTATTGCAAATCTGAATGTGCTTCCCTCCTCCCTCCCTTTACATACATAGGGAGGGTCTTTTTTGAGATACTTACTCAGATTACATTTCTGCCCTGGACTCACATTTCTTTTATCTGTCCATTGCTTTAGTAGTGGCACTTCCTCCTGTTCCTCAAGATTATTTCTCCTGTCCATTACTGTAGATGGCTAATGGCTATAGCCATTAGTTAATGTCTAGTTCATTTTTCTTAACAAGTTGAATCTTAAAATACTCAATATTAACGTACTCCGAGTACTTGAATTGATTAATAATGCATTCATGCCTACAGATTATACAATGCCTTTCTTTGAAGTCCAGCATCTTCTCCCAACCACAAAAGCACTTTTTACTATGCTTTCAGTTTAGGTTCTATATAAGTCTTTATCCTTTCTTTCCAGGCACAGGTTCTGTATCAAAACTTGTCATTTGGTCAGCATAGCTGCAGATGAGTTTTACTGTCCAGTAGTTTAAAAATTGTTTTCTCACTGGCAGATGGTGCTTTGTGGGAGGAGAAATGAAGACAGAAGAATACATCAATCACTTTCCTTAACTTGGCTACAAGAAGGAAAGGCAACACTATTTACCAGCCTATTATGGCTATTTATCATCTAGTATGGCAGAATGGGGTTCAGAAATGTGGATAACACTGTTTTAGCCAGTGTAGATTTTGGCTACCTCAAAGACTGTTGGGTAGCACTTAACTTGGCCATGAGGGATAATCCTATACCAGATAATAGGGTAGAGATAATTAACTTAAGACAATGTATGTTTTAAATATTGTCAGTTAAGCCTTTTAGATCAGCCCCAATCTTCAATTTAGTCATGTGCACCAACCCTGGAACTTTTCAGGTTCTCTCTCTCCCTGTCTAGAATCCTAGGCCTCAGATTCTGTCCTAGTACCAATTGATTACTGGGTGCATCGTAAGTGATAGTTTCAATCTAGGCACCTGGTGACTTGGCACCTGGTACCTACAAGGACGGCTTGTTCAAAACAGAATCTTCCCAGTCTTTTAGGTCATCTAGGAAGAAACAGCTTCTTAGTTTCCATTTCCCAGAAGAAAACTCCAGCCAGGTATTGCTACTTTTTGACAGCTGTGCCAGTTCTCCGGAACAATCTCCTTGTGGAGATCAGATGCCCCCCACTCTGCTTACCAATGCTGAAGACAGAATTGTTTCAGAGGCTGCTTTAACAAGAATGGGCCACTTTTGTTTTGCTTTGAATAGTTTTATTTTTGAATTGTTATTTTTATTATGACTGAGATTAGATTTTATGTGGGATTTTATGCTTATCATTAATATTTTAAATGGCTCTTTTTCAATTCTCTGAGACTCCGAGAGTTAACTTTGATTATAACATGATGCAAATAAAATAGACAAACAGCTAAATAAACTGAATAGCAAAGTGACCAAACTGTGAACTGCTAGGCTTACCTTAAAAAAATAAAATAAATCAGAACTGTAGGTAATTCAAAGAAGGAAAATAAATTATTATTTTTTTAAAGAAAATGTTTCTGCTGAATTTGTAACACAGCAATATTATTTATTTGTTTGTTTGTTCAATTTCTATGGCTCCTCATCTCAGTTAATGATTCTGGGCAGCTTATATGCAAGGCAAAAGGCATATATGCAAAATCTTATTACACTTAAAAGTAGCTGGAAAAGGTAAATATAGTAAGAAAGAACTTTTCATTTTTAAGCTGCTTGGGTGTATGTGTGTATTAACATTTTAACTTTGTATGAGTGTGCTTATAATTTTAATTTAACACTCTGTGTGTGAGAGAGAGGGGGGGAGGAAGAGAGAGAGACAAAGACAGACAGACAGACAGACACACACACACACACAGAGAGAGAGAGAGAGAGAGAGAGAGAGAGAGAGAGAGAGAGACCCAATATTTGAGAGGCTGCCACAAAGAAGAGGGAGTTCAACATATTCTCCAAAGCTCCTGAAGGTAGGACAAGAAGCAACAGATGGAAACTAAGCAAGGAGAGAAGCAATCTAGAACTAAGGAGAAATTTCCTGACAGAACAATTATTCAGTGGAACAACTTGCCACCAGAAGTTGTGGGTGATCAAACACTCAAGTTTTTAAGAAGAGATTTGACAACTATTTGTCTGAAATGGTATAGGGCTTCCTGCCCAAGCAGGAGGTTGGACCAAAAGACTGCCAAGGTCCCTTTCAACTCTGTTATTCTGAGTGAGAAAGATCTATTTGTTTTCCTGTAACAGAAAGCTGGGAATCCACAGCAATAGGGAAATTATCCAATGGTTAGCCTGCTGTCCAAACTGAACGCCTTGCAAACCTTTGTAAAAGTTCTCTGTCTAAACAGGATTTTCTTAATATGGTTTATGTTAAGCTAGCATGAGCACCAGACAGGAGCAGTTTAAGGTGTAGTGCAAATATGTTGTCACTTAGCCCTTTTTGTTTTTCTTAACTACTTGGTCTTCTGCCTTATGGGAGAACACATTTGTATCTGTGCTGTTTGAAATAGTAAGATCAAAGGAGAAGGGTTGTGTATATTCTTCTGATATATACACTGGACTTGCAACAACAGCAACAATAATAATATATTTAGGAGGATAACAGAGATGAAAATATGACATGTATCGAAATATGTCAGTCCTACTCAATGATTGGTCTAACCCTTTTGAGCCATCTCTTTGGATAAATGAACTACAGCTTTGATACTTCTTTTTTCTTTTCCTTTTTTCCCCGGGAGAGATTCATTTTTACAGGCTTGGTTCAATGTTTACTCAGCATTCTTGCTAATGGATTACTACTTAGGTCAGCATTGCCTAGTGCTTCAGTGTCTGGCAGACAAATATACAAACAACTTTGGCTTGAATGGATTTCAAGGCAGCTAGTTTTAACATCTCAGCGGTTAGACCTGGGGACATTCTGAGCAATCCTATACAGACAAAAGAGTCCTGATCCTAATTCATAATCTATACAACAAAACCAGTCTTGGAATAAGATGTAACTTGGGAGGGGACCTTTATTATTTTATCCAGACTGTCAAGAATGTATTTTAGTACCTTTGCTTTTTAACATATATAGTAATTGTCTGATTAAACCAGTTGTCAGGTTCCGAATCAGGATAAGAAAATAAATCGCAGATAACAGGGTGGATGTTGTTCTAAAGTTTTATCTTCCTAAATTCGGCACGAATTTAGGTATGAAATTCAATTTTTTTTTACTACCTGTTCTGTGAGCATGGCTTGGTGGGTGTGGTGTGGCTTGGTGGGCATGGCAGGGGAAGGATACTGCAAAATCTCCATTTCCACCCTATTCCAAGGGAAGGATGCTGCAAAATCCCCATTCCCTCCCCACTCCTGGGGGAAGGATATTGCAAAAATGTCCATTCCCACCCCACTCTGGGGCCAGCCAGAGATAGTATTTGCCGGTTCTGCAAACTACTCAAAATTTCAGCAACCGGTTCTCCAGAACCTGTCAGAACCTGCTGGATTTCACCCCTGGAATAAACCCTTTAGAAATTGATATTCATATGTCTAATTTAGCTGAGAGACATCTCCCAATTCTACTCTTAGCTGACAATGCAGTTCTTTGTTCCTTGTCTTCTATAGACAGGGAGTGAACACTAAGAACCTGGCATACTACTGTAATGAGGAACAACTAGTTATGAAGTATGATAAACGTTTTAGTTTTAGTTTTCTTCAGCAAAAGCACAAGTGGACAATTGATTCTGTGAGTTAGAGCAAGTCAAATGTTTTAAATACTTGAGCATAGAATCTCAATCCTCTAGGAAATAAATAGCCCAGGTAAATCATGCTCCTTGTACTGCCCCAAAAAGCTCACCAGTTATAACTAAATATTGTAAGCCACAGAAGACAAATTACATTCCAGCACAATCAAACTGTTTATGGCTGAAACAGTTGCCCAATTATTATATGGGATATAACTTGGGCCAAAGACAAACTTGAGAACTTATGAAATCATTCAGTCAAATTTCCTTAGGACTTTGTTCAGGACTACAAAATATACCCATATGCAGGCTTAGAGCTAACATACCAAGTATTAAAGCCCATATATAGACTGGGATTCTAATCACAGGATTCAGAATCAAGTTTCACCTTACAGACCTGATGTCTCGACTATTGCCAGACAGCCAACAAGCTCATTGGCATCATACTTGTTAGGAAGAATTTTGCAATCTTGGCTTCTCTCCTGAATATTTAAGCCAATTAATGCTTGAAAAGGTCAAATCAATAGTAAAATAAATCATTAGATGCATTGATCCCTAAATGACATCACCAATGCTCCTGAATTCTAGTGTCAAATGTTAGATACTGAATGCCTTCTACTTCAGGGGATCTATACAATCTAATCCTAGACAAATACAGATGGACCTTTTCCAGATCCTGGTCTTCCTTTAGCAGTTTTGGTAGGTAAATTTCATGGGACTTGATGTTTAAACAGATGTTGCCCTTATTAATCCAGGGAGTAGAAATTCTTGCTCATACAGTGTTCTTTTCGGATGCTGCAAGATATGCTTTGATTTCCTCAATCATCTCTAAATCTGAGGGTCATACTGATAAATTTTATGTTGATTACCTTTTAATGGATGTTAACTCTCAAATATTTTCAAGTTATGCAATTGTACTAACCTTTGAATTAGATATGTTTTATATTTAAGCATATAACTCTCATGTATTAAACAAGGCTAATTTTACAAAAATATGATAATTTTGTGTGTGTGTATGTATGTATATATGTAAAGGTAAAAGTTACCCTCGCACATATGTGCTAGTTGTTCTTGACTCTAGGGGACAGTGCTCATCTCCGTTTCAAAGCCGAAGAGCCAGCAATGTCCGAAGATGTCTCCATGGTCATGTGGCTGGCATGACTAAACACCAAAGGTGCAGGGAACGCTATTTCCTTCCCACCGAAGGTGGTCCCTATTTTTCTACTTGCATTTTTTTATGTGCTTTTGAACTGCTAGGTTGGCAGAAGCTGGGACAAGTAACGGGAGCTCACCCCGTTATGCAGCACTAGGGATTCAAACCGCTGAACTGCCAACCTTTCGATCAACAAGCTCAGCATCTTAGCCACTGAGCCACCATGTCCCTTCACATATAATATTACAATTTGGTTTTCCCAGTAAGTAAAAACGTAATTTGAATATACTAAAAGAAATAAGTTCTTCACACATTTATACAACTGCCAGAGAAAGAGGATTGTAATATTTACCTTTAATAATCATAAACATGTATAATATTCATTTTCATGCTCTCCTTTTCATTACCATCCATTAGTATATAATCTAAAGGACATGAACCTACCCCAAACAACAACCATAAGTCAGACAGTGGAGCAAATATAATGGTTTGGACAAAGTAATAAGATCCCCAGAGACAATGACACAGAATACTGGGAGACTTAAACATATATTCTGAGTCTGTCATGCTGAAACTTAAAAGGAAAGCCAGATTGAAGTCTAACAAACAACCTTTAACAAACTCAGCCGATATAACACATGCTCCTCATTTGAGTTCTTTACAGTTCACTTTTTGGTTTTGTGGGTTTTAAATCAAGGATTGAAAAAGAACACTGGCAATGCCTCCAGAACATCTTTTGTCAAAGACAGATGTGTAAAATCTGACTGAGGACAATTCATGAGCACTGAAATGTCCCTGATGATGATAAGAAATATGACTTGGGGGAATTTGGTATGAGGAGAAGATTATGCATACTGTATATCAAGCAAACAGAGAAACAGCTATGAATGTTAAATAAACCTATCTGTAGACTTTTGATATACTATCACCATGATTTTTATAAAACTTACCTATTGGCAGGATTTTATAGCCATACATAGTTTTCAGAAAAGTAACCAAGACATAATATTTCATTGGCTATAGAAAATCCATCTTTTAAAATATAGTCATTTATCACATAGAGGTCCAAAGCAGGTTACTGATGTTACAGTTCGATGAATTTAAATTTAAAGCACATGGCTGAAGATTAGAATATTGTCTAGGTAACACTGGTTTATTTAAATTAATTTGAAATATATTTGACTTTTAGGGATTATATCTGCAAAGAAAATTTACAACTTCCTTATGAGTTGGAGCACTTTTTCAACCTGCAGAGATTTCTTAAAAGATAAATTGAAGAACTTTCTCTATCTGCAAATATACCATGAATATTTAAGGAAAACCCATATTTCCTTTTTTATAAAAACTTTGACGATTAAATTTCTAATTTCTTGATATAGCATACACTTTTGCTATTGTTTGCTATTGTTTAACACTTTTGCTATTGTTTAACAACCTCTTAATATTTAACAGATGGATACAAAATGTTTTTCTAAAGCAAACAAAACTGTATCTTATTGCAACTCATCATAGCAACTCATCTAAACTTTGAGTTTAGATCCAAAGATGCTTGGATGTTTTGATATTTTTGCCTCTTATTAACTCTGTTAGGTTAGTATTGTAGATACAGCCCCATTCCAAAACCAGAAATCTTAAAAGTAAAACACAATTCCAACCAGTTGTTGGTCAAACAGCTTTCTGGCTTATTGTAAATTTTAATCATAACTATGATGTTTTTATATCTTATGGTTCTTACTCCTTTGATATCAAATCAGGAGCTAATGTGATGGAATGAATTTGTTAGAAGAAATAGAACTTGATTGTAGTCTAATAACAGAATCTTATGAATAAAGGAAAAGTGTGTTCATTGTTCTGATGTGAGCAAGAATAGTGTGTAAATTTGGGGACCAAACATTCTTGTTAGTAAGTTATTGGTAAATCAAGCATCTTGTTGATAATTCATTCTTGAATTAGCAGATGCTGTTTTAAATCAGACTTGAGTTTTCTTCATAAGTTGTTTTTACAAGTTGCAACAAGAAGGGGACTTTATTAAACTATTTTTGGTTTAATTTATACAAAATATGCATAAATCTCTAGATTTAGCAAAGGGAACTCGGTGATAAAAAATTCTTAAAGTTATGAAATAAGATTCTAGATCAAGATAACATAGTGAAGATGAGCTGTCGAATGAGTTTCAGGGAAGCCTATCAGATTAGAAACAAGTAAGATAAGTAGCATATCAAACTTGATAAGTGGTTATGTTCCAAATCTAACATGGAACAGATTGATAGAGACAAAAAAAATGAATGACAAGTTTTAGCAATTTATCTGGACAGTACAAGACACTGCAACATGGAAAAGTAAAAGTCAGTATCTCATTCATCTATAAAATGCCCCAGCATTTCATAATGAAAATGCATTTCCTTGCACAGAAGTTCTTAACCTGGGTCAGATTTTAGGGATCTGTGAACTTCAATGGGAAGAATATATAACTATTGATTTAGTGGATCAATAAGGAAGCCTTTATTAATCATAAATTGGTTTCATACACATGTATTAATTTCTCTCAAAGGGTTCATGGCACAAAAAGGTTAAGAACCCCTGCTCTAGCAGCTTATGTACCTTCAAAATTTTATTTATTATCATTGCAGAAGACCATGGGAATCAAACTCAATTGCATCACGTGATGTCATATGATGTATCATGATGTTTTTTGCCTTTGCGGAGTTGACGTGGGTGTGGCCTGCATGTGATGTATCTGGCCCATGGGTCACCAGTTTGACACCCCTGCAGAAGACAAATCAGCTGGGGGTTTTAAACAATAAGTTGATTTATTACATAAGATACTCCTCAAGTTATGAATGTAATGGAGCCTGACCATTCCATTTGTAACCCAATGATTCTTAGGAGTGAATTTTGTACTTGAACATGATCACTCCCTCCCTTTGCCCACACATTCGCTAATCAAATGTGTGGCTTGTTAAGTGCACATGAGATATCTTGGGGTGGGGAAGGCCATGGGGGGACTAGTGATGGAATAGGCCATTTGCTTCAGACCACCAAAGGCCTCCCCTGACCCACAGATACCTATTTCTCTGTCCCCTATAGTCACTACTATTTCTCCCCCTCATCCTGCCATGCCGGGTCACTTACCTGATGAAGATCTGTCTCCACTCCAGCCTGTTTCTTTGCGTGCTCGCTTCTTTTTCATTGCCTAAGCATTCCTCAAGCAGTTTGGTGGCAAGGAAGGAGACCCAGAAGGGCATGTGCAGCCTTCCAGGCCTCCTTTCTCGCCACTGAGCTACTTGAGGATGGCTTTGGCGATGAAAAGGGAGGCCCCTAATGGTGTGTGTGGCCTTCCAGGCCTTCTTTCTCACCACTGAACCACTTGAGGACGGCTTCGAAATGTTGTAGAACCTCTGCAGTCATTCGTAAGGGTAAACAGCTGCCATGGTGCTGAAACATTTGTAATTTCGGGAGTTGTTTGGAAACACTAGGGGGCACTTATTGTGTAACGTCAAACGTTCGCTAAAAGAATGCTCGTAACCTGGGGATTACCTGAACTGATTGATTTAGTGACTGCGGAACACTAATTTAATTAACTTCTCAGGAGCCTGAGTGGCGTAGGAGGCTAATGCCTCCTACCAAGGCAGCATTTAACATTCAGCTGCCTGCAATTACTGCGAGTTCAATTTTCACCAGGCTCAAGGTTGACTCAGCCTTCCATCCTTTCTAAGGTGGGTAAAATGAGGACTCAGTTTGTGGGGGCAATAAGCTGACTTTGTATAAAATATACAAAAGTATGAAGGCTATTGCTTAACGCATTGTAAGCCGCCCTGAGTCTCCGGAGAAGAGCGGCATATAAAAATAAATAAAATAAATAAAATAAAAAATTAAAAAAAAGATCTTTATTTTAATATTTTCAATGACATGCTTTGAATGCCTTGAAATAAAATTTCAGTGCATATTTAAGCTACAATAAATCAGATGGTTTCTTTATCCAAGGGAGATTACAGGAATGGAGAATGATGATTCATTAGGATTTTTAATTTACATAAAGTTTTTCCTTAATGAAATTTGATGGACATTTTTTCTTTATGTGTAACTTATTAACGAACCAGAGAACTATCACAATAGAAGTGTTAATTTCCCTTGTGTGTTTCTGCCTAACTACTCTAGGCTGGAAATTTATCAATCCACTTGACACAATTCTGTAAGATAAATTACATTGGCAGGATTTTTTTGATAAATTAAGGAATGACACAAGCATAATACAAAAGTGTTTTTTTCCGATATCAGCACATATTCGGGTAAGCAGATTTCTTTAAAGAAATATAAATTTCAAACTACATTCAGATTAGGAAACTTTGTTTACATCTTGATTAATGAATGGGGGACAAGATAATGACTCACTTTTTTTCTATTAAAATATCTGCAGACTTGAGAATATAAATAAATTGATTTACTTATATTAAAGTTCAAAAAGATAGTGCCCACACCTAACTTTTGTGATGGGAAAACTACAATAGTTTGTGTTTATAGATGATGTTGATTATCTCAATTTCATTTGGTATAGAGATAGTTTAGTTCAGCGGTCACCAACTAGTGGTCTGTGGACCACTGGTGGTCCATGAGAAAATTTTGGTGGTCCACAGAAAAATTATTTGCATTTTTTATATTGCACTAAATCAGGGGTCCTCAAACTATGGCTCCTGGGCCAGATATGTACAATGAATGTTTGTTGCTGCAGAGAGTCTCCCCCTTTGGGGTCTTTTTCTGTGGATCAGAGGAGGGCAAAAATTCCGACTCGGGGTTTGCTTCAGCCTCCTGGTGCGGGGCTTTGGGCAAAGACTGGAGGGAAGCACTGCTGCTGGCAAAGAGCTGGAGGGCCTTGTTCCAGTGGGACTGCCTCATGGCATGGAATTGGCTAACCATCTCAGCCCACTGAGCCTTCACGCCTGGCCTTGCACTCCTGCAGGTCTTCCCTCTGCTTGGTAAGCCTATGCTCGTAGTCCTCAGTGAGGTGCTTCTGCTGAGTCTCCTTCTCAGCCAGATCCAATTTGAACTGAGCCAGCTTTTTTGCCAACTCTTTCTTGTGGTAGCTGCTTAGTTCCAACAACTGCTTCTTGTTGGGGCCCTGAGGAGCCTGGGTGGGCAGGCAAGAAGTGACTGCGAGGGAAGGAGTGAGTAGAGGCCGTAGAGGCCCCCCTCGACGCGAGTGACATTGAGTTGGCTATTTTCACCCAATCACATGACCACCTAGCCACACCCACCCAGCCGGTCATTAGGCAGATCATATTAGTGGTTCGCAGGATTTTAAATTATGAATTTAGTGGTCCCTGAGATCCGAAAGGTTGGTGACCCCTGGTTTAGTTTGCCTTATAGGATAACCTGAACAAAAGCAGGTAGACCCAAAGATGCTTTTTCAAGAGGCAACTGGACTTTCTTTGTTTTTCCCTGAAGATGTTTTGCTTCTCATACAAGAAGCTTCTTCAGTTCTGAGTTGAATGATGGGGAACAGAAGGATTTATATTCCTTGCTGTCATCTAGTTGTTAACACTCCTTCCAGAGTTGTTGAGGCCACTTGGAGGTTTATCGGTGCCCTTAAGGTCACCTGAATAGTACAAATTTTTGGAACTGTTGAAAGGAGTGTAAACAGGAAATTGGTAGTGTTGTATCCTTTCCCCTCTGTTGAGAGAGGACTGTTCAATTTTAATGTAGATGGCCTTTTTGACCCCTCTTTCAAACCAGCAGTCCTCTCTGTCTAGAATGCTGGTGATCTACTGTTAATGATTCTAACCAATGAATGCCAAAGAAGATGTAGTTCACTTATATGCTGCTAAAATTCAATAATGGGCCAGATGAAGGAGAATGTCAAAGGGCTTTTAGACCTTTCATTCTCCAGTGCATTTATAATATGTGAAACTTATGCCAAATAGATGAATTGATTCAAAAGATATGCATCTTCCAGAAGGTCTTTTATCTTTGTTGGCGCATTAAATACGTGAAAACTTTGGCTGTTCAGAATTTGAAAAATGTACACAACAATCAATAGAGAAAATTGAGATAAGAGGAACAACACGCAGCCAGAGAACAGAAATTACTCTGCTGTTTGCTTTGCCTACAACAGCAAAAGAGCAATGATTCAGGAGTACTGTGTGCTGCCTATCTGGAAAGATTCTTGTTTTGTTGGACCTTTTGTAATTCTGAAAAATCTGCTCCTGTATCTTGGCCATGGAATGGTTATGAATTCCCATGTGACTATTGTAAAAATCAATAGAAATCCGAAAGAAAATTGATTAATTTTCTGTCTGATTTTATATTCAAACTTACATGAAAGTGATTGTTTTTCTCTCTGTGTGTTCCTCTCTCTCTCTCTCTCTCTCTCTCTCCCTCTCTCTCTCTCTCTCTCTCTCTCTCTCTCTTTCTGTCTCTCTCTCTCTTGCTCATTCATCACCTTTGTGATTGTTATGCCCACTTATGTTCTTATGTTGCTCTGTTCTGGTGTCACTTGCATAGTAATTGCAAGCTGCCATACTAGCAGTGAAGCAATTTGAGAATCTTGATGTCTCCTGATCATTTAAATTTATGCAAATGATCCAACAGATTCCTCAGAAGCATATTTATAGTTGCCAGCACAGCTTCCTGTCCATTATAACACCATTAACATCGGCTTCTCCCAGCTTGCTCTCGGCAATATAGGTTCTCCTCAGGTGAGTCATAATGAAGAATCCTACTGATATGCTCCCTATCAGTCTCCCAGTGACAGGCATCAATGACCATCATTTCTCAATTAGGCAAATACTTTTTCTTATGACAAACTGAAATAATGCTAAGTGGTTTTCAAGCATTAGTGCTATCCTTTCCATTTAGCTTGTGCCTGTCGTCCTCATTTATGTGCCGATTTTGAAATTTATAGTCTGGCAAAAATGTGTTTCTTCCAAAGCACCTGACTGAACAGAAGAAGGTGGGTGAACCCAACACTTCCAATTTTACACGGGAGAAAATCCGAATAACCAAAGACACACACACACACACACACACACACACACACACACACACACACATATATATATAACAGAAATAGAAAGTTTGGTGGTTTTCTGTGTTTTGTTTTGTTTTGTTTTGTTTTGTTTTGTTTTGTTTTGTTTTGTTTTGTTTTGTTTTGTTTTGTTTTGTTTTGTTTTGTTTTGCAAAGATGCCATCCACCATGTGGTGTTCCAGTTTGAAATGATAAATGCATCTTAGGTGAATCAGTTAAACCAATAACTAGGACAAAGAGTATGAATACTTCATTTAAAAAAAAAAAACAGAGTTGATTTGACCTAAAGATTTCACAAATTTTGGCTCTATTCCTTACAGACAAGTATGCCATGCCCTACTCAGAAGTGATTTCTGAGGCTCTCAATAAAGAAGTAATTGATGCCTATCAGTCCGTAAAAGATTACTACACCGTTTCTAAAGCCCTGGGACTTCACTGATCCACAGTCATAAAAACTAATTGAACATTTTGCAAATAATTACAGCAACTATCAGGATAAAATGGTTACAACAAGATAACATGATAGTGCTCACTAATTGTACCTACACGCCTGACTTAAGGAATTTTTCCCTGGTACACCTGGAGCTTGTAATATATGCAAGATCAGGTGAAGTTCATATTTTGACATAAAGAGTGACAAAATATGCCAGGACTGGAAAATGACTTTTTAAAAAAGAAAAATCAGGAAACAGATTATGGCAAAAAACCTTCCATGTTCTTGCTTTTTTTAAAAAAAAAAAAATCCTGCACAGATGTGCCTGTGTAATTTTAGGAGCTGAGCTAAACCTGGGCATCTATGTTTTTACAATTCCTCACATAATACTGTTATCAAGTCCAGAGAAAGTAACATGATGAGACAAAAGGGAGTTCAGATACTGGGTAAGATGAAAATGAGCACAGGTAGAACTAAAGAAATGTGACATATCTTACAACTAAGTTCGTACCACATTTCTTAAAAAATACACACAAACAAACAAATCCTTGATCTTTCCAAAATTATGGGATTTGAAGTCCTGTTTATCATCAGGATGATAAAAGTTGTTCTAAAACTTCAAAACCACTACCACAAAAAAGGCAAAATGTAACTTAGATCAAAAGATGTGCTTTTTTTCATGTCAAGATCACTGAGGCAACATAACTCATAGGAAAGACTGACACTACTGATGAAAATATACAATCCTGGAAATAATAAATAGTGAGCAAGCCAGAACTACAGCTTTCATCTCTCCAGACTCTTTTCTTTGTTTCATATTTAGTTTTTCAATGTAGGTATCCTAAAAAAAATTCACAACAGTTTTACATAAGGGATAAGCAATCAGAGGACAGTTCGGTGTAGTGATCAAGGCAGACTGGGAGACCGTGAGTTCTAGTCCTGCCTTGGGCACAAAGCCAGCTGGGTGACCTGGAGACAATCATTTTCTCTCATCCTTAGAGAGAAAATGGGTGCAGGCAATGGCAAACCATTCCTGAAAAACCTTGCCAAGAAAAAGTAAGGGAGTCTCTGAGTATCAGACATTATGGAAGAAAAACAACAATTTTGTAAATCACTTGGTGATTGGTGGCGATCAGCGGCACTGGTGCCGATCTCCATCGCCTAGAACAGCTGATCGGCAGTATTCCAGGAGGCCTATCCAACTGCCGATCAGCTGCTCGGCAGCAAAGTTTCCAGCGTTCCCGGGTAGCAATGAACCTTCCTCTCCCGCTGCAATATTCACTCTATAAGACTCACAGACATTTCCACCCACTTTTTTAGGGGGGAAAAATACGGTAATTTATATGTTGACATGACATATACAATGGAAATTTTCAAGAAGCCATTTTTCCTTGCCTTATGTGTGACTTTTATGGGGGTTTTTTTGGGGGGAGGGGTTGATGGAGATGGGGAAATTTTTATCTTTTTCAGAGAAGTAACAGATATGTTACTATGTTCTTCATGACTTAAACAGGACCATAAATCCCGCCTTTCTCCTAAGTATTGACTTAGTAGATGCATTTGTCTGCTTATTCTATCATAGTTATTCTGCACCACATAGTTATAACAGATTGCAGCATGGCATAGAAGAGTTAAAGACACAATAAGCATTTTTCTAATCTCTGACATTAATGGTCCTACTTTATTTTCCAGATGAATATATCTGGATAATTCATTAGATAGAATGTTTTGGTGTTGCTGATCTTTTTAAAATTTAGGATGACAGTTGTGTGATCTTCCATATACTACTTTTATTCAGAAGGTTCAATCAATTGTGAATGAAACTACAACAAAATTGATGGATAAATCAAAAGTCACTTTAAGGTGCTAAAATAAATAGGAGTGAGTGTTTCAAGTATACGTATTGAGAATGTTAGGCATGAAATTAATTTTCCAGTGCAGTCTGTAATATAATACAACCTTTTTCCATTTGCACATAGCAAACAGTACTGACAAATAGTGCTAAATTTATCATAAAACAAATAAGTAAATGATAAAAAGATGAAATATTTGCTATTATTTAAAAATAATATCTTGGAAAATAACATTCTTAGAATTACTATATGTAAATAATAGGAATTCTTTGCAAAAAGAAAAGCAAAAACCTTTGGGCCAAATAGAATTTATTTATTTTTTATTGCTTGTCTTTTATCCTAGCGTCTTCTCTGAGAGTTCAAGAGAGCTTACACAGAGATTTCCACTAATGTTAAACTCATAATTAAACCCTATAAGGTAGATGAGACTGAGAAAAAGAAAATGACTGGTGTGAAATCTCTAACTCTCTATGGACAAATAAGAATTTGTTTCTGGATCTATCTGAAATCCAGCATGGTATATCTGGTGTTTGGAAGGCACATCTACACAGTCAGATGCCATATTGTTCCATTAACATTGGACTAACCTGTGAATTGTAGGACAGATGTCAGCAGCACACTTTCTGGAACAGTGATAGTGGTGAGATTACTTTCTGCACAATCATTATTGTAATATCCAGTTGAGAAGCTTCAACTTAGCCATGCTATTAATATGGGATCTTAATTAAACATTTCGTGGAAAATGTTAGAGTCTAGTAAGAATAGCTTACTTCTTGCCATTTTAGCAGGCTATTATTGGATTGGGGAGGGGAAGGTGGGCTATCTTAATGAGGGATGTACCATCAGCACGGTGGATGGGAGGGGCAGATATGGCAGGAGCAGGGGACCATATCATGTGTCGGGGGTGCGCACTCGCTACTTGAGAGCAATTGCGCGGCCCGGTCCCCAAGGCTCCTTTCGGATACTAGGTGGCATAGTTACTCAGGACCTGGGCCTCCGGCTGATGCTGTGCAATGCCAGGTCCGTGGTAAATAAGGCCCCCCTCATTTACGATCTTATTCAAGAGGGGGGAGCGGACCTGGCGGGTATTACGGAGACCTGGTTGGGCCCAGAGGGAGGGGTCCCTCTGGTTGCGATGTGCCCACCAGGCTTCAGAGCATTCCATCAGCCAAGGGCCCAGGGGAAAGGCGGTGTGTGTGTGTGGCGGTTATTATTAAAGAAGGTCTTGGTCCGAGGGAGACCACTGTGTCACAGATTGCCGGATGTGAGTCCCTCTTTGTGAGATAGGGTCATGGGGTTCAGATGGTGCTTGCTGCTTACGTACCTGGCTCCCTGCCGCATGGCAGCGGCCCTGCCCGAGCTACTCGACGTGATAGCCATGGTGGCAGTTGATACCCAGGCTTATGGTCATGGGTGATTTCAACTTGCCATCCGTTGGTGAAACGTCGGAGTTGGCTCGGAAGTTCATGGCTTCCATGACGGCCATGGACCTGACCCAGTTAGTTCATGGCCCCACTCACAGGGAGGGACACACTCTGGACTTGATTTTTGTCTCTGGCCAGTGGTTGAGTGGTCTTATTATAGGGGATATAGACATGAAACCCTTGTCATGGTCAGATCACTCACTCCTTTGTCTGGATCTTCAAACCGGTTCACCCTGCTGCAGGGAGGTGGAGCCAATTATGTGGGTCCACCCCAGGTGCCTGATGGATCCTGATAAGTTCCAGATGGAGCTTGGGCCATTTCCTGAAGATCTGGCACACGATTTGGCCGAGGACCTGGTGGCTGCCTGGGATTGGGCGGCTGCTGGGGCCTTGGATCAAGTCGTGCCTTTGCGGCCTCTGACCCAGTGTCGATCCTTTGCGGCTCCTTGGTTCACCAAGGAGCTGAGGGAGATGAAATGCCAGAAAAGACGCCTAGAGAGCGGTTGGAGGGCCAGTCTCGCTGAATCTGACCGAACACTGGTAAGGTCGCATATTAAGACCTACTTAGTGGTGATAAAAGCGGCAAAGTTTAATTACTTTTCTGCTCTTATTGCATCATCAGAGAATCGTCCGGCTGCCCTGTTCAGGGTGACCCGCTCCCTGCTCCACCTGGGAGCGTGGGAGGATCCCCTGGAAGGCAGGGCCAAGGATTTCGGACAATATCTGTATGACAAAATCGCTCAGATCCGGGGGGATTTGGACTCTGACTGGGTAGATTGGCGAGGGTGGCGAGGAATAGTCTTGAGAACGTTATTTGGGAAGAGTTTGACTCTGTGACCCCTGATGACGTGAACAGGATTCTGAGGAGACTTAGTGCGGCCACATGTTTACTGGATCCATGTCCCTCCTGGTTAGTACTAGCTTCCCGGGAGGTTACATGAGGCTGGCTCCAGGGAATTATTAATGCTTCGTTGAGTGAGGGTTACTTCCCCACGGCCTTGAAAGAGGCAGTGGTGAGGCCTCTCCTCAAGAAGCCTTCCCTGGACCCAGCAGAATTAGCCAACTATCATCCTGTCTCCAACCTTGGCTTTGTGGCGAAGGTTGTCAAGAGTGTGGTCGCACGACAATTTCCACAGTACCTGGAGGAAACGTCTTATCTAGATCCATTCCAGTCAGGTTTCAGGCCCGGGCACAGCACAGAAACGGCATTGGTCGCGTTTGTAGATGATCTCTGGAGGGCTCGGGACAGGGGTTGCTCCTCTGTTCTGGCCCTGTTAGACCTCTCAGCGGCTTTTGATACCATCGACCATGGTATCATGCTGCACCGGTTGGAAGAGTTGGGGATGGGGGGCACCGTGTTATGGTGGTTCTCCTTCCTCTCAGACCGGTCGCAGTTCGTGTTGGCAGGGGGGCAGAGGTCGACCTCAAGGCCTGTTATATGTGGAGTGCCTCAGGGGTCGGTCCTCTCACCCCTTCTGTTCAACATTTATGTGAAGCCGCTGGGTGAGATCATCCGTGGCTTTGGGGTGAAGTACCATCAGTACACTGATGACACCCAGCTGTACATCTCCACCCCAGGCCACCCCAACAATGCCCTTGAAGTGATGTCCTGGTGCCTGGAGGCTGTGGGGATCTGGATGAGGAGACACAGGCTCAAGCTCAACCCTTCCAAGACTGAGTGGCTGTGGTTCCCAGCATCCCGATATAGTCAGTTGACTCCATCACTGACTATTGAGGGTGAGTCTTTGGCCCCCTCGGAGAGGGCTCGCAATCTGGGAGTCCTCCTGGATACGCAGCTGTCCTTGGAGGAACATCTGACGGCTGTTGCCAGGTTCGCCTGATCTGCCAGTTGCAGCCCTTTCTTGATCGGGATTTCCTGTGCACAGTCACTCATGCCCTCGTCACCTCTCGCCTTGACTACTGCAACGTTCTCTACATGGGGCTCCCCTTGAAGAGCACCCGGAGGCTCCAACTGGTCCAGAATGCGGCCACGCGGGTAGTCACGGGAGCCGCATGGCGCTCCCATACAACACCTGTCCTGCGTGAGCTGCACTGGCTCCCAGTGGTCTTCTGGGTGCGCTTCAAGGTGTTGGTTATCACCTTTAAAGCACTCCATGGCATAGGACCTAGTTATCTTCGAGACCGCCTGCTGCTACCGACGGCCTCCCATCGACCTGTGTGCTCCCACAGAGAGGGCCTCCTCGGGGTGCCATCAGCCAAACAATGTAGGTTGGTGACCCCCAGGGGAAGGCCTTCTCTGTGGGGACACCTACCCTCTGGAATCAGCTACCCCCAGAGATAAGGAGAATCCAAGACCTCAGTTCCTTCCGCCGTGCCCTTAAAACCTTCTTTTTCCAGCAAGCTGGGCTGGCCTAACACTTTTTAAAATGTTTTTAATTGTTTGTTATTGTTTTTAATCATGGGGCCAAATTTATATATATCTTTTTAATTGTATTTTAATGTTTGTAGTTTATGCTTTTACTTGGCTGTTCACTGCCCTGAGTCCTCAGGGAGAAGGGCTGTATACAAATTTATAAATAAATAAATAAATAAATAAATAAATAAATAAATAAATAAATAATTGAAATAAATTGGAGGAGATAATATGTTCTGCTGTACCATTTACTCAATCTTTTCTTAGAATCCTTTTATCACTGAGTCTGCTTTTTTTGCTCTTTCCCTCCATTATTTTCCCAACTCTAAAGGTTCAAGAGGCCTGCAGAACATTAAATAATAGTAAGAATAGGAGAAAACAAGCAAGTAATGATATAGATCCAGAGAAAAATGTTCCAACTAACACAACAATCCTCTAAGGCAGGGGTGTCAAACCCAAGGCCCGCAGGCTGGATCCAGCCCACAGGATGCTTCCAAGGGACTGCCTTGGAAACAGAGAAGGACCGACCTGCCGTGCCTCTGCCATCAAAAATGGAGCTCCATGTTCACTGGCAGAGGGCTGCAGAAAGCCATCACAGTCGAAAATGGAGCTCTCCCTGGTCTTGCCTTCCTCCACTGGAGAGAATGGATTCCCCCAGCCCCGCCCACCACAGGTGCCCCCAACATGAGTAATGTCAAGATGACCATGCCTCCTACTCACCCCCAACCCCCCTGAGGTCAAACACAATTCTGATATGGCCCTCAATGAAATAGAGTGTGACCACCTGCTCTAAGGAGTGCATCACCCATCTAAGGACCCCTTAAGTATCATTGGGAGAAACCACACAATTTTGGGGGAGGATATTGTTTCAAAGGACAAGTCTTGAAACTTGAAAAGCACACTTTCTGGATCTCGGCAAATGTCATTATTTAATTGATGGGATCTGAAATGCACCCATTCTGGCCCAATTTATGGGATAGGCAGAAACTATCAGAGATAGACAATTTATCTGTTAATCACGCCCTATGCTTGAATGTTTCATAGATGGATAAGCAGCTCTTTGAGTTGCAACTGGAAGCCAACTGGCAACCCGCACAAATTGTGGAGCAATGGTGTTACATGAGTGTTCTAAAACATGGCTTTTATTCCCCCTATCATTGCATTTTGGACTGGATGTAAGTTCTGAGCATTCTTCAAGGAAGGGCAACTTCCTGTAGAACACAGTGCATAGTCCACACATGAGGTGACTATGGCAAAAATGATGGTCTGAAAGGCCTCCCGCTTCAGAAATGGGTGCAGCTGACATATCAGATGGGTCTATGCAAAGATCTTCCTCACCACAGCTCAGCAAACCACTACAACACTTATGACAATTGTAGCATCCTGTGGTTAGATTATCATAATTTGCAATCTTTCCTACTGGCTTTCTACTAGCAAATAGCAGGGAAAGTTGCAAGTTGTCTGGGTAAGGCTTCCACATTTGTGCACCCTTCTTAAGCATTCTGTGCTTACATAGCACCTTCCCACCCATTTGTACAACCTCCTTGAGCTTTGCTACACCTCCCTCACCATTCTCTCATTCAGCAGCAGTTATCCCAAGCCCTGTTACATTCTTGCTATGCCTCCCCACAACTCGCAAATGCTCCCTGAACCTTGCTACACTCTCATCATATTCCCTCACCACTTATATACCCTCAGGGAAATTCCCTAATTCTCAATACACTTGCACTCTAATCCTCCATAGCCACTAGTGCACCCTCATGCTCTCTCTCCCACTCAACACAAACCCTACGCTCATGCCATGCTTCCCCTCCATTTGCACAGCCTCGCATTCTTTCTTCTAACCAGCAGCTGCCACTTACCTATCTGCCTGCCTCCTTGCTAGTTGCCTAAGACTTCCTATTAACTTAGATTGTTGGGAGCCAGCAGGAAGTTAAAAAGAGGTGCTTACTTAAAGACCCACAAACCTTACTTAATGGCAACAGGAAGTACAGGGATTGCTTGTTACTGAACAACACAGTCATCTAATGTTGTGTTTTATGATCACATTGCTTAGTGGCAGAAATTTTGGTCACCACTGCTGTCCTAACTCAGGGAATACTTGTATATATTATCTTCATACAGACATAGATAACTACATGAAAAAAATATTTCCTTTTTTTTTCTTCTTCTTTTTTTTAAAAAATATTTTTATTATTAAAATATAAACAAAAATACAATGACAATACAAAACAAACAAAGCTCCCACCACCCACAGCACCCACACAACATTCTACATATATACTTTTTGTCATCAACAGTATATATAGTATTTTTCTTTACATATTAATGAGAAAGTAATATTAGATTCTTAATTCAACTACTTAAGACTTAGGATATATTTACATCTTCTCCTTATTATTGATAGTCTTTCACCCTAGTTATTATCATCTACGGTTATGTTTATTTTCCTTTCCAGCCATTGGTACCATTGGTGCCACACACGATAATAGTCACTTTCTTCCTTGTCCTGGAGTTCCAGCGTCAATCTGTCCATCTCGGCACATTCTGTTATCTTTGAGATAATTTTATCTTTGGTTGGGAGTTGGTCTAACTTCCAGTTTTGAGCGAATAGTAGACGTGCTGCTGTCAGGATATGTATAATCAGGTATTTCGTCTCTTTGGTGTATTGTGTTGTTATCATGCCAAATAAAAAAAATTCTGGACTGTCTTCTATTTGTAGATTCGTTATTTCTTATGAAAAAAAATATTTCCATTAATGAGGAACCAGGGGAAAGGTTTTTCTTAAATTCTAGGTAAAGTGGGATCAGAAAATAGTAGGAAAAATATATTTATGGCTGGCCATTAGGGCATTAAAATTCATCATAAAATTGTTTGCATTATGTGTAGTAAAAGGACATTAGGAGCAGTTATTTGTTAGAATGCCTTGACTGTTTCATCTAACTTTAATGTGAACATCATAGAACAGCATACAGAAAATCAGTAGACAAAAGGAAGCAGCAGGCAGGGGTTTTGCCTTTATATTTATCTTTTTTTTAATATCTTGTAGGTAATCCTGAGTTGACTTGGGGGCAGCATATAAATTTAATAAATAGTACAAAGTTAAATTGGATAATCCTAGTCCAAGAAATCCTCTTTATTTTGCATCTTGGAGCAATTATATTTAATTGTTGGTTTCCTATCTTTCATACAAATCTAGAAATATGAGCCATTTTTTAAAAGGTAAATCAGTTGTCAATATTGGTATAGTTTGAAATAAAAATAATATTCTAGATAAAACATTCATCTTAATAACATAGATTCTATCCAACAGTGACAATTCTATTTTATCCCATCTTGCTAACTGTTCTTAATAAGATCCCATACTTTAACATAGTTATTCTGGAACAACATACAGTTCATATTAATTAATGTAACCCCTTTTTTCAATTTTACACCAGGTTTCTTCATTAAAATTCTTGGTCTTGTATGTTCAATTTTTTAACCAATATCTTTGTCTTATCTATGTTAAGCAAATTGCTAATTTGCTTGTCTTCTCTTACATTTCTATTTAACACTTCCAGAACTAAACTAAAAGGTGAATATGACAAGGGACACCTTTATTGTCTCCCTTTCTGTAAGTCACATGGTTTACTCAAATCACCTTTAACAAAGATATATGCCTTCTTGGAGATATTAATTGACTTAACTCCTTGCGAAAAATTCACCCCAAAGTCCATATTTTCCACAAAAAATCAGTTCATGCTTTTTAATAGTCATTATTCAACAATGAAATTGGTCTATAATTAGTCCGTTGTTAGAAGCCAGATCTTGTATTTCTTTGGTAATAAAGTGATGTTTGCCTCTTTCCAAGAATTTGGTATAGTAGACCCTTGTATAATAAAATTTATCATATTTTTTAGTGGAATTGAAAGTTGATCCTCAAAACATTTGTAACATAAACTCAAAAATCTGTCTGGTCCTGGTGGTTTTTCCCTGCTTTAATTTTCTTTATAGCCTCTAGATTTTAAAAGTTGTTATATGATTTTTTTTAACTTGGGTAAGCTTTGATAATTTCTGTTTCTTCAAATAATTATAAATCTCTTCCACAGAAACTATAATTCTAAAATAAAAAAGAAACCACAAGAAAAATTGCAAGAAATTAAAAGAAAATAAGATAAATTATCTTATTTTCACCAACAGACTGCCTTTTTATATCAACTTAAACTTTTACAGTAACAACTATCAAAGTTGTTTGATATGATTGGCTTATGAACTAAGAAAAAAAGAAAATGATATTAAAGATTCAAGAAGGTAATTCAACTCAAGTAGATAATGCAAGTATGCAAAAATCTTTTCATGATTATTATTCAAGTGTACATAAGAATAATAGGTATGTTTTCAATTTTTTTCTGAAGATAATTTTTAATGTACATAAAGGCAGTTTTTATTTATTTGCAAACAAAGCCAAGAAAAGTTTCTTGTGCTATTAAAACTGAATTAAACACAATTCTGTTTTATGCAAAGATCAGTATCATTCAAGGAGGTTATAAAGCATGAACCTTAAGTTCTACCTTTCTAAAAGTAAGCTACACTGAGTCCAATGGGACTTCCAATATTTCCCACTAATCATGCAAAATATCAAGCTGTCAAGAAGTATCTTTATCTCTGCAATTACATCTTAGAAGCAAATTATTTTTAATTTACTTAAGCATTCAACTCCAAAAGAAAAGGGAAAGAAAAGTATCCATGTAAACAAAGTACAACTTGAAGCTTGCAGATTCTCATTAGAATTTCAAGGTGACTAATGACTTCAATATTGTCTATTGAATTTGTAATCATGACTATTTTTTCTATCAAAACAATGCCACAAAATGTGATGCATACTCAGTGAAAGCAATAGTTAGCTATTTAAAATAGCTTTAAATTACAGTACACATTTCCATGAGAAAGAGATCAATAAGTATATTTAAGTATAAATAAATAAATAAACATTTTCCACTCTAGTTTCTACAGACAAATATCTGCATCCATTGTTTTTTTTAAAAAAAACTTGCTAGGTTAAAATATATTTCTTTGGTTTAAGATTCACAAAACCAAATAAGCTAAGTTCAACAACTCTAAGAGAAGTTTTCTTTGATCAATAATTATATTGTGTCACATCACAAATCGTACTTGCTCCCAGTCTATTTTGCATGAACTAGAATGCAAAGCAAATCCATTTTTGCCTTTTTTTGCGGGGGGGGGGGACCTTGTATTATGTTTGCCATACTGGACTCCACTGCTATACAAGAAGCAGTGATGGTAATCAATTATTTCAAACATAAAAGGGAAGTTATAGAAAATGATACAATTTGGAAACTTGCAAAAATATGCTAGATCTAAGCTATATTTAAATGCTCAATACCTCTGAAAAGTTACATAGAGTAAAATATACACTCAAGTAGATATGTAAATCCTGTAGGGAAAAATACTAATATTCACCTTGTGTGATTTTCAAGTTTAGAAATTATTTTTAAATTCTTTGCTGAGAAAATGGAAGGACTAGATGGGTGATAATATGCTATATATGGTTTCAATGTTGGCATGTGCTGATTTTCACCAACCTGCATAATTACCATATTTGTCCTGGTTTCCAGGCTCAAATCTGAAGATGTAGCATTCCCATATCCTGTTTTATTTTATAAACATCTGCTCTGTAATGTAATGGTAGTGGTACTTCCTTGTTTTCTTCTTTTTACCTAGTTAAATAAATTCTCATCCCCTGAAGTTTTGATTTTCATTAGCATTCAGTATTCACTATTTTATAATGGTATAGTAGGAACCAACAGGGAAAACTGGGATTTCTAGAACTTTTTATAGGGCAAAATAAAAGAACTTTGAAAGCCTACCAAGCATCTCTCTACTGATTCTACTCCATTTGTATCAAACAAAATGAAGATATATGTATTTTGAGTTATTTCCTCATTCATTCCTTTACTCAGAACTGGATCATATTTTCTGAAAGTTCTCTCCTAACACAGGAAATCTCCTGCCTATTTTCAGTCATCCAGGTTATGGTTGTCCCAAAGCTGCTTTTTCAAAAGGCAACTGTCCCTTTTCTTAACAGTTTAATCATTCTTCTCCCTACCCATTGCCATGTCTACGCCACAGGGGCATAAGAAGAAACAAGCAAAAGATCATATATAACATCATTTCCAATCCTGAGAGAGCACAGTCATTCATATATTCAGGGAACAAAAGCTGTAGGAAACAATGATACGGATATGATGACTTTATAAGCAGCATGGCTTTATCATTGTGCAGTTGATGCGAATTGGATCACTGTGTCATTTGCATGATAACATCAAAACTTGCTTGTCCAGCATTTGCTGAGATGATCAAAAAAGCAAGTGGGTAGTCAGTTTTGTACTATCAAAGCCCTATTCCTTGAAGCATTCATTTTTCCTGCGTGCCTGCCTGCCCAATCTAAAATTGTACTATGAAGCAGCTGTTTGGATTAATTTAACAGATGAAAGAATGTTGAATATTGAAGGGTATGATTTGTTATATGGTTGGCATGCCTACTTAGCCTATGAGAAGAAGGTGGATAGGACTTTTAAAAGTCATATATTAAGGAATGCGCTCCTGCGTGTTTGGAAAAAATACCAATATAAATTGAACGGTAAGATACCCATGTGGGTGGACCCAGACATGTGATAGAAAATATAAGTATAGAACAAAGACAGCTGTAACTACTTATAAAGAACTTCTGTTCACAGAAAGAAACGTACTACAGTTAAAACCTCTGAATGTACTAAGAGAGGAAAGGGCAATTCAAACCTGGTTTCAGTATGTACAGCTGCAGAATAGATGGAAAAAGGATCAGAAAATTGGTATTATACAAAGCCACTTCAGCTAGATCCTTCTTAGGTCCAGAATACCCAGAGGATTAGCAAGAAAATAGCTGGATTTTTGAATATCCTAACCATGTAATGAAGGGACACAGTGGCTCAGTGGCTAAGATGCTGAGCTTGTTGATTGAAAGGTCAACAGTTCAGCGGTTCAAATCCCTAGTGCCGCATAACAGGGTGAGCTCCCGTTACTTGTCCCAGCTTCTGCCAACCTAGCAGTTTGAAAACATGTAAAAAATGCAAGTAGAAAAATAGGGACCACATTTGATGGAAAGGTAACAGCGTTCTGTGCGCCTTTGGTGTTTAGTCATGCTGGCCACATGACCACAGAGATGTCTTCGGACAGCAGAGATGTCTTCAGACCACAGAGATGTCTTTGGCTTTGAAACGGAGATGAGCACCACCCCCTAGAGCCGGGACATATGTGTGAGGGAAACCTTTACCTTAACCTTTAACCATATAATGAAAGACAAAAAGCAGAAGGTGGTATCAGTGAGAGAAGTCTCTCCTTCCATAGAGAGTCACACTTAAGTAAATATGGATTCATAAATAAAAAGTAAAGAGGTAACTATGTGGTTTTTTTTAAAAAAAAAGAATTATATGTTAACCAGTTGTATCATGTGATCCCTTTGAAAACAAACACAAATTGTTCCACATGGAAAATAGTTTGTTGATACCCTTTCATTTTATCTATGGTGAATAGGGGCATATTGGCTTATCATATGATTTATAGGATTGCACTACTTGGAAATTAAGAAAAACATATACTAATGTGGACTTAATGCCAGATTAATAAAACATCATGGCATCACATTTGCTAGCTAGAGTTCATGCCCAGTGGTGGATTTCAAATTTTTTTACTACTGGTTCTGTGGGCGTGGTGGGCGTGCTTGGTGGCGATGGCAGGGGGAGGATACTGTAAAATCTCCATTCCCACCCCACTCCAGTGGAAGGTTACTGCAAAATCCCCATTTCTTCCCGATCAACTGGGACTTGAGAGGCAAAGAATAGATGGGGATGGGGCCAGTCAGCATTTTTACTACCAGTTTTCCAAACTACTCAAAATTTCCACTACTGGTTCTCCAGAACTGGTCACAACCTGCTGAAACCCACCTCTGTTCATGCCCTATGAAAATCCACTAAGTGTAATTAATACTCACTATTTTCTTGGCTTCATGTATTGCCTTCATTGAAGATCGAATTATCAAAGTCTTGATTTCACAGTATGAAGACTGTTAATCACTTCATTTTTACCTGAAAGGAAACAGACAGGGGAAAAAACCAAGGTCATGGCATAGGAGAAACTAGGATTAGAATTCAGGTTCCATTGCTTGATGGCCAGGCTCTAATTACTTGATCAATCAATCTCCTGGATATCGATTTCTCTGATGCTTTATATCTTTCGGGAAGACTGAATAGTTGGATAAGATCTTTATTGCCACAAGGCAACAAAAATATTCATTCTTCCTTTTGAAATCCTCTGGCCTAATGGGTGTTTTCTTGTTTCAGCTAGACCAACTATGTGCTTCTTAATTTTCCTGAACATCAGTTCAAGCAGTGAACATCTGATTTTAATTTAATTAATCCTTTGAACTGCATCTGACTCTCATCTAGCCAATGTTTCCCCCTTATTTATGCTCTTCTCTCATTCTGTTAAGGCTCCAGACATTTCTTTTAAACAGTTATTGAGTTTCCCATGGTTTGTTATCAGCCCTAAATGTTCTTTAAAATTCAGCTCATGTTTCCAGTTTTACTTACCTCTTGGAAGTCTTTGCTAAAGGAACCTTCCCATGAATTATGACCCATAAAATATTGTGTATTTAGAGGCGGCAAGAGTTACCAATGTATTTTGTTTTGACTTTGAAGGTGATGTATCCCTATCTAACATCCCACTTATTGTAACACTGGAATCCAAGGCTTTTTAGGATGTCCATTAGGAGGACCATGAAAGAAAATATGAATTACAATTCAACAAGGGAGTATGCCCAAATTTAATTTTTCACAAGCTTTTAAGTGGAGTCACATTACAAAAGAATGGGTAGAGCAAAACCAGAGAAGATGTAAAAAAAATGGATAGAAGAGGAAAATCAAATGAATTAAATATTAGACTTATTACTACTAACATATTTAAATATTTAATCATACAATTTTATCACAGTAGCACCTATAGCCGTGATGGCGAACATATGGCATGTGTGCCACAGGTGGCACACAGAGCCCTATCTGTGGGCACTCAAGCCATTGTCCCAGTTCAGCTCTGCCCCGCATGCGACTCCTGCTGGCCAGCTGGTCGTCAGGTCTCTGCTGTGCATGTGCGGGGGGAGGGGTGCATGCAGAGGGGCCAGGGCGTGTGCAGAGGGGCCGTGTGCACATGCACGGAGGGGCGAAGTGCATGTGGGGGTTTGTGTGCATGTGCAGAGGGGTAGGGCATGTGCAGGGGGCCACACGCACATGCAGGGGGCGCATGTGCAGGGGAAAGCACACATTTCATTTTGGGGGTCAAGGCACACACATATTTGCGTGTGCACGCTTGTGCTTTGGGCACTCGGTCCAGAAAAGGTTCGCCATCATTGGCCCATATTGATCATTGCCTTTGCTCATTTTAATTTATTACCACATTTCAAGTGACTTAAGAAATAGGCAAGTAAAAATAATTCTGTTGTGGTACAGAAAGCACTTTTACAATGTAACAATGATGTCAGAGTCTTGTAGCAAATGTACTCCAGCAATATCACCCACATAAATGGAGGGCAGTGGCTCACGGGCTTAGGACACTGGGCTAACAATTGGCAGGCTCAGGTTCAAGACCTGGTTGCTGCTGCGGGATGGGGTAAGCTCTTGTCACTTGCTGCAGCTCCTGCTCAGCAGTTTGAAAGTGCTTCAGTGCTCCCTACACAACTGTAGTAGTAATAGCTAGCATAAAATTCAGTTTGACCTTTTCAAACAAAATGACTCAAAGTCTGTTTGATTTAAAACCAAAGGGGTTTTTTGTTTTGTTTTGTTTTGTTTTGTTCGTTCTTGGTAGTTGGTGGAGTCTATGAAAAATGAAACTCCTTGGGGTTTCCAAACTAGTGCCTTCAAATTTCTGGAAGCCTTTTGTTTGTTTTTAAAAGTAAGGAAATACTGTTTTTTTTTTTATGTTTGAGCAAATATTAACAAGTAAACAATAAAAGAGAAAATAATGGTTTTAACTTTGTTGATCCAAAATGCTGTAATTAAATATCTCCCCTTTTACAAAATAGAGCTATCCAATTTCTTCCTATCTCCTTTCTCTATCTTGGTCTTTTCCAGGAACAGTGCTTGCTTTTATCTAGCACTGAAAATGGCAACACACAAAAATTCCTCTCATTTTAAATAGGATTTGGATTATTTTGTGGTGATCCTGATTTGCCTCATGGAATTAGCTCAACTTGATTTTATTTCTTTGACTACATGCTGCATCAAAATTGCATACTGTCAAGGATATGCAGTGTTTATTCATTTTCATTTTGCAACACCATGAATGGAAAGTATTAGCTTTTTAATCAAGATATCTATGGAAATTTCCAGTCATCCAGGTCATGGTTGTCCCAAAGGTGCTTTTTTTTTCTTTCAAGAGGCAACTGGACTTTCTGAGGGTTTTTTTGAAGACATTTCACTGCTCATCCAAGAAGCTTCTTCAGCTCTGACTGGCTGAAGTGGGGTGGGGGTGGGGGGATGGAAGGATTTATACTCCTTGCAGACAGCTGGTCATTTGCATTCTTTTAGAGACTCATTGAGGCCACCTGGAAATTTATCAGGATCACCTTGGTGGTGCAAATTGGTTTGGTGCCTTCTTGGAAGGGCTGTTGAAAGGACTGTGTTGTACTGTAGACTGGAGATAGATGATGCTATAGCCCTCCCTCTATGTTGAAAGAGGGCAGTTCAATTTTGACATAGATGGCCTCTTTGACTCCTCTTTCAAACCAGTGGTCCTCTTTGTCCAAAATGTGGACTTTGCTGTCTTGAAAGGAAAAAAAAAAAAGCACTTTGGGACTTTTAATCAAGATGGCTTAAATTGCATTTAGGTAAGAAGAATGGCATATCCTTTTAATTCTTATCTGTGGAGTTATACGAAGACATAAATACAGATCCAATATGAGCACATCAGTTCAACATACAGCAACCCCTCCATCCACAGCCATCAACAAACACCGAGTTACCCTAGAGCTATCTCCTTATCAATCTGCCTTTTCCATGGCCATGCCTTGCCTTGGAACATCATCCCTCTAGAAATCTAGGTATATCCAACCCTGCTAACTTTTTGTAAGGAAGACTGGGCTGTTCCCTTGGTGTTTGGGACAGAGAGTTAGGTGAGCTCTGTTTAGTAAACTTGTTTTTTGTTTTGTTTTTTTACAAATTTAGATGCCATCCAAGTCATTAAGAGAGGACCTCATGTGACTGAAGTCCCAGACAACCAAGATGGTGGACAAGAGTTTTGGGTGGGTGACACAGGTGGGTAATATCAAGCATGGCCCTGGAATTATCCAAGGAAGTGGAGTTTTCCAGTACACAGAGACAAGTCAGTAATATATCTTCTAATGTATTTGAAAGTTACTTTGTATTAATAGGTTTCTGTTTTAGATTGCAGTGTCACAGAAAAAAATTAAAGTATTATTTTTTCATAGCATTGTATTGGTATCATATTAAATGGCCTTGATTCAAAATAAGATTCATGGATTTCTAAGGTAACAGTGAAGAACGAAAACAATTCATAATTATATTGAATAAATCAGCCCTTCCTATTTAATAATAGACAATTTTGCTGCTCTTTTATTATTCTAGCAGCATACAAAATGAAATGAGTAGGTTCTAAGAGCTGTTGCAGAAGCAGGTGGGGTATTAGGATGGAGTCCAATTAAATACATGAAGTTTAATTATTTCTGATGCTGCTGCTACTGCTTCAGTATGACTTGCCACACCAAGATACTGGCCTATTATAGCAGTGTGATTTTGCACAGTAGTGGGTACCATATCCAAATGCAGCACAACCATATTTGCTGTCATATCTCATTTAGGCGGCATGTTCAACAATATAATACAGTTCTTACCAATGTTCTGAATTAATTAGCTTCCTATGCAACCTGAGATTGTATTCCTGCATTTCTGTGTTTTCATTTCTAAGAAATTCATATGTAAAAGGATTTATTGATTGATTTATTGGTTCGATTTATATGACGCCCTTCTCCGGAGACTCAAGGCAGCTTACAATGAGTTAAGCAATAGCCTTCATACTTTTGTATATACCTGCTTAGTAGGGCTTTCGCCCCCCCCCCCCCAAGTGGCGTTCTTTTTTTATACAAAGTCAGCTTATTGCCCCCACAATCCGGCTCCTCATTTTACCTACCTCAGAAGGATGGAAGGCTGAGTCAACCTTGAGCCTGGTGAGATTTGAACTCGCAGTAATTGCAGGCAGCTGGCAGCTAAGTGCTATTTAACAGCACTTTAGTCTGCTGTGCCACCAAGGATTCTCATTAATAGGTTTCCATGTCAGGCTGAAACTAGGTTAAGTCTAAACTATGTAGGCACTTACATACAATTCTTCCAGAGGACTCATTCGTCTGCTGACTGGTGTAGGAAACATTGGTTAGTACAGTGGCTTGTTCCTCAACTATTCCTAGAGCCAATGTGCAAGGAGGATTGCAGTAGGACTTTGGGGGTTCAACTTCGGAGTTATTGGCCACCATGCACCTGATCCAATTTATTGAAATCGCAAGTCACACTGGAGATCACACATTTAGATTTGATCTTTGTGTTGAGGCAATGACATTGTGATCTGGGCTTGGAGGATGTATCATCGCTCCCTTACCAGAGCATAATGTTCCCCTTTGGCTTTGAAGTTCTCCCTAATATATAATAGTCCAATCTCTACTATAGAGGGCAAGGCCCATGTTATTGACCTGCCACAGCTGATTGATGACTATAATGAGGTTTCAGGAGGAGTTTGGTGTATGACTTGGCCAGAACTTTGCTTACAGCTTGAAATGAAATGCAAAGGACCCCACATTGGATCACAACTGTGGGAATTGTCTGTGATCATGGATTCTATTGCTAGCTCTTTGAAGTAGTCTAGAAAGAAAACACAAACAATGAGTGCCAGCACTGTTTTTATTCTAAGGTTATAATACAAAATATTTCAAGTCTGAAAGTAATTCTCCCCTCTTTAACTTTCTAGAAAACTAGGGCAAGTCACTTCTGAGATGCTTCCCATACGTCCTTTCTGTAGGCAGAAATATCTTTTGTACGATGCTTGTCTGGAGTATCTTTTTCTCCTGTCTTCCAAGGTTATTCTCATAGACCATTATGTTTGTAGAGCTCTTTAGTTTACTGAGAATCTGTGGGAGATGAAATAACATAAGATACGCATTAAGTGCTGTTGGCAAAGGTAAAGAAGAAAGCTGACAATTGATAGGTAAGAGCCTTTATGTTCAAGGCTCCCCTTGAAAACCATCCAGAAATTATAATTAATGCAGAATATAGCCATAGGTGGGACACAATAGCTCAGTGGCTAAGATGCTGAGCTTGTCGATTGAAAGGTCGACAGTTCAGCAGTTCGAATCCCTAGTGCCGCATAACGGGGTGAGCTCCCATTACTTGTCCAAGCTTCTGTCAACCTAGTAGTTTGAAAGCACATAAAAAATGCAAGTAGAAAAATAGGGACTACCTTTGGTAGGAAGGTAACAGTGTTCTGTGCACCTTTGGCATTTAGTCATGCTGGCCACATGACCATAGAGACATCTTCGGACAGCGCTGGCTCTTCTGCTTTGAAACGGAGATGAGCACCGCCCCCTAGAATCAGGAATGACTAGCACATACATGCAAGGGGAACCTTTACCTTTACCTTTATGGGCATATGTGCAGGTTTCGGTTTCCTATGGTTCATCCATGTTATACTATCACTGGCTTCCATTCTAGGTGCTAGTTATCTCTTTTAGAGCCTGAATGGATCAGGGTCAGATTATTTGCTGGTTTGCCAATCCCTGAGGGTATCTGCTAGTTGCACTAGATATGATTGCTCAGGTCCCTTCCCTTAAATGTTGCCATCTAATGAGACCAACCTAAGCATCATGTTTTCTCTGTGGTAACCCCTAACCTTTGGAAAATCTTTCCCTGAGATCCCATAGGCACCTACCCTCCCATCCTTCTGAAAAGCTTTGAAAAACTAGCTTTTTCCACAAGCGCTAAGATATTTGAGTCTGGAACCCAGTTAAATTCTTGGTGGATATTTTATATTTGGGATGCCAGGAGTTTCTGTGTTGGCTTTTATTAAGTTTATTTTTCTTTTGTTTTTACTGTTTTTATTGTTGTTTATGAGCTGCCCAGCATTACATTGCATAAGATGAGTGACTATTTTAAATACATACATGCATACTACATTGCAGTACATTACATTTTAAATAAACTTTTCCATTCACTTTTTCATTAATTTAGATTTTCCAAATACATTTATGAACAAATAGATAATAAGAGAGCATGAGGAAATATGCTGAGCCTGAATGAAGGTTGAATGGTAGGGAAAGAAATGATAAAAATTTGGGGAAATGAATCCAAAGCTTGCCCTGTGTCATTTGTGCTCACATGTCTTTTATATTTGTGGTTTTTCACTGCCAATCAGTGGTGGGTTGCTACCGGTTCTCCCAGGTTCTTGTGAACCGGTAGTGGAAATTTTGAGTAGTTCAGAGAACCGATAAATACCACCTCTGCTAGAACAACTAGAACCGATCTGTTTCTTGTAAACCGCTTGGTGGTGGTAGATTGGCAATTGAGGGCAAGCTGCCTGAAAGTGGTTTCTGATGCTCTCGGTGGTGGCAGAGTGGCAAAAAACTGTTTAAACTCTTGCTGTGGCACTTCAAAGGGCCGCCCTATAGCTGATCAGTGGTAAAAGGCAGTGTGATGGTAGACCAGTGCGCTCCAAAAATAAATAGGTAGACTGGAACTTTCCAAAAACAAATGGGTAGACCAGTATGCTCCAAAAACAAATGGGTAGACCGGTACGGCTCTGCAAGCAGTTAAAAGCCTGGTAGACAGTACCTCTGCTAAATCCTAAACAATTGTTTGGTCAAAAAATTCACAGTGACTCTGAGATAATCAAACAGACAACGGCTGAAAGCCAGATCTGCTAGAGATGTTTCTCTCAGGCCGACTGAGTCAAAACAGGGCCTGAGAGGAAGGAACAAGGGGCGTGGTCAAAAAACTATGACTCCCTTTGACGTGACATTGACATTGAGTTGATGATGCCTACCCAGTCACATGACCATCAAGCCACGCCCACTGTCACATGACCATCAAGTCATGCCCACAAAATAAGCCACACCCACAGAACCGGTAGTAAAAAAATTTAGAACCCACCCCTGCTGCCAGTGGGCATAACATGGCAATATCTTTAAGGAAGATATTGGGTTCTGCTGAATTAGCTCCTTTTATATGCTTAGCTTTTGGCCAATTGTGGTCCTCTTCAGTTAAAAGCAACCTTGATGAAGCTAAGATGATGGTTTCCTAGAAGAGATAAATAAGTGTTTGTTCTGCTGTGTGTTCATTTACTGGTGTTTTTCTTCCTGATACAGGCAAGTGGTCAAACTTTAAAAGGACATTAAAACATTGTACCTGTTCTAAGGCAACCATGTTAATCAGGGGCATTGCTAACCAATCAGTATATACAGTATTTAGGAATCTCAAAGAATATTTTTGTGCCAGAGTTAAGAGAAAAACTGCTTGCAGTTGAAGGGGAAGCTACCTCTCATACTTCTCTGCCCCTTTCTCTGGTGTTTACATTTTTTTAATTTACTGGCCATCTGGGAAGGGAAATGGTGCAGCTCACTCCCTTCTGTTGCCTCTGTACTGAGCACAGCAGAAATGCCAGCAGTTGGCAATAATATACAATTAAAAAGAAGGAGGAGAAGAAAATAAAGAATAGTACAGGGAAAGCATGGTTTCCTCAGTTCAAGTCTTCCAAAAAGTGTGCTATCAATTCATATTAACATCTTGTCATCCCAATCAAATTCTTCCTTCCTTCCTTCCACTTAAACATGTGGTAGGGCTTGTATGTATAAGGAAAAAAAATGGGGGGGGGACCTTCTAAGACTAGGAGGGAAAGATGGATGCATTTTTCATACGACTAGAAAATCAAGCAAAAAGCCACAGCTAGATATGATGTCAGTAGATGTCTAACAGAGAGATCTTCATGATTTTGGTGGTCAGCATAGTGATAGGAGGCCTGGGCATGGTCTTGTTTATCCTAGATAGGTACTGGGTCTTTGGAGAAAACAAGAAGTCTATGGAAGTGGGAAAAGCTAGAAAAAATTTAGCAGCAACTATGAGTGGATCTGTAAGTAGCATGAAGTAGTGAGAATTGAGCAATGGCATGCACTAAGTTATTATGAGCAAACTCATAACTCCACAGTAACATGAAAATTTTCATATGTTAATTAGCTGATTTTGTTAATGAAACAAGAGACATGGAACCTATCCTGCTTATCCAAAATTTCTAGCCTATTATATTATATGGGCAGGAGATAGAAACTCAAATGTCTGAACCTTGATTTCACTATAAATAGGTATTATATTTAATATATTGCATTCACTAGAATTATTTCATAATGGATTCATTATCTTTGCTACAATAAACTTTGAAGACCTTGGAAATTTATTGTTGCAGTTTCTTACCTAAACCACCAAGAGAAAATAAAAGATAAAGGGGAAGGCTTAGTATCTTTGTGGTAGTTAATGTAGTAGCAAGGATATTGTTTAGGTAGCCATCTCTTGTTCTCCACAGTATGAAAGGATTTATGAAACTTTACATCCAATAGTGTCAGCATTGTAGCAAATGCTGTATCCATGCAGTATCTTCTGTTAACTAGTTACAGAATATGGAACTGAAGATCCTGGAAATATGAGATATATTGTCATGTCTCAGAACATAATCTGATAAATAAATAAAACAGATCTATCCAAAAATGTTTTTTGAATTTTAAACCTCCATCACAAATTAGGTATCAAACAAACCTCTTGAATTAGCTACCTCAGAAGCAAGTGGGATGTCACAACATGGAATATAAAGTGAGTCATATTAGAAAAAAAATCAGCTATATGTAACTTTGGAATGGGTCATTGAGAAAGTTCAAGGAAACTGCATCCCAAGATATCTGTAGGAGAGGAACACGTGCAACAGTCCATAAAGTTTGCCAGAGTGAAGACTGATCTAGCAACAAATACAACATATAGACACGTCTATGCTCTAATAGAAGACTACCAAAAGTCATGCAGAAGAAGATAGATTGTCTTAACTGGTACTAGCTGACCATGGTAGCAGAACCGAAGTTGAGTATCATCTAAAAGTGTTGTTTTGCCTTCTATAACTTGCTTCTATGAAGTTTCAACCTGCTATACATTCATTTTGTATTGTATTTACAATTCACAGTCTATTAATTAAACAGCCTTCTCTGCTTAATAGTGCATACAATGTCCTTGGGCAATTATTGACAATTTTCCTTTGCTCTAAAACTTTAGGGCAAACCATAGAACCTATCTCCACCCCCACTAGACTACTGATTTGGCCTCCTACAATTTTGTAGGGCACAATGGATGTATTAGAAAAGCAAATGCATTAGGAAAGATCCTTCAATGTCAAAAGTGATGAGATATTCCATTAACATGTTAACTTCTTTCAGAAAAAAAAACAAAAAAAAACCAATGGAGGTTAGGATTGTGTGCCTGTGTATATGTGTTGCAGATTTTGATTTAATAAGACTATAAATGGAAGCAATGCCTATTCATACATTTGTCATGCAGTTAACCTATTACCTACCAGATTTCTAATTAGACACTGATGTCCACTGGATCAGACTCTTCAGATAATTTCTCTTACTCTATCTTTGCCCTGAAGTTTTTTTATTTATAAACATGCACATCACAATTATGTCATTTTCTTACTTGAGTAGATAGCCGCGTATGTTCAGAATATTCCAATATCTATTTGCTTTCAGTGACAGAAACAATAATTTTCTGCACTACTCATGAGGCCACAGGCATCATGTTAAATAGGCATCAAAACAACATTACTTTCTTCACAGCCAAGATTTGAAATGATACAAATACAAGAATATAAGAACTGAATTGGAATTAAATTCACTGAATTTCTAGTTTTTGCATTCAACAAGTTAATTAGAATATATGGTATAAAAAGCATTACTAAAACTTCATTTAATCTTTTGGGGTTTTTTTTTTCCTTCAAAGAAAAACAAGTGATATCAAAGCATGAACTCAGACATCAAGTAAGGATCTGTTGACATGAAATCAATCTAAATGTTGGCACACAGGCTGATTTTCTATTACATGCAGTGTCTATAAATTTGATGGCCTGTGTTGGAGAGATTGATTTGTATCAAGGAGAAGACACACATTTCTCCTCATCCTGCAGATGTTGAAACCCCAGGAACGTATATCTTTCAATTGCTCTTTATACCAAGAATACCACAGAGGTATCTGATTATTTTAATCTATCTATCTATCTATCTATCTATCTATCTATCTATCTATCTATCTATCTATCTATCATCTATCTATCTATCAATCAATCATCTATCATCTATCTATCTATCTATCATCTTTCTATCTATCTATCATCTATCTATCTATCATCTTTCTATCTATCATCTATCTATCTATCTATCATCTATATCTATCAGAGGTGACTCTAGGAGGCATGCAGACTTTCAATTAAAATGCACTATAAACATGAAAATGATAAAGAATCTTAAATTTAAAAATTCAATTAAAATAAACTAAGCAGGATGGAATAGTCTGGAGGAGAGATAGGAATATATTGAAATAGGCCTTCTTTTTAGAGAATAATTAAAACAGTTTATTGGTAAAACCAGTAAAAAAAATAAATCAATCAATATACAGACATTGAATAGAAGAAACAAGACATTATACATGATAGAAGACACTGGTAAAACTGAAAGAGCAACATGCAACTTAAAAAGCTGGTTAGAACATGTTATTTCAAACAGCTATGAGAAAGAGAGTACCATGCAGTATAGCAAAATAAGCTGACTTCCATAGGAAGAAGTGCAACAACTATAGTGTTGCTAAATGAAAGACCCTGTGTGAAAGAGACATGACTGAGCGTTATAACTATTATATTAGCAGTAATGATACACAATTTGTTGTTTACAATAATGTAAAGGTGTAACAATTTTACTGTCAAGTGAAGCTTAATATATATGGTAATATTGATCTAAAGAAGGAAAATAACAGCAATCACTGGCAGAGAGAGAAAAAAATGATGTTCCAGACAAAAAGCAATGATAATGCACTAAGACCAATATGAAAAGTAGAAAAAAATGGGGAAATTGTAGTAATTGACATAACAGTACCTATGTTACAGATGGCATCTTAATAATCATGTTAGACAATATCATAGCACCTCCATTCATCACTGGAAGGGCAGTGAGCAGGGCTTACTAAATTCTCAAGAAGGACATACAGTTTACAGAGGAAAGTGGTTTGATTCCCCAAATATCAGATAACTCAAAAATTAGAAAACTGCTAAATCACACCTATTTTGTTTTAGTTACTTAATTTCATGAATCAGTATTTTTATAATATGACATGGTATTATTGGGCGTGTGTGTGTGAGGCTCTAAAGAGTGTCAGTGTCTACAAAAAAATATTATTCTAAGTAACCAGTATAAAGTGACTTTCTGAATGGCCAATTTAAAAAACAACAACAACATTAGAATTCAAAACATTTCACTTCATAATAAATTTTATAGGGGTATGTTTATGCATTGCTTTTACAACAAATGGCTCTTACTTTCTAAAGAATGCAAGGGAAAGAGTTAGGAGCAATATACATAGGGCTGCAAGCAAATGTGTTAGTGAGGAAGTCCAGAAAACAAAAAGCACAACTGTGAGTTTTAGCTCTGTCTTTATTGTTAGGTTACATCAGGGATGAAATACAGCAGGTTCTGACAGGTTCTGGAGAACCGGTAGCGGAAATTTTGAGCAGTTCAGAGAACTGGCAAATACCACTTTTGGCTGGCCCCAGAGTGGGGAGGGAATGGGGATTTTGCAGTATCCTTCCCCTACCATGCCCACCAAGCCACACCATGCCACCAAGCCACGCCCATAGAACCGGTAGTAAAAAAAAATTGGATTTCACCACTGGGTTACATTAACAAAATTTTATAACATTGAAACCACATGGCCATGGAAATTGTCTTTGGACAACACTGGCTCCCTTGGCCAAGAAACGAAAATGACCACCATGCCCTAGAGTTGAACATGACTAACAGGGAAACTTTTACCTTTATATACTGTATTAAATATAAAACTCATAATCTTTATATGTCAAAATTAATATTGTGTGTTCCTTTATAGCCCAGCTTTTTTATTGTTTGTCGCTATGTAATATTTTAGATTCTATATTCCCCTTCACTTACTGATCATTAGTTTTCTGTGTGTGTATTTTCAATACTGAGCTGCATCAAGGTAAGTGTTGTTTCTAACCTTATTTTTATGTGCTATATCAGAATATTAATATCCAAGAGCAATAATTATTTCACCATTTATCTCCAGATAAACAATGTTTTATTCTCATTACTCATTATAAAAAAATACATGCTGTCTTAAACAAGTGGAAAATTATTCAACTCTGACATTTTCAGCTTGCAGGAAACCATTACAATTGGATGTGCTTCCTTATAACTAGCCAGATGTTTTGCTAGCTGCAGGGTGTTTTCAGCAATAATAATTAATAATAGAGAATCTCCATACAACATTCATTATACAAAATACAAATAAGTTTATGCTGTAAATAAAATGACTAGCACTTTCAACTTTGTCCTTAATTTTCCCCCCTAATGCTACATGCCAGCAAAAATCATGTATTTCTAGAAATGGAAGGAAAAGATTTAATATGCTTAATGCTGCTTTTTCTCGTGTAATTCTAATTATGTGTGGAATTAATATCCCCAAAGTGGGCTGAATTAATGAAATTCTGAACTTGATGTGGCTATTGGTGCCCAAGAATGTTATTTATCCACAAATATCAGAGGATTGTGAAGAGCAACGGATAAACTAGCACAGATAAATTTATACCTATGGGCCAAATTTAATTATTTTAAATCTATTTTTAATCGTACTTTATGTATAAATATTTTATTTTGGCTGTTCACCGCCCTGAGTCCGAAAGGAGAAGGGCGGTATAGAAATTTGAATAATAAATAAATAAATAATAAATAAATAAATACCATCCAGCCAGGTTTGTTTCGTTTTTTTTAGTAAAGACTGTAGTGATTCCTGCTATATCTGAAAATTCAATGTGATAAAATCCACACAAGAACATTGATAAAGGCAGACGAAATAACATCTGAATTGTAAAGGAAGTAATTGCTACGTTAATCTCCATCTTTTTAGAATAAAGAATTCTGGAAATGGTAATGGCAATGGATAATATGCAGAAGCCTTCTTATAGCTATGGATTATGCAACTCATTCTACAATATTTCTTAGCTCTGTTTTCCTAAGTCTTCCTCTTCATTGATTGTACTTGGACTCCTGGGGATAGTTAATTGACCATAAAGAAATAACCAGGACACATGAAGATAGCTGGGCAAAATGATAGTTCCCCTGAAGCTTAAACTACTAGGTATTTTTTAAAATAGGAGAACAATCTAATTCACTACTAGGGCAGTATATTGTTAGAATCATGAACAGGAGTCACAAAATCATGGGATTAGAAAGGACCTTGCCAAGGGCATAAATGCTCACACATCCAAATAAATAGCTGCTCAATCTTAATAACTGCAAAGTTATAACTCCCATAACATTACTTATTCAAAAGTAAATAGTTTTCTCATCATTTCCTTCCCTGTTTTGAACTGCATTTCTCTTCTATACCATACACCATCTCGGTAGGGACTTCTGATTTTTTTTTTCCTTTTGTGAAAAGAGATACAAAATAGGAATTAAACAATTCAGCCTTCAGCCAGTTTCCATCACTTCAATGCCATCTTCTACAATCGGCAGATAGATTGCTTCCTAAACTGTCCTCCTGTTGTGCACTTTTTCTTATTTTGTTTGTTCGTTGGAAGCTTAAGATCATTAATCTTAGCCTTCCTGATCTTATTCTTATAGATTCAGCCTATTGATATTCTGCTTTGATTACATGCTCCTCTTCCGATTTTTAAATTTGTCTTTTTGTTGTTGTTGTTGCTCAAAAATATCTTTATGCAAAGTTTCATCAGGTGTCTTCCATTTTATTTCCTCTTTGGTATCAGTTGTGTTTGGAGCTTAATGGTTTCATTTTTAAACTGTACCTTGTGAATTGTTTTTCTTTTCTGTTCAGAAAGCGATCTCTTCCATCTGTTACAAAAGAGCTTGTTGTTCCAAAAAGCTTCAGTGCCATCCGAGTCAAGAAGTCATCATGTGTAGAGTTCAACATGCAGCTCTAATGAGCTTGAAATCTGATACTGGAGAAACTGGGATATAATGTGGAAGTCTTTGTATCTACACATGAAGGCTTCTTTGCTTCACACTGTTGTGGTGTACTTGTTGATGACCAGCTCATCACTGTCATAGAGCAATTTACAGAAGACACATTATTCACAGGTACTTGAGTCTTGTGTTCTGTAATGTTTATATCAAAGGCTAGAATAATTAAGCCAATCCTTTTGGTTTCTACATTATTTCCCTCACAGAAACACTCTTGCTACTTCTTGGAAAAGAAATCATCTGGCCTTCTGCGGAGTAGATTCAAACTAGCATGGATTCATGGAGTGCAGTCAGTGATCTGTGACAACCTTTGATCTTTTGCCACTACAGTTTTTTTTTTTTGTTGTTGTTGTTTTGTAAACTTTCAGAACTGTTTTCCCTGGTTAAGTGATCATGCCAAATTGCCTGAGGAAATTCTGTAATGCAACCTGAAAGCTCTATAGTTTTCTCTGTGGATGTGGAGTTTAGTACATCATTTAACAGAGGAGAGTTTTGAAAACCTTCTAAAAGTATTACATTAAATGATTGTTCTACACCCTGTTTTAAATCATTTATCACCAATGATTATGGTTCTAATAGCTGCTGATATCATAAATGGCATTTCTTATAGTTGTATTGTATAGTACTATATTGTATTAAGTTGTACAATACGTAATTGCTGTTTTTTTTCTTATTGCTTTATCGATTTCCAGCTTTTTGTGCTTTCAAAATTAAATTGTTTTAATAAAGGATGTTCCCATGTCTCCCAACATTTTGGTTTTTCCTAATCCTGTCTCGAACTTGAGAGCTGCAACTGTGCAAAGCAGTCTTTCATTGTGATATACTTCATGTCTCATTGGTGATATAATCAGTGTCTACTTGTCACAGGTGCAAAGAAGATGGCCCATTATAAACCATGTCAGCAATTGCTTCAGCACCTCCAAACATAATTTAAAAGCTGGCAGCTTTGTCTTGCTATAGGACAGCAACATCATTCAAGAGGAAAAGATATCTTTTGGCTGTGTAGCTTCTAGTTATCCAAGAAAATCTTACAGTTCATCCTACTTTAAAAACTAAGAAAGACAGAATTTATAAACTCAAGTAAACAGCGTTTTCAATATAGAGTGAAATTTTAGATCATAGCAGGATTCCTTTTTTGCAGGAATTTCTACTAAATATTCCTGGAATATTACAGGCTATTCTCACTCTTGTTCTTAAAAAAAATAATGGGAATCTAACTTAACCAAGACTTTACCCAATATTGTACACATTTAAGAGTTGTAAAGGCCTTTGGCACTTTCATGCAGTCTTACACAGAGAATAATTTTCTAGGCAAATAAAGTTTTGTTTCTCTTTACAAGAATTCGAATGTATTTCAGAATCAAAGACAGCATTGATTAATTTAAAACAGTGGTTTATCATAGCTTAGAATTTGACAAATAAAATAAATATATAATCAATATGATGATAATGCATAATAGTGTGAAAATATATTAAATTACCAATATACCAAGCCTTGACAAAATAATTATTTATATGGGGCAACCAGGCAAGAAGGAAGGAATTGCTTTAAATATTTAGTTGGACACTGGGTACATTTTCTTTTACTCTATTTACCTCATAATATGTGTTTCTCTTTCTGTTCTTGAACTAAAATGTGATACCATATTCTATTATTTTGCAAATATATCTATATTTCAATTATTTTTCATAAAAATGTATAATTAATATAATATATATCCAGTTATACTTCAAAGAGAACTTTCTGTCTACTACTATTATTGCACCTAAGGTCTTCTTAGAACTCTTTATAATTTTCTAGATAACTGTTATAATGTATATTAAAAAAATACACCCTCAATGAATGGGGCTGTAAACATTTCAGATTGTTCAGCTTGTAGATTTTTCCCTAACACTGAAAAATATTTCAGAGTTCTTTCATTCTGTATGATTCATTTTAGGATTTGAAATCTTTCAAACACATTATATTTAATAAAAATAGCAATTACTCTTAAGAATTTCTAGCTCTTTCTGTGAATCTAATTCATACCTTTCCATACTGCTTTGCCAGATAAATATATGTAGTTTTTAAGAACTATAAATTGTACATTTCCTTGACTATAATTTTGTTACAAATAAATTTCCCACAATGCCAGTTCTTAAACATAAATTTTAATGTGGTGGGGAACATTCTTTAGTCATTCTTTAGTCATCTGGCAAACTGCAGTTTGGAAGAGACATGGGAAAAGTAATCCATTAGGTAGCTGATGCCAGAAGTATAGTAGCTGCTAAGGTTTACTTAGTCCTTGTCTGCCCTTTACTGTTTATAAAAGAGAGAGAAATGGAAAAACATCCAGCAAATGAAGAGAAGAGTAGTCTCTCAGGCATCATATAATATTTCACAGGGTTTGATGGAAAGACACAGTGCCAAACAGCATTCCATCTTTTAACTCTTTTAGGCAAACTGCTTTTAAATACATACCAAAACCAAGGGCATTCCTAGCCTTAAGCTTTGTAAGTACAATTCACTGCTTCTAGCCATGCTATATACTTGGATCAATTTTCTCCTCACTATCTTTCTGTGGACTCAATAGCTAAGTCCAAATTAACCATGTTATCTGTGGGCCATCACATTTGTTTCCTAGTTTCTTCATTCCATACCACTCCTGGTGTCTTTAAAGATTTAACCCTTTGCTGTTCTATATTGCTCATCCATCCTTCTTCAATGGGAACTAGATTTTTATTAGACTCTAAACTAACATCTACTCAGGTTCTTATCCACAAAGTGAGTACAAACTATCTCCATGCACCTGTATTATGCATGGAGATAGTAAGATAGGAAGCACCAATGAGAAGCTATGATTTAGAATAGGCTCATGACAAGCATGCTAAACTACATTACATTAAGTACATTTATGAGAAATTCCTTTTTTATGCTATAAAGATTGGTACAATGATAGACACTACTGAAATATATTCAGTGTTTCTTCCAAGAGGAAAGTTAATTGTGTGTATGTGTTTCAAGTCTCATTTGTGATGAATCAATGCATAATTAAAATAAGTTACAGTCATTACCCAGAAGTTGAAATGGTGAAAAAAAATTTAAAAGCTCAGATTTCCTTGTTTATCCTTCCTAACTTGTCCTCTATAAAATCTATGAATATGATCTATCATTGTATCTTGCAATATATGGAACAGATGAATTCTGTTCAATCACAAAAATAAGAACACACTTTTACTGTTCCAGTTTAGTCTGAAGTCACTGTATTTTTTTCCAATCAGTTCTTTGGTGAAGAAAAGAAATTTGATATGGGATAATTGGCCTGATTTAACAAACGATGAAGCTTCAGTGCACTCAAGCCTGTTTTGCTATAGGTATTTTTTTTTAATCTATAGATTTATACCTGTAATTTTTCATTTTATCTCAGGTAAGTGTACCAAACAAAAGTCTTTGGGTGTGGAATCTGGTTAATGGTAAAGGTGCTAGTTGTTCCCAACTCTAGGGGGGAATGCTCATCTACATTTCAAAGCCGAAGAGCCAGCACTGTCCGAAGATGTCTCGGTGATCATGTGGCCAGCATGACTAAAGGCCAAAGGCACAAGGAATGTTGTTACCTTCCCACCAAAGATGGTCCCTATTTTTCTACTTGCATTTTTTATGTGCTTTCAAACTGCTAGGTTGGCAGAAGCTGGGACAAGTAACGGGAGCTCACCCTGTTATGCGACACTAGGGATTTGAACTGCTGGACTGCTGACCTTTCGATTGACAAGATCAACGTCTTAGCCACTGAGCCACCTCATCCCTGAAATCTAGTTACATTAGACATATATCCATGAAGTTTTCTAGGCAACATTTACACAATGTGCTTTTAGAATAGGGATTTGGAAAAAATGCCTTGCAATCGCCAGAATGAACTTTTCCTCCTATTTGTTTTCTCCCCTCTGAGGTAATCTGAAGAGCATTGCATCACATTTGTTTTTAAACTGAGAGGAAAATGCTGAGTCCCAGAATGTGGGGGAGAAGAAAGGAGGAATTTACAACTGAGGGAGTGAAATAACCATCAGGAGCATTTCACCATTCCAATAGTAAAGAAGCTGAAAGAAATATTGCCCGATAGCTTCACCAGTCTGCCAGCAACACTTGAGAGGCTGCAGCTAGTCAGCAGCTGGTAAAACCAGGATAGGCTGAGAAACTGCCAAATTGTTCAGTTCAACAGCAATTTAAGATAGTGACTGACAGAACAAGCCAACATGCAGATGGCTAAATGATGACTAGAGATTTTGATATAAGCTATATAAAAAGGGATGCGGTGATTCAGTGGCTAAGATGCTGAGCTTGTCAATCGAAAGGTTGGCAGTCCAGCGGTTCGAAACCCTAGTGCTGCATAATGGGATGAGTTCCCGCTACTTGTCTCAGCTTCTGCCAACCTAGCAGTTCGAAAACACATGAAAAATGCAAATAGAAAAATAGAGACCACCTTTGGTGGGAAAGTAACAGCATTCCGTGCACCTTTGGCATTTAGTCATGCCGGCCACATGACCACAGAGGCATCTTTGGACAGCACTGGCTTTTCAGCTTTGAAACGGAGATGAGCACTGCCCCCTAGAGTCGGGAATGACTAGCACATATGTGCGAGGAGAACTTTTACCTTTATATATAGATATACACAGAGATGACACTGCAAGGAAAAAATCACAAAACTGCCTCTTCTTTTATTTTGACAATGTCATGCGGGAGAATTCACTGGAGAAAGCAATTATGTTGGAAGAGTATTAACAAAAGGAAATCAGGCCACGATGGCTGGACACCATCAAAGCTGACACCAGCCAGAGCATAGAACAACTCAAAGAAGCAGTGCAAGATCAGAAGATGTGAAGAGTCTGACCCGCCAAGAGTCAGACACAACTGAATAGGTATCATATATCTATATAATGATGCTACTAGTTATACATGGTTTAGGAATAGGATATAGACACATATGTTAGTATAAGCATAGGATAATATGGTAACATATTACCTATTACTAGGTAACAGAGATTTATTAATAAGTGGTAATGTAGATATTAGAACAATACATAAAGTTTATTAATTTTTTATATAACAAAAGCCTCCTTGCAAACATAAGAATGTGATAGATCTTAAAAATGGATTCCTATAAGGTGTGACATCAAAATGTAGTTAATTCAGAATTCATTTATTATGTGAACTCACTCATAAAGTTTTAGCATTAATTGTGAATGCAACCATTATAGCTTGTTCAACATTCTTTGATCAGAAAGAAGCTTTTGGCTTAGCATGAAAAATTAGATACTTCTGCTTTTCTCCCAGATTTTCCAAATAAATACCCTTTCATACACTTTGTGCAAAGAAAGCATTTTTTCTTTACATTCAAATATCCCAATTCTAAGCATTTTCCAAAGTTGCTTTTTAAATCTCTGCACTATGTAATCTCATGTGATCATTTATGTTTGGCAGCTGAGCTGATTTAGTTTGGACTCTTCTTCAGTGGCAAGCCAAAAACCAGAGAAAAACAAATCATGCTCTGAAATGGTGTGTTTCCCCAGTTGCATTCATTTTGCCCTTTTTTGCTGCCTGGTTTTGGAACTCTTAACAATTCTGAAAGTTAAGGAAGCTTGAGTACATTTGCAGCCTTTCCTAATGGAACTTTTTATTTTACATACTACCAGACAGATAAGGAAAGGGAAAGGCGGGAAGGCAAGCAATTCATTTTCTGTTTCTTTAAATAATGATTACATAATGTTCTCCCTCAGTATAGCAATGAAGAGATCTTCAAACTGTTTTTGAAGATAATCTGTGGAAGAAAAAAAAAAACAAGCTCTATGGAAATATGCAAAATCAGACCAAAGCGGTTTAAGATTTATCTGATAACAAAGGGAAACACTTTTTTCATTCCGTAAAATTACAGACAATGAATGGTTCTTTTCAACTTATCACAGATGACTGCACTTCATGTTTTAAGTAGTCAGCTCTTATAGTAGTAATTATTCATTTAGCTTGCCTTGTTACAGCAGTAAGAGAACTTTGATAGCTAGACTATGATGAGAAAATGAACTGCCAGTAAAGTGTATGTTTTCCCTCTCTGAATACAGCTTAACCGTCATATGTTTAATGAAAAGAAAAAAAGAAACAAAATCCTTCTTATATCCAACCAGGTGTTCTCTCTATTAGATAAAAATTTCAGTTATGGTATTTGGCTTCTATAGCATGCTGGCTAGTTCTGTGGTTGTGATCCCAAATATCTGGAAGACACAAGGTTCAAGAAAATAATAGTACATGGGGAAAAAAATTTGGTTATGGAATTGATTTAGAGAAATGGCAAAAATTGTGGTTGCAAAATTATAAAATGACAATGTCAACAGCATACAAGGAAAATTTGTATAAGATGTTTTACAGGTGGCATCTACCCCCGACGAGAATAGCCAGAATGTTCAAGAACAAATCCGAAAAGTGTTGGAAATGTCATCAGACACAGAGCTCATATTACCATGTGTGGAAACTAAAAGATACTAGACTAAAATCCACATGTGGTTGGAAAAAATGACAATAAATAGACTTTAAGCCAGAGATTTTTTTATTAGGGATTGTGCCAGAAATATACAATAGAGAATTGAGATATTTGATTGTGAATGTTTTTACAGCAGCTAGAATTGTGTTTGTTAAAAATTGGGAAAATGAGAAAATACCAACGCAAGATGACATTATTAAGAAGATCATGGAATGTGCTGAAATGAATAAATTGATGTTTGAAATTAGAGAACAAGAAGATAAACAATATTATTAGATATGGGATTTATTTTATCAATGGCTAGATAATAAAACATGGAAATGAAATATGAAACATGAAATGAAAGTTATAAATATAATATTCAAAAATAATTTTTATGAAGCGATAAAGCCATGGTTAAATAAATGATAAATGAGAATGTTTATTTGTTTGACAATATGAGAAATTAGATAATTAGTAAACTTTGAATATGGGGATGAAGCACAAAAGACTTGTAACCAACCGACACACTGTTTGCAATTGTAATGGATGATTTATGTTTTATGTTTTGTTTAAAAATAAAAAAAGGAAAAAAAAGAGAAAATAATAGTATATCTGAATGCAGTGGAGCTCAGAATGGAAAAGAATGGAAATGCGCATGCAATCCCAGCTTTACTTCTCTCTAATCTCCACTTATTCAAGATGGTATTCTGAACGAGAAATTTTTTCATAGTTTGCATAGGACAAGTCTTTACTTCATCTCAGTCCTTAATAAAGTAGGGATTTAAAATTGCACAGACAAATGCATTTAAATTTAAATGCATTTAAATCTAAACAAATACAAGTAGATTTCTCTAAAGATGTTCTATTTAAATGGAAAGCATGGATTAGGAGTCTACATCAGTGGACCAAAATTTACATCAAATTTTTTTACTACCGATTCTGTGGGTGTGGCTTGGTGGACGTGGCAGGGAAGGATACTGTAAAATCTCCATTCCGAGCCCACTCCTGGGGGAAGGATACTGCAAAAATCCCCATTTCCTCCCGATCAGCTGGAACTTGGGAGGCAGAGAATAGATGGGGTGGGGCCAGTCAGAATTTTTACTACCGGTTCTCCGAACTACTCAAAATTTCCGCTACCAGTTCTCCAGAACTGGTCAGAACCTGCTGAAAACCATCTCTGGTCTATATGCACAATCTTATTTTCTCCCAAGGTTGAGCTTCTGCTGGGAGTAATATTGATAAGTTGTCTTCACTATAGTGCTGAAGATTTTATTAGGGTATCAAAAGCAAATTCCCTAGAGCTGTTGGTCATTCGTAATATGTTTCTTTACATATTCTACTAGCATTAAGGAACTGATGTTATTGAACAATATCTCTGGGTCTTATAGAAATATTCTATAAATCAAATTCTGGTGATTGTGCAGCATACCAAAAAAGCTGTATGCAATATTGAATAATGTAGGGTTTTATATTTCCTACACCAGAGGTCTTCAAACTTGGCAGCTTTAAGACTTGTGGACTTCAACTCCCAGAATTCTGTTGAAGTCCACAAGTCTTAAAGCTGCCAAGTTTGAAGACCACTGCCTTACACTGTGCTTTTTTAAAAAAACAAAATCCTTGTAAAATTGGTCTCTATTCTTATCCTTTCAATTTTTTTTACTATTGGTTGACTGAATTGTGAATTGCAGAGCTGTATGTAATATTATTTAATAACTTTAAAATTTAACAACATATTAATACTTTCAGAATTTGATTATCCTATGGTTAACTCTGGGGAAGATTCTTTATGCCCCAACAGAAAGGGAGAATACTTAAGATCTTAAAGGAGCCTGCCTTTCACATTTACAATCTTTTAATTTCATATTGAAAATTTGGATACATTAACATCATGTTGTTGCCATTCCTCCTGTGGTTTGTGGCTGTCAACCCTCTGTTCCAGGGGTTCTAAATTTTTTTACTACCAGTTCTGTGGGCATGGCTTATTTTGTGGGCATGGGTTATTTTGTGGGCATGGCTTGATGGTCATGTGACAATTATTTAGGATTTAGCAGAAGTACTGGTCTACCAGGCTGTACCGATCTACCCATTTATTTTTGCAGGCACTGGTCTACTCATGTATTTTTGCAGGCACCGGTCTATTCATTTGTTTTCTTTTAACACTGATCAGCTGTAGGGCGGCCCTTTGAAGCCCTAGCGGCAAGAGTTTAAACAGTTTTTTTCCCTCTAGCCATCAGCTGGGACCCAGGAGGCAGCAATAGATTGGGGGTGGGGCCAAATAAAAGGTAAGAATAACGCGGGGGTGGGGGAGCAGGGGGGGCAGAACCAGTTCGGTGACATCATTTCGTCACCGCTACCGGCTCGGCAGAACCGGGCCGAACCAGGAGGAACCCACCACTGCTCTGTTCCCATCATCAAAATTAAATGTTTGCCCAAAGTAAGAGTCTGTTTATGCTAGTCCTGCTTTATTCATAAAACCAGCAGGGTGATCTTGGGTCACTTATTCTCAAGGAAGGTGTCAAGGGAACACTACTTCCAAATAACCTTGCCATTAAAATTGCAGGTACTAATGCAAGCAATCACCAGGACTCAAAGAGGCAAAAGAAAAATAAGTTCTGTTACTCACAATGAAATGGGGGGTGGGTGGATGAGAGACCATTAGTTTATCAATACAAAGTTCTTTTGAAAACTTATCTGAAAATATATTCTGCTTCCTTTTGAGTTTAGATCAGGCCATGCTGTTATGTATAGGATGTTACTGATAATATCTGCTAGCCAATGCATAATTTGAAAAAGAAAAAAAAAGAATTCAAGTTCTTTTCCCATTTTGATCTGTTTGTTCTGATTTTAGAAACTGAAAGCTCTCCAGAATAAAATCTTCACTAGGCTATGCCAACCAAATAATGTAATGATGCTTGAAGTTTTTAATTAGGGCTCTTCTAATCAATCTTTAAGCTTTCTTTTAATTTCCTTCAGCTGACGTGGTCATAAATTAATGTGTTGCATTCAAGCACTGAAAAGTAGAAAAAAGAAGAATATAACTCACTTTCATCAAAGTTCTCACTTACTCTTAAAATGAAGGCTTGGTGGAGTATTGTTTAGTTCTTGATCATAGTTCACTTTGTAATAAACCTGACTGTACACATGAGACTGAGGCAATTTTGAACCAAAAACGTGTAGGAAATGGAGCTACATCCTGTTTGTTCAGTGAATTTGTCATCACTATTACATTTATCAACCATATATATATGTATGTATGTATGTATGTGTATATATATATATATATATATATATGTATGTATGTATGTATGTATGTATGTATGTGTGTGTATATATATATATATATATATATATATATATATACACACACATACATACATACATACATACATATATATATATATGTATATATATATTCTAGACTTACAGTATGTTTGAGGCTTAGAACACAGAGACGGTTGGTTAGCTCACTTGAACGAGCTCACTTTACAGTGAGCAAAACAGAAATATATATATATATATTCTTATGTAATAAGATATTCAGAACAAATAAAGAATATGTAGGTCTTGTCTGAATTAATATAAACTAATCCCCTTTCATTTAGCTACCTTAACTAATATCATTTTACATCAGACTTCCTCTACAAATTCTAGTAATGCCTTTGTAATTCTTTTTGGGTCTCCTCACTAAAAGAGATTGGTCTTTCAAAGAAAAAAGTCTGTCAATATACTGCAGACAAGAAGTTAACCATAATTGGTGATTAGATGAATGTTGCTTCACTGAAGACGCATGGGTTGAGGGTTAATGAAGGTGGAAATATAGCTTAAATAACTGTCAATATTAGAAGAGGATAGCAGACAAGATTTCTCTGAAAGTCATCAAATAAATCAATAGTGAGATCCCATAAGGATAGTACACCAGAATATAAAGACAGACTGGGCAGTGGTTAAATATATGTTGTGTCAAAGAAACAAGACAGCAGACAAAACATTTTTCTAGACTGGAAAGCTCAGAGGGAGAAATCTTTAGCTAGAAATAAATAACAAAATAAATAACTTGTTTATTTTAATAATTTTCTCAAAGGAGCACAAAACTCATCTGATCTGCACTATAGATTTGGGGATTCCAATGGACAACTGGTTTCTAAATAGTGCCTTTCCAATAATCTCAGATCAACTGGTAGCTGATGTGCAGATTTTCATAAAATAGTTGTCAAGGACAATTCTTACATATTGGCAAAATGACTACTATAGTGGTTTTGACTCATCTAATTTTTCTTTAGCTGCAAGTCCATTACCTTAGGGGTCCCCAAACCCTGGTCCATGGAATGGCACCAGGGCACAGCATGCCAGAAACCGGGCTGCACAAAGAAACAAAGTCCCATCTGCAGGATGAAGGCAGCATGCAAAACTACGCCCCCTCTGTACTGTGAAAAAAACTCTCTCCATGGAACCAGTCCCTGGTGCCCAAAAGGTGAGGGACTGCTGCATTACCTGACTCTCCACCTTTCATTATGGCCCTCAGAGACATGTTCCATCCAGTAGTGGGTTTCAAATTTTTTTATTACCGGTTCTGTGGGTGTGGCTTGGTGGGCATGGTATGGCTTGGTAGGCGTGGCAGGGGAAGGATACTGTAAAATCTCCATTCCCTCCCCATTCCAGGGGAAGGTTACTGCAAAATCCCCATTTTTCCTGATCAGCTGGGACTTGGAAGGCAGAGAATAGACGAGGGAAGGGCCAGTCAGAGGTGGTATTTACTGGTTTTCTGAACTACTCAAAATTTCCGCTACCGGTTCTCCAGAATTGGTCAGAACCTGATGAAATCTACCTCTGGTCCCATCACACTACCTTACTTCTTCTCTGAAGCAATTGTGTTATTTGTAACCTTGTGGCTCTGAGTCGGCTATGAAAAGAAACATTATATTTGGAAGACAGTGCTTTGCTTTCCAGGATGCCAATTTCTGTTTAATTTGATATTTAATGCATAATAATTAATTAAATCATGTGCAGAGTCTTGGCAGAACCTTTTCTGAAGTGCTAACCACTGTGTACTCTTGCTTCTGAGCTGAGACTTCTTTTTAAACTAAAAGAAACAACAGAACAGATTAAAATTACAGCTTTATGACATAGTTGAAAGCAGTGTTTTTAAAATTTGGCAACTTTAAGACGTCAATTGCTGGCTGGAGAATTCTGGGAGTTGAAGTCCACACACCTTAAAGCTGCCAAGTTTTAAAAACACTGCTTTAAAGAGAGGCTTATCACTTGGAATGTGCAATGCCACCTCTCCCTTTAGAACAATGAAAAAACTGGAACATTGCCCAGTTATTGTCTGTGAGGCTCAAGGTAACAAACATCTTGCTCTGTTTCTTCAATTATATTTGGCCTTTAGACGGGAGACATTCTGGATTTAATTTTCTAGGAAAGTGCAAATCATGATTGTAAACCTTTTTTATTGTATCATCATCCAATGTATTTTTTTTAAAAGAGAGATCACAAAACTAACACTAAACATAGTTTAAAACAGCAATAGCATTTAGTCTTATATGCTGCTCTATAGTGTTTTACAGCACTCTCTGAGCAGTTTACAAATATTAGCATAAAACAATCATTTTACTGACCTTGGAAGGATGGAAGGTTTTAGTCAACTTTGAGCCAGTCAGGATCAAACTCCTGACTGTGGGCAGAGTTAGCTTGCAATACTGCATTATAAGCACTGTACCCTTACGGCTCCTAAATCTTAGGTTGAAACATTTTAAATGGCCAAAACTACATGCTTGATTTTAGAGTCTAACTCCTTGAAGGGAACTAAATTTTTCAATCCACATTGATACATGAAATATTATTAAACAGAGCCAAGGCCAGTATATTGGATAGTGTGTATAAGACTGCACTGTTTTGATAATTACACTTTTAGACAATTTTAAAAAGAAAAAGTTATCGGAGAAGTGTCATGAGTTTTGTCATGATTTACAAATCGTGGAGAAGGTATAAATAATTGAAGATGCATTTAAAGAACCGACCTACTTTTCAAAAAGCATGTATTAAATGCCTCACAAATTTGTGGACCATTTTGGAACATTCTACATGTTTTCCATTAAAAAACATGAAACAACTCTTTACTTAGCAATCTATTGCCTTGCTTTGCTTTATCACAGAGAATGTTCTTTAAATGATCTGTTGCACTTGTAAGTGATCATTATTAGGTTTGTCATACTGGTGGAAGAGAGGATACCGTTTTAGCTTTTATATAATTTAATACACATATAAAGGACAGTTTTTTGAAGCCAAGGACTTCAAATAAATCTAAGCTCCAAAGAAGGGAGGCAATTGGAATGATGTCAGCAAGGAAAAACTGGAATACATGACATTTCAAAGAAAAACAAGGAATCCAGTTCTCTCTTGAAAAAGCACCTTTGGGACAATACATGGCAACATTTTAAAAGTGTGATGTGTGTGTGTGGCTGTGTGTGGCTGTTGCTTTAGGAACTGCAAAAATGTAGGAAATCACAGCAGCCCTTGTCTTAGCACCACACTGCTGAAAATGGCAACATATAATTTTCTGAGAAAGAGGTCAAGATGAACAGCAATGACACTTTTAAAAACCTTTTTGGCAAGCTGAGAAACTAGATAGATTGAGGACAAAGCTGTTTCTGAAAAGATATTGGGAGAGGGGTCTCTAAAAAAATTTCCATCCCCGATATGGCTGTGATTATGGTTGGTGAATCACTTCAAACTGGAAAAAAATATTATGAGCATACCAATGGTATTTTAACCCTCTATTAATGAATGGCTTTGTGTATATATTAAATAGGAGTGGGGGAAGAATCATACCCTGTTCCGCAGTTCAGGAATCTAGGGCTAAATCTTCTCCCCAACTATTTAGAAGAATAACACAGTTGGAAGGGATCCTGGAGGTCTTTTAGTCCAACCCCTTGCTTAGGCAGGAAACCCTACACCATCTCAGACAAATTGTTATCCAATATCTTCTTAAAAACTTCCAGTGTTGGAGCATTTACAACTTCTGGAGGCAAGTTGTTCCACTGATTAATTATTCTGTCGGGAAATTTCTCCTTAGTTCTAAGTTGCTTCTCTCCTTGATTAGTTTCCACCCATTGCTTCTTGTCCTACCCTCAGGTGCTTTGGAGAATAGCTTGACTCCCTCTTCTTTGTGGCAGCCCCTGAGATATTGGAACACTGTTATCATGTCTCCCCTAGTTCTTCTTTTCATTAAACTAGACATACCCAGTTCCTGCAACTGTTCTTCATATGTTTTAGCCTCCAGCCCCCTAATCATCTTTGTTGCTCTTCTCTGCACTCTTTCTAGAGCCTCAACATCTTTTTTACATCGTGGCGACCAATACAGTATTCCAAGTGTGGCCTTACCAAGTATGGTATGTGGCCTTACTGTACCTAGAACTAGTATTGAAGAAGGAAAACCAAAGCAATGCTCTCCACTCCCAATTCCCTATATCAATCCAGAAGGATACCATGATCAATTATATTGATCATCACTGAGAGATCAGGAGGACCAGATTGCTCATCCCATCTCTACTAGAGGTCATCACAAGTGTAATCAAGGAGAAGGTTGGAGATCATATAAAAATTGCACAGCAAAGGCTTTCTAAGGAGAGGGCAAATCATCCTTCTTTCAAAACTGGCATTCCCCCCCCCTTTTAAAAAAAAAAAAAAGATGGGCATGCATCAGATATGATATCTCTTCCTTGCAAGCTGCACTGGTTACCAGTTTGCTTCTGTGTATGGTTCAAGGTGATGGTGACTACCTATAAAATCCCTACATGGCATAGATGATCCCTACTACTTGAGGGATCATCTGTGTCAGATGTAAATGCCTTATTCTCCAATGTGTAAATAATGTATATATGGAACATCAGAGGTTAACTTATTCTTTAGACTTTAATGTATTCATAACTTACCACTCCCATTCCTAGCTCCACCCCTTGTATATATAAGGAGCCACCCTCACCATTCTCGTCGCTTCTACCTTGAATATTCAGTGAATATAGAATGCCTATCATAAATAAAAAGAAATATATTTAAAGCTTTAACTTCTATTATCTTTATTGAGTCTGATCCTGAAAATATTGCAACAAGCTGGTAGCAGAGGATGGTTAATTGACTCAATAAGTAATTAAAAATGTCCAAGAAAGATAGGCCCAACACCAGGGCCTACAGCAAAGAAATAGAAACTGATCAAGAGATGATCAACGAATCCACCAATGCGATTTCGAGAGAATCCGAAGAATACACCACTGAAGAAGAAGAACTAATGAGTGAAAATAATGACCAGAAAGAAATCGAAATAGAAAATAACGAACTCAGGTCAGAGATATTAAAGATACTAAAAAGCCAAAAGAATGATGAAAGTCTCATCGCGGACCTCCAGGAGATGCTGAAGAACAGCGGAGCAGCGAGAGAGAAAAACGTCATTAAAGAAAAACCCAAAGATCAAAAAATCGTAAGTGAGATGACTACTGAGAAAATAGTTGTTAAAAAGAAAAGATGTGATCCCGCGCGAAATTTTGAATGGCAGCCATCTTGGTTTCAACGAACTTCAAAAGAGAATGGAGCAGAGCCAATCAAAACGCTCAGTTCAAAATTTCTGGCGCGAAAAACACTATCAGACGAAGAAAGTGAGAAAGAAGTCTCAAACTCTTCAGATGATCCAAAATCAGAAAGTGAAGACGATTTAACAAAATCTCAAGTAAAATCAGCAATGAAAACGCTTTTTGCTGCTTTTGGGCCAAGACTGAAAATTACCAAGACATCTACGAAGAAGCAAGAAATCAAACCGGCGACTCAAGACCTGCACGCTCCCATCCTGACTTCGAAAGCGACGACGCCCGAGCCCAGAGAGCCATGCCGATTTCGCCCTACACCACAGACAAAATCGAATACCAACGCACACAAAAAGAAGAAAAGAACCGTCACCACCACCAGAACCCCAAAAACCGAGCCAGAGACCGACTCATCTGAGGAGGAGCGGATCGAGAGAGCTGAAAGGGAGAGAACCTTCCACGACGCCACCAAAGAAGAAATGAGCAACGCGCATGTGCGAAACTACGTAGACGACCCAGAAGGACTTGAACTGGCCAGAGAACCGCGCAGACTCATTGCAAGCATCCCAATGCCGTTCTGTAATTTCCTGCACTTGAGAGATCACGGACTGCCCCAGGTTGTAAGTAATGGACAGAATAATGTAGGTAACTTACCCAGTGACTTCCCAAAACTTAGAATTGATGGCATTAATTTACAAGAGTGGTATCAACAGCTTCAGGTTATTTTCATGAAAGAAAATTTACTATTCTTTATAACTAGCCCTCCAAGAAGACCTTGGACTTTAAAAATAGATTGTTTACATCATAGAGCATTTTTCATAATAATATCTAGCGTGTCTCCTGCAATGTATCATAGCATCAAACCAAACCTAACTGTATCAGAAATAATTCAATGCATGTTTAATCTATTTCACAGCGATAGCGTAGCTACAACCACAAGAATGTCTAAGGATTTCTTTTCCTCTAGAGTAAAACCAGGGGTTTCTATAAGTGAGCATTTGATAAATCTAAACAAAATAAGAGCTGAGCTACAATTGAGGGGGGAAGTGATTTCAGATCAAACAATGAAAAGTGTTATTATCAATTCACTTGATCCATCATGGGATAGCTTTATGTCACACTTAGATACCATTAATTTGGGATATTTATCCATAGAAAATCTATCTAACAAATTGATAGCAGAAGACAATTCAAGAAAAAATCGATCCAGTAACCAAACAGACCACAAACCTTTTAGGAAAGTAGTCTTTCAAGATAAACATAATGAGGCCTTTAGATGCTACAATTGTGGATCCAGGGAACATAATAGAAGAGACTGCCCCAAAGTCTCAAGAGAGAGACATAGACCAGAATATAGGAGCAAATATAATTACAGACAATCTTCCACAGATAGACACAAATATAGAAGCCCACCAAATTACAAAGAAGGTAGAGGGGGTAGAGAAAATTCAAAAGAGAGGAAATCTGGGTCACTGAATGGACTAAATAAACAAGACAGCACCAGAACACAGCAGGATGAGAATAGCAATTGGCTTATTGATTCTGGTGCAACAAATCACACCACCAACAACAAAAGTATATTATCTTCATTTATAGAAGATAAGTTTGTGATAAAGGTAGCTAATCAAGAAAAGGTTCAAGTACTAGGCAAAGGAAATGTGACCTTGCCTGGTCTAGGGAAAATAGAGGGGGTATTATTAATCCCAGAAATACCTCACAACATACTAAGTGCCATAAAATTAAGCAGAGAATCTGATATCAATATAGTTTTCTCAAAGGGGAAAGCAACTATAGAAAAGAACAAAACAAATGTAGGTACTGTAATGATAAAAGGAGGTCTACCCTATCTGATAACTAAAGAAAGATGTTTACATAACATTGATTCAAATATGGAAGATTGTATTGAAGCAGATGATGAAAGTGTCAGTAACAGTGACAATGATGAGTGTAGAATAACTCATGATCACAAAAATACATACAAGGAAAAGAAACCAAAAATAGGTAAACCAATTCATGATGAGTGTGCTCACATCTTACACAGGAAGTTAGGACATGCAAGCTTTCCTGTAGTACAAAAAATGACTGAACACGCAGAAGGTGTCAAAATAAAAAATTGTGAAAATTATTTGGAATGCTCAGTATGTAAGTCCACCAAACTAAAAACCAGTCCCAGACCAAAAAAATCTAACAGATCAACTAACAATATTTTTGATTTGGTACATATGGACTTAGTTGGTCCATTAAGTCCCTCAATTACCTATAGAAAACGTTACTTCCTAACTATAGTGGATGACTACAGCCGATATGGTTTTGTTTACACATTAAAGCACAAGGATGAAACATTTCAGAAATTTAAGGAATTCTACAAACGTATAGAAACACAACATAATATCAGAATAAAGCAAATTATGACAGATAGGGGATGTGAGTTCATGTCTAAAGAATTCTCCCAATGGTTAAAGGATAGAGGAATGTTACATTTCACGTCCAATCCTTTTTCTGCATTTCAAAATGGAGTTGCAGAGAGGAAAAATTCCACACTACAAACCATGATTAGGTGCACATTAGAGGATGCTGGTTTAGGCAAACAATTTTGGTCAGAGGCATTACATTATTCGAATTACACTCAAAATAGAACCTGGTCCAGTATTGTGAATAAGACACCATATGAGGTGATGTACAATAGAAAACCCAAATTATCACACATGCACATATTTGGAGTCACTGCAGACGTACACATACCTAAACAATTGAGGAGAAAGGGAGAAAACGTATCCAGGAGATTAAGATTCATGGGATACGAAACTGGAACCAAAGGGTACAGATTTATTGATAGTAATAACAAATTTATAGTATCCAGAACAGCTGTGTTCCATGAACAGGCCAATTGGTCAAAATTGCACCTTAATGAAATATTTCCTAATAAATGTAAAGATACGATATCTTGCGAGGAAGGAACAACAGAAAATCAAAATATTAACAAAAGTAAGAACAAAACCAAAACTTGAACTAATAGTCAGCATAAAATAAAGACAGACACATTAACAAAAAAGGAAGCTAGATATTTGCATGATAACCATAGCAAGCCTGAAAGAACTATTAGAAACAATAGAAACCAAATACCAAATAAATACAAAGATTACATAATGCATATGAATGGAGAACAAATAACACCTAATACATATGAAGAAGTATTGAAACTTCCACATGAAGAAAGAGAAAAATGGGAACTAGCTATGGAAAAAGAGATGGAAAGTTTACAAGGATTAAATGTATTCACACCTGCGATCGCACCTAAGGATAAAACAATTATAGGTACCAGGTGGATTTATAAAATTAAGAACTTAGAAGGAGGCAATACCTTATACAAGGCTAGACTAGTTGCACAAGGCTATGCACAAAAATACCCAGAAGACTATACTGATACATATTCACCCACAGTGAGAACTGAGAGTGTCAAAACAGCCCTTGTAGTAGCATCTGCACTCAATCTGGACGTATTCCAATATGACATACAGACCGCATACTTACATGCAAAATTAGATAAGGAAATATATGTAAGAGCACCACACAGTCAATACACTAATAAGAACGAAATTTGGTTATTAAATAAGAGTCTGTACGGATTAAAGCAATCCGGCAAAAGATGGTACGATTGCTTGGTAAAAGTACTTAAGACCATGGATTTCAACGCCACCACTGCTGATAACTGTTTCTTTGTAAAAAAGAGTAATGATCATATTGAATTTGTATTAATTTACGTGGACGATATTTTATACATTGGAAAGCATAAAGAGAGCAGGGAAATCTTTGTAAATAAGTTAAATGAACACTTCTCACTGAAATCTCTGGGTAAAGTGAATAAATACCTTGGTGTGCAAATTAACAAAACTAAAAGGGGATTCAAACTTACACAGAAAGACAAAATCATCGAACTCCTAAACAAATGTAACTTAAATAATGCTAAAACCTGTGACACCCCTATGCAAACTGATTTTCTTAGAAACACTGATGAATCTTCCCCTGAGTTTAAAGACAACACATTTTACAGATCAGTTATAGGTTCACTCCTTTATATATCTAATTGGACTAGGCCAGATATTGCATTACCTCTCAATCTATTGTCAAGATATGTTAGTAAACCAACCTTGTATCATTGGGAAGCTGTCAAAAGAATTCTAAGATATCTGAAGGGTACATTAGATTTTTGTTTAATGTTGGAACCCAATAATGACAGAGAACCAAAAATTACTTGTTATGCTGATGCAGATTGGGCTGGTGATACATCATGCAGAAAGAGTACTTCTGGTTATGTTTTTCTATTGAATGATTGTCCAGTTTACTGGTATACTGGTAAACAAGAACTAGTAGCCACTTCTACTACAGAAGCGGAATATGTTTGTTTGTCCAAAGCTGCAAATAACCTTGTATGGTTCAATGATCTGATCACTGATGTTTGGAAGAAACCCACCTTACCATTTATTATGCATGAAGACAATAAAGCGGCCATTGAAATATCCAGATCCGATGCAATTGGACAAAGGTCCAGGCATATTGATATAAAGTTTAAGCATGTGAGACAACTGTCTCAAGACGGATTCATTAAAGCAATACATTACGATACTTCTGAACAATTAGCTGACATATTAACAAAACCCTTACCTTCTAAACAACACAAATATTTAACTTCTAAATTATATGTATTATATTGTCCTGAATCAGAATGTAATTGGTGTTGTGTAACGAACCGGCATTTAGAGGGGGATTTGTCAGATGTAAATGCCTTATTCTCCAATGTGTAAATAATGTATATATGGAACATCAGAGGTTAACTTATTCTTTAGACTTTAATGTATTCATAACTTACCACTCCCATTCCTAGCTCCACCCCTTGTATATATAAGGAGCCACCCTCACCATTCTCGTCGCTTCTACCTTGAATATTCAGTGAATATAGAATGCCTATCATAAATAAAAAGAAATATATTTAAAGCTTTAACTTCTATTATCTTTATTGAGTCTGATCCTGAAAATATTGCAACAATCTGCCTCTTGCAGTATCCAATCTAGCAGGATCTGGGTTTTATTCATTAATGCTCTGTCATTGAGATCTTAGAAGTGGGACTTCCTTGTAGCAGTTCTGCCCTCTGGAATGAGATTCAAATAGCATCCATCCTTTGGGTTTGAGTTTGAAGATCCATCCTAGAAACTTTAACCTGAGAAAATGTCTTGGATAAGAACTAGTCCTTGTGAACGTAAAAGGAAGGAGGGGAAAAGTGCAATCAAACTTGTAAGATTTTGTTACTATATTGTTACAATAAAAGTAACATTGGTCTGCATGACTTTGGCTTCTAGTCTGGTGTCCTTCAAGGACAAAGAAGCCATTCTATACTTTCTGTTGTGCTTTTCATGCCTAGGATAGCAGGGATAGCATACTTAGAAGTACCTTGCTAGGACATCGAAATAGCACCATAATGATGAAAAATGGAAAAACATAAAAAGTATTAAAAAAAACTTTTAACAATATCTTAACACTTAAAAACATATACATCCACTTAAATAGTAGACTATATTAATAAAATTCTCAGAAAACAGAAATTAGAAGCAGGCCAGATTTTTTAAAAATATGTTTTATGTTTTAACTTAGAGTACTTTACTATATATTTATTATATATTTGTGTCTGTACTGAAGGAACTCAGAAGTATTTTTTTTAAAAAATCATTTTTTAACTTTTTCTCCTTTTTGAACTCCTTACCCTCAATTTTTCCTTTTGTGTTATTTTATATTTTATCTGTTCCTTGCACTGAATAAAGTTGACTTTAAAAAGTAGGCCAGATTACATTGCACATTCATTGTTCTAATCTGCTAAAAAAAAATAAATGCTAAAAGTTCAGGTTTCTGTTATGAAAATATGTCAGTGTGACAATCACCTTTCCAGAGATGGGCAGAAACATTGAGGTCAATATTCATAATAGAATAGATAGCCATTGTCATTTACATAAATAACACATGCTTTTAGATCAAAATTGTATCTGAATTTCTATTAGATTTAGAAAACACAGCTGGATACCTAGATGTTTTGTTCTTGTATTATCATCAGCTTTTTATATCCATCCCAAAGTTATTTCAAAGAGCATTTAAAATCTGTTGGAAAGGAAGATAAATCTCAACAACATATGGCACCATACAAGTAATTTTTAATCTTGGATAATGTTCGTGAACAACTCAAGACAAGTTAAATGGAATTGTTACATATAATACAGAATAGTAATTTATCACTAACCCATGCATAAAGCAAATATAGCATTACTAATTCTATGGCAATCCATTATACTTGACATTTTTTAATATTTGCAACCCAGAACAAAATAAAATAAAATACAGGGAACATAAAAACGAACATTAATATGATATCCTAAGGGCACAGAGATTACATGGATATGACAAAAACAAAGAAGTGAAAAAGCATATGGCAATCCTTGTTTATCAAGATCTTTTAAAAACACAGCAAAGAGTTTTACCCACACAGTGTGAGGGTTCTTTGTTTTTCAAGGACTGGAAAGCAAAGTTTGTGTTAGATCAACTCCATCCTTCTAGGCTTTGCTAGGTGATGTTGCTCTGAAAATATGTCTTTAATACTCAATCCTTTTTACTCAGTATTATAATAGCTCAAACATAAATCTCAAAGTCAATAAAGTAGCATACAATCTTTGTGTCTTTCCAAAAGATCTTGCATTAATTGGGATGAAGTGCTATTTCAGCGTGGTTCTTTCTCTTCTGGTTGCTGCTGAGTTCCCATCAAAGATCCACCAGGATATGATGCTCACTATAGCTTGTGGCCCTGGCAGCTGAATAATAGTCCTCTTGCCTGCTTGTAATAGCTGCCAATCTCCAGACTTTGCCTCTGTTTCTCAGTCTGACTGTATGCTGCTTGTCTATCACCTTTCCTGCTACACAGATGCCTTTTAGCACTCTGTCTTAGTATTTTGCAATCTAAGGACCTTTGTGGAGTGAGGCTGACTCTGGAGTCAGCACGACCTTGAAAATGCCAGGCTGAGGCTCAATTATCACAAGAAGCTGCATCTTTGATATTATTTTATATTAGTTATCAAATAATATTTGATAAAATATTACAGTATAACTGTTTAAGTATAAATGCATATCTATCTCTATTTCTTTATCATCTCTATCTATCATATCTATCATATCTATCTATCTATCATCTCTCTATCTATCTATCTATCTATCTATCTATCTATCTATCTATCTATCTATCTATCTATTCCATCCATCCATCCATCCATCCATCCATCTATCCATCCATCTATTTATCTATCATCTATCTATCATTTATCCAGTATGTATGCATGCATGTATGTATGTATGTATGTATGTATGTACCATGTTTCGCCAAAAATAAGAACCTGTCTTATATTTTTTTTGAACCCCAAAATAAGCACTTGGCCTTATTTTCGGGGAGCTCTTATTATTTTGGGGCGTGTGGAGCAAGATGGGTTCCTTTTGCCATTTTACCTGATTTCCACCTCTGTGTTTAAATATTTTTGGGGAGGGCTTATTTTTTGGGGGAGGCTCATTTTAGCGCATGTGCACAAAAGCCCGATTGGGCTTATTATCAGGGGATATCTTATTTTCGGGGAAATAGGGTATGTATGTATGTATGTATACACACACACACGCATACACACATGTCTGTGTGGCTGTCTATGTGTGTGTCTATCTCTCTGTGTGTGTGTCTCTCTCTGTGTGTGTGTGTGTGTGTGTATTCTGCCTGCATATTCTTTATATAGCAAGAAGAGCACCTTCTGGACAGAGGGCGACAGTTGAATATGAAGTGGCAAGCTGCTGGAATATTTCAGAAAGGAATGGATAGTAAAAAAAAAAGTTCAATGTCACTTCATTACATTTAGATTTAAATACATTTTGTTTTTTGTTATAATAAGTCTGCTAAAGAATCAAAATAATGCTTTCACTATATTTGCATACCATTCTAAATAAATTTATTGTGGTTTGTTTGGTTGTTCTTACTCTTTTTACTGGGTTGTGAGCTGTCCAATCATATGGTTCATAACATGGGCAGCTATATAAGTCAAACAAACACATAATTCTAAATTCAGAACACTTACCTGAAACAGTCTAAAACTGAAATAAATCCAGAATAAAATGATCTTTATAAGAATTGTGCATGAGTAATCAATCTTTGAAGATCAAGCACCTTTAGGGTTGAGATGATTTGATATGTGACACATGAAATTTGGGCTGAACAAAAAGTTTGGGGTTACTATAGGATTGGAGGAGAATGTTAAAAAAAGAACAATGGGCCAAACTATCTTCAAGACCGCCTTCGAGACCGCCTTCTACCACATAGCTCCCAGTGACTGGTAAGATCCAACAGAGTTGGTCTCCTCTGGGTCAAGTCAACTAAACAATGCCAGCTGGTGGGCCCACGGGGGAGGGCCTTCTCTGTGGCTGTCCCAGCTCCCTGAAACCAGTTACCTCCTGAGATCTGGACTACCCCCACCCTATTGGCCTTCTGGAAAGCGGTGAAGACCTGGCTTTTCCGGCAGGCCTGGGGCCATTGATCTTTCTGTTGCAATCTTGTGAGATCTGGCCATGAATGGTGTGCATGGGCTTTTAATGTTTTTAAAATGTTTTTATAATGTTTTTTAATACTTTTTCTATGTTCATTGTTCACATTATTTTGCTGTAAGCCACCCAGAGTCCCTTGGGAGTTGGGCGGCATAGAAATGCGATAAATTAAATTAAATTAAATTAAATTAAATTAAATTAAATTAAATTAAATTAAATTAAATTAAATTAAATTAAATTAAATTAAATTAAATTAAATTAAATTAAATTAAATTAAATTAAATTAAATTAAATTAAATTAAATCTTTCAGAAATTATTCTTATTTTGAACTTCTGGTTGACATCACGGCGCTATTGGACGCGAGGAGCATGACTCCACAAACTTGCGCTGAATCCCTTTGTTGGAGGGCCCACATAAGGGGCTAAAGTTATGCTGTAGGGGTGACAAAGAGTGGAGGGGTACCCTGCAGATCGTGGAGAGTGGCGGCTCTGCTGCTTGACCCAGGGCTAATTCCTTCTCATCCAGCGACAAAGAGGAGAGGCAGCCATTATGGCTGGCATGAAGCTGGGGCAGCCAAAGAAACAAAGAATGTGCTAGAGCGCTGTGGATGAACAGTGACTGGAACTGGATTCTGGAAGTGATTCTTTTTTTTTTTACCTAAAACCTATCCTAAAGAAAATAAATTCTGGAAAAGAGACTCTTTGAAAAGTTTGTTTAAGTGGCAAACAATTACAGAGAGAAAAATCACAGACCCAAAAGAAAAGATTGTAAGAGGAGAGCACAAAACCTTTAAAAACATAGAAAGATTGGATTTTTATTGGCAATAAGGGATTTTAAAATGCTGGAATTATTTGTCTGAATTTTGATAATTTGTTTGAATAAATACCAATGGAACCTGTCAGATTTAGTGAAACGCTGAAAGTTAAGCTGAAGGTGACACCTACTGGTGAATGGAATAGACATTATACTTCTACAACCCTGGGAAAAATATTGATAAGACAGAGGAGAAAGTGGAAATAAATAATACCTGGAGGACTGCCATGCTATCCACTACTCTATACTTATCTATTTCATGACTACTGGACCTGTAATTGTGAGAACATGGAAGACATCTAAATAAAGTGATTTTCAAATACCAGGAGTTATGATTGAACTCATAGAGTGGACTTGAGACATTTGGGAATCTTCCTGGATTACCTAAATGGAATTAATTGACTAACTGTGGGACATTAAGAATTATAATTACTATATTCCCTGAGGAGCAACGTCAGGGATTGAGTAAATGGTTTCCAGATTGACTTTCTGAAGTCAAAGATAATTGAGACTCTAGGGCGGTGATAGACCATTGACAGACTACTGAGCAGTGTTTGGACTTATCAAAAGAAGACAAGATGTTTCAGCATGGGGAAATAAGTGGGTGGAAAAAAGAAATGGTGTTGATGTTCCAAAGCATTTATGATATTATGATAAGGAATCATAGGGAGATAAAATATCTAATTAATAACATAAAAGATCTAATAAATAACATAGGGAAGCTAGAAAGTGTTCAACAAGGGATAATGAACAATAATCAAAAAGCCCAGGAAATAGAGGAGATAATAGAAAGACCAGGGGAAAAGATAGAACAGACAAATCAACAAATAAAACAAGAAGATAAGAAGGAGAAGGCAATAAAGACTTAAACAATTCAGGGAAAATACATACCAAAAGAGCAAAAAATGGTACTGGATAAACAGAAAGATATTCTTGAAAAGAAGATAGAGACTTGGGCAGACCCCTTGGAGGCTTGGCAGCAAAAGATAGTAGAGATGGATGAAATACAAGTAGGTTACTACTTGTCTCCAAAAGAATGATACCCGGATGCCTCACTGTTCATGTATTGATATTGATGTATATTCAAAAATAAATAAATAAAAAATGAAGAAAGAAAGAAAGAAAGAAAGAAATTATTCTTATTTTGCTCTTAACTACCATAATGTTAAATAAAGGTCATTCTAAATTTGCTTGAAAATTACCAAACTGTAATCTCAAGGATTTATACCCATTATCCAAAGAGTTAATATTGTATGAGACAAATAAGAGTGATTTAATGTTTTTTACACAATGATTCACCCAAACTGTTTTTCTAAATTATAGTTACATGCAATGGAAAAGAATGATATTGCAATAATATAATTTAACTAGTTATTTAATTATGTTAACTGCATAATTTAAATACTGTTGAGCATGAAACCCTTATTCTAATTATGAATCTAACTCTGTACCTTATTTCCTACCAAATTTTCATTTTGTATTATCCCCTGAAATTAATCTACAAAATCACAAGGCTATGACACTCACCAATACGAAGCAAAGCTGTTTAAAGTGTCAATAGCTAAAATAACTAAAGTTAATGCAGTGTATCTGAAATAGCTTATAATCATGCTTGCACATTTGACATTATTTTGAAATAATTTAATTAAATGGATTTCAGTATCAGCTCTAGATATTTGCGTTCATTTTTATTTGCAGACAAAACAGTACCAACAAATAAAATAACTTTTGTAATATTGTAGGGATGATGTTTGTTGAAAAGAAGCAGAAAATATAATTTTATGTCTGGAATCTAAGCATAGCTATGTACGTTCACCTGAACAGCCTTTCTCCCACAATGGTGTCTTCCAGATATGTTTGTAATCTGGCTTGTTGCCCAGGGCATCTATAACAAATTGCACTGATACCAAAATGACTACAAGCAAGTAGTGATTTCATCACACAAAGGCAGTGATGAAATTATTGTGTAGATGCTGAAACTAAGATTTATTGACCACATTTCTAAGATATTTTTATCTTGAACATCCCAATTTAATTATTTGTTCACTTATTTAACTAGGCATATATGATAAACCATGTGTGACTCAAAACCTCCAAAGAGTAGCTTACTGACTTTCAATAATATAGTAAGGATGGAAATATTTTAAATATGTCTTTTTCCTGTAACAAGAAAGAGAACCAGGAAGAAAGATTCAAATGGTGATATACAGTCAGGTCCAGAAATATTGGGACATCGACACAATTCTAACATCTTTAGCTCTATACACCACCACAATGGAGTTGGAATGAAACAAACACAATGTGTTTTAACTGCAGACTGTCAGCTTTAATTTGAGGGTATGTACATCCAACTCAGGTGAACGGTGTAGGACTTACAGCAATTTGTATATGTGCCTCCCACTTGTTAAGGGACCAAAAGTAATGGGACAATTGGCTTCTCAGCTGTTCCATGGCCAGGTGTGTGATATTCCCTCATTACCCCAATTACAATGTGCAGATAAAAGGCCCAGAGTTCATTTCAAGTGTGCTATTTGCATTTGGAATCTGTTGCTGTCAACTCTCAAGATGAGATCCAAAGAGCTGTCACTATCAGTGAAGCAAGCCATCATTAGGCTGAAAAAACAAAACAAACCCATCAGAGAGATAGCAAAAACATTAGCGTGGCCAAAACAACTGTTTGAAACATTCTTAAAAAGAAGGAATGCACCGGTGAGCTCAGCAACACCAAAAGACCCGGGAGACCACGGAAAACAAGTGTGGTGGATGACCGAAGAATTCTTTCCCTGGTGAAGAAAACACCCTTCACAACAGTTGGCCAGATCAAGAACACTCTCCAGGAGGTAGGTGTATGTGTGTCAAAGTCAACAATCAAGAGAAGACTTCACCAGAGTGAATACAGAGGGTTCACCACAAGATGTAAACCATTGGTGAGCTTCAAAAACAGGAAGGCCAGATTAGAGTTTGCCAAACAACATCTAACAAAGCCTTCACAGTTCTGGAACAAGATCCTATGGACAGATGAGACCAAGATCAACTTGTACCAGAGTGATGGGAAGAGAAGAGTATAGAGAAGGAAAGGAACTGCTCATGATCCTAAGCATACCACCTCATCAGTGAAGCATGGTGGTGGTAGTGTCATGGGGTGGGCATATATGGCTGTCAATGGAACTGGTTCTCTTGTATTTATTGATGATGTGACTGCTGACAAAAGCAGCAGGATGAATTCTGAAGTATTTCGGGCAATATTATCTGCTCACATTCAGCCAAATGCTGCAGAACTCATTGGACGGCGCTTCACGGTGCAGATGGACAATGACCCAAAGCATACTGCAAAAGCAACCAAAGAGTTTTTGGACAGACAGAAGTGGAATGTTATGCAATGGCCAAGTCAATCACCTGACCTGAATCCCATTGAGCATGCATTTCACTTGCTGAAGACAAAACTGAAGGGAAAATGCCCCAAGAACAAGCAGGAACTGAAGACAGTTGCAGTAGAGGCTTGGCAGAGCATCACCAGGGATGAAACCCAGGGTCTGGTGATGTCTATGCGTTCCAGACTTCAGGCTGTGATTGACTGCAAAGGATTTGCAACCAAGTATTAAGAAGGGAAGGTTTGATTTATGATTATTATTCTGTCCCATTACTTTTGGTCCCTTAACAAGTGGGAGGCACATATGCAAACTGCTGTAAGTCCTACACCGTTCACCTGAGTTGGATGTACATACCCTTAAATTAAAGCTGACAGTCTGCAGTTAAAGCACATTGTGTTTGTTTCATTCCAACTCCATTGTGGTGGTGTATAGAGCCAAAGATGTTAGAATTGTGTCGATGTCCCAATATTTCTGGACCTGACTGTATATGTGTGAACTTAACCAGAGTTAAAACTTTTCTTTTATTAAATTTCATTTATTTTTTTCTCTCTTTATATTATGTTTCTATAAGATTTAACCAGGCTATGGGCCAGCAAAATGATTATAATGGTCTCACAGCAAAATAGTGGGTGTTGCATTTCCAATAAGTCTATAACCCTAAGGGATGGATTACAGGAAAGATAATTGAGCTTTGACATGGTATTTCCTAGGGACAGTCTGAGGAAGATCATCTACTCACATTGGTAAAGAAATAGTTGAGTCTGGCATGTTATGGTACTGTTTGATATGTAAATAATGGGTGGTGGGAACCTTCCATGGACATGCAAAGGATAAAGGCATCCATTTATCAAGCCCTTGGACCATCTACTATGTTCTCTACTTGTTCTACTTGCATCTCTATTATTTATTTATTTATTTATTTATTTATTTATTTATTTATTTATTTATTTATTTATTATTTAAATTTCTATACCGCCCTTCTCCTTTTGGACTCAGGGCAGTGAACAGCCAAAAATAAAACATTTGTACACAAAAGTTAAAATAGTTTTAAAATAATTAAATAAAGTTTGGCCCATAATTTAAAACATTTCAATTAAAATCAGTATCAATTTTAAAAACCAATATAAAATCAGGCCAGCCCGGCTAACTGAAAGAAATAGGTTTTAAGGGCCTGACGAAAAGTCTGGAGGTCTGGGATCACTCGTATCTCTGGGGGTAGATTGTTCCAGAGGGTAGGCGCCATCACAGAGAAGGTTCTCCCCCTGGGGGTCGCCAGCCGACATTGTCTGGCTGACGGCACCCTGAGGAGGCCCTCTCTGTGGGAGCGAACTGGCCGGTGGGAGGCAATTTGGTGGCAGAAGGCGGTCCCGTAAGTATCCCGGCCCTAAGCCATGGAGCGCTTTAAAGGTGATCACCAACACCTTGAAGTGCACCTGGAAGTCCACTGGAAGCCAATGCAGCTCGCGCAGGAGAGGAGTCACATGGGAGCGCTCCGTTGCTCCCATAATCCCCCACGTGGCCGCATTCTGCACCAGTTGGAGCCTCCGGGTGCACCCCAAGGGGTGCTCCATGTAGAGAGCGTTACAATAGTCCAGACAAGAAGTGACGAGTGCTTGAGTGACAGTGCGTAAGGAGTCCCGATCTAGAAAGGGGCGCAACTGGCATATCAGGTGAACCTGATAGAAGGCCCCCTGGCCACAGCCGTCATATGCTCTTCTAAAGACAGCTGTGAGTCCAGGAGGATGCCCAAGTTGCGGGCCCTTTCCGTGGGGGCAGTGATTCGCCCCCAATAACCAGCGATGGCACCAGCTGGCTATACTGGGACACCGGCAGCCACAGCCACTCGGTCTTGGAAGAGTTGAGTCGAAGCCTGTTTCTCCCCATCCAGACCCACACCGCCTCCAGGCACTGGGACATCACTTCTAAGGCACCATTGGGATGGTCTGGGGTGGAGATGTACAGCTGAGTATCATCAGCGTACTGATGGAACTCCACCCCAAAACCACGAATGATCTCACCCAGCGGCTTCACATAAATGTTGAACAGGAGGGGCGAGAGGACCGACCCTTGTGGCACCCACAAACATGGCGCCTCAGGGTCGACCGCTGCCTCCCTGTCAACACAGATTACAGCCGGTCAGAGAGGTAGGAGGAGAACCACCGCAAAACGGTGCCCCCACTCCCAGTCCCTCCAGCCGGTGCAACATGATACCATGGTCGATGGTATCAAAATCCGCTGAGAGATCTAACAGGACCAGGATAGAGGAATAACCCCTACCCCAGGCCCTCCAGAGATCATCCACCAACGCGACCAATGCCGTTTCCGTGCTGTACCCAGGTCTGAAACCGGACTGGAGCGGATCTAAATGGACAGCTTCATCCAGGTACTGGGAAGCTGTCGCGCCACCACACTCTGAACAATCTTCGCAATAAAACGAAGGTTGGAGACTGGACTATAGTTAGCCAAAACAGCTGGATCCAGGGAGGGCTTCTTGAGGAGGGGCCTCACAACTGCCTCTTTCAAGGTGGCCGGCAGGACACCCTCACTCAAAGAAGCATTATTAATCCCCTGGAGCCAGCCTCGTGTAACCTCCCGGGAAGCCAGCACCAACCAGGAGGGACACGGGTCTAATAAACATGTAGTTGCGTTCAGCCATCCCAAGATCCTGTCCACATCCTCGGGAGTCACAGGATTGAACTCCTCCCAGATAACATTCTCAAGGCCCGCCTCAGTCATCTCGTCTGAACTAACCCAGTCAGTGGCCAAGTCTTCCCAAATCCGAGTTATTTTATCATGCAGATACTGTACAAAGTCCTCAGCTCAGCCCTGCAAGGGGTCATCCCGCGCTCCCAGATGGAGAAGGGAGCTGGTCACCCTAAACAGGGTGTCTGGGCAATTATCTGATGACATGATAAGAGCGGCAAAATAGCTAGATTTCACCGCTTTTATCGCAACTAGGTAGGTCTTAATATGAGACCTTACCAGTGTCAAGTCGGATTCGGATCGGCTGGCCCTCCAACCGCTCTCTAGGTGTCTTTTCCAGCGCTTCATCTCCCTCAGTTCATCGGAGAATCAAGGAGCTAAGTGAGTTCAGTGCGGGGTCAGAGGCCGCAAAGGCACGACACGGTCCAAAGCCCTGGCGGCCGCACTATCCCAGGCAGCCACCAGGTCTTCAGCCGAGTCGTGAGCCAGGGTCTCAGGAAATGGCCCAAACTCCCTCTGGAACCTATCAGGATCCATCAGGTGCCTGGGGCGGAACCACCTGGTCAGCTCCACCTCCCTGCGATGGGGTGCGATGGTCAGAAAGTCAAGTCGAAGGAGCGAGTGGTCAGACCATGACAAGGGTTCAATGCTATATCCCCTGTATCAAGGCCACTCGACCACTGACCAGAGATAAAAACTAAGTCCAGAGTGTGTCCACCTATGTGAGTAGGGCCATGAATTATTTGAGTCAAGTCCATGGCCATCATAGAAGCCATGAACTCCCGAGCTACCTCAGACATTTCACCGATAGATGGCAGGTTAAAATCCCCCATGACCAAAAGTCTGGGGGTATCAACCGCCACCTCAGCTATGACGTTGAGGAACTCGGGCAGGGTCGTTGCCATGTGGCAGGGAGCCAGGTATGTGATCAACAAACCCATCTGCACCCCACGACCTGACTTCACAAAAAGGGACTCACATCCGGCTATCTGAGGTACAGTGGTTTCCTTCGGATCAAGACCTTCCTTTAGAATGACTGCTACTCCCCCCCCCCGCCCCTGCCCTGAGCTCTCGGCTGATGAAATGCATGGAAGCCTGGTGGGCACATATCCACGAGGGGAACCCCCCCGCCCATTAATTTAGGTCATAAATTAATCATTCATAATATCTTTATGATCCCTTTAAAATCCTCCCCTTTAATTATACAGTCTTTATTTCTTTCAGCCTTCAGGGTTCCTGGATTCTTTGGCTGTAATCCCAGTGATCACTACATTTTGCATACTAATAAAGTAAATGTGTTGCAAAAAAAGTTCAAAGGCATTTGGTCCTTTTTAAAGGTGGGCATTGCTTCCCACAACAATCATACCTTGTTCTGTAGGTTCCAGAAATGATGGTGAAATGGGTCGATTTGATTATTAGATAGTGATTTCCTCATCTGGAATATTTGTTTATCTCATATAGTTTTCTTCTTAAATAAGGATGAGAAAACTTATAACTATTTATAAACCTGTTATGTAAGGAGGGGGAAATTTATCAGGTTTTTTTTTTTTTAAATTTCATTTCAGCATCCAGCCAAGGTGGATGTTTTTTATGTTCAACTGTTAGACTTAATTGACATTTGGGTCACTTTTTTCTTTTTCTTTTTTTTACACATTTTTTTTTCTTTTTTGCTGTTAGTGTTGGATGTCTGTTTTTCTGTTCTTTTCTGTTTTCCATTTTATTCTTGTTGATAATACATAATAAATATAAATAACAGAAATGATGGTGAACCAGAAATTGTCTGTATCATTCTTGACCTGGGCCCAGCAAACTGTAACACAGAACAGGAACTTTGTTCAGTTGAGAAGAATGCTAGCATCTGAAGTTACAACACCAAAAGACTGCTCCTGTCTTTTGGAGCAAGCAACTAAATTGAGACATACCCGCATCTGGCAGAGTTAATAAAGAAAATTCTATTCAAGGAGACCTAATCAAGAACATAGGGATGCGGTGGCTCAGTGGCTAAGATGCTGAGCTTGTCGATTGAAAGGTCAGCAGTTCAGCAGTTCATGCCACGTGATGGGGTGAGCTCCCGTTCCTTGTCCCAGCTTCTGCCAACCTAGAAGTTCAAAAGCATGTAAATAATGCAAGTAGAAAAATAGGGACCACCTTTGGTGGGAAAGTAACAGTGTTCCATGCGCCTTTGGCATTTAGTCATGCCAGCCACATGACCACAGAGACGTCTTCGGACAACACTGGCTCTTCAGCTTTGAAACAGAGATGAGCATTGTCCCCTAGAGTCGGGAATGACTGGCATATTTACCTTTTTAATCAAGAACAGGTATGCATAGTTAATGATAGGAGCTGCTGATATTTAGGGAACAACCTGGTTTCTCTCCACCATTGCTTTTGGATTTCTATTTGTAAAGCTCTTGCTTAGAATTTGATTTGATTTCTCTTTGGACTTCTTTCACTTTTGCCTGTTCCTTTGGTTGTGTCTTTTGGTGCATCTGCTTATTCATGTGTGAAAGTTGGACTGGATTTACAACTTTGCAAACCGCCTGACAGTTTAGTTATAATTTAGCTGGATAAGAACTGTTCATGAGGGCAGACAATATGTTTGGCCATTAAAACAACCTAGGATAGGAATAGGTCATGAAAAAAAAGATAAGGAAGTTTTCTTTTTCAAATAAATAAACCCCCAACTGGAAAAAAAAAATCCCTTTATAATAAAAAATGATGTTAGCTGTGCATTCATCAAATCTATACAGATTCTCACACAGAAGTTTTATATTTTTTCCCTCCATTTCTTTCTGCACAGCTTCTAAAACACAGGATTTGGGGAATTGTTTTTACTAATAACAGTATGTTATAGATAGAACATTCAATTTCTTGGTAGTGATTGAATGCATGCTTTTGAACAGGAGGATTTGGCAGGAGCTGGAGCAAGTAATGGGAGCTCACCCGCTCTTGTGGCACTAGGGTCTTGAACCTCTGCTGTCTTTAACCACTGAGCTTTTAAAAGAGTTCTTAATTAATTTAATTTTTAAAATATTTTTTTTTAAACTAGCACTGGCAGTTATCAAGAGGGGGGGGAAAAGTTTGGAAGTTTCTCTCAGGATACAGTTGGCTTGCTTCATGCAGTTTCTTCTTACTTAAACTGTGCTGCTTCACAATCATGTGCAGCCTGCTTATGAACCAAACTTACTGCTTCCAAGTCTCATCCCATAAGACAATGGGAAGATAGGGCTATTACATTTCAAATGAAGATAACCCAGATGATCATTAGATGGCAATGAGAAATTGACTACTGTCATTTTGTGAAGCCATGTAGGGCTCTATCCAGTTTTTTGCATCTTTATGAAGATGCAGATCGTGGAAGAAGATGGAGGGCAAATGTTTAAAAGCTTGGACAATGTAGTACAGTTTTGACATGGTTAAAGAGTTACATGCTATTTTTCTTTCTTTTCACAAACTTTTTGTTTCATTAAGGACAGAAAACTCATATAGAGACAAACTTCTGAACCCAAGAAAACTCTTGAGTCAACATTTCTGTAGACAGTGCTGCTAAATCATAGAAATATTTAACCTTTCTGCCATGAAACTATATCTGAAAATTGAATTTTGACTATTAGAGCAGTATTTTCTATAGCATGCTTTTTCTTTCAGTTCAGCCTAACAGCTGACTTATGCCTGCACAGAGGTCCTACATAATGCTGAGGAAAAAATATGTCAGCATATTTTAGAAATTAAGAACCATAGAAAACACAACCCAAATTGTTGTCAGACAGCACAGTTTTTCATATCGCACTGATTGCAATCACTGTTTCAGTCTCCTGTCAAATTCATCACTTACAATGAAACTTGTCAACACGACACACTACAATTTATTTTATTTATTTACTTAAAACATGTATATAGCTGCCCACATTTCAGCCAACTCTGGGCAGCTCCCAATCAAAGATTAAAAAACATATAAAATCATTTTAAAAAACTATAAAGCAACCAATTAAAACATAAAACAGCAAAAACCTGGTACCAATCCATACTAATGTGCCATCATCTAATTTTCTCCCAATGCTTGGTGGAACAGGTCTTTAAATCCTTATGGAAGGCTAAAATGGTTGAAGCTTTCTGAACTTCAGGGACCAAGATGTTCCATTGGGCATGGGCTCTCGTGGAAAAGGCATGCTTCCTAGTTCCCATTTAGATGGCAATATTTGATGGAAGAAACCAGGAGTGTGCCCACAATTTACATAGTGTGATAAAATGGCCTTAACAACAACATAACAGCCATATTCTTGTAAAGCCGTATTCATGCAATCATGAGCATCAGTCCCATCCACTCTGTTTTTAACTCTTCCTTATTGAGTGGAAAGATTAAAGAGAGACTTTACTAGTTTTCAGTAAGTATATTGAAAGTTTTTTTTCACTAAGACCCTCTTCTCAGTGAGTGTCTATGACCTGTTGCCCTTCCATATACGTTTTCTTGATCTTTATAATAGAATTTAAAAAACTATAGAAATTAGTCCTACGTTGACTAAGCAGATTTTTGTTCCCAAAATCTTTTATCACAATGTCATTCCGACCATTGTGTAAAATGTAGATTACTAAAAATAATTATATCATCCTGATAATTACAATTACTACTTTGCAGAAAATACTGGGGAAGATCTAATGTGTTAAACCATTCAGCTTTATATAAAATGTCTTGGCTCCTTATCAGCTAGCTATGAAATACTCCCCAAATATGATCATATGATAATTTAATCTTCCAAAGGAATACCAGTCTTTTTGCTAAAATTAAGCTCATCACTGTTACAATGATTAAACTCAGTTGAGCTGAATATAGCTCTCCACTCTTTCCAAATGTACTCTGGTTTCATTTGGCAGACTGTTCATGAGTAATTGTTATCTGGGCTCTGTAACTGTATCTGCAGAGTGAGATACTATGATTACATTTTGTGTGGTTTTAGTTCACATTGCCCATTCTGCTCCCATTGGGGTTCCATTTGCTTTGTGTTATCTTCTCTTTCCTATGCTCCCAGACTATTGGGCTGTTTTATCATTGTGTCCACATGTATTATGTTATTTTGGAGTAAATATGCCATTCCTTAGGATGTGTGGAACAGTTTAGTTTTATGCTATCAGGGCACATGCTGACACCTTGAAACAAGGTATTTGAAACTAAAAAGGAAACTAGAAATAAAACTGAGCACCAGAGAAAAAGGAAATATGTCACAAGAGAAGAGGAAGTCTGTTCATGGCTTCCTCAATTGCCTGCTAAAATCCCTCATTATGAGATATTTATCTCTACATATATGCAGGGGTGGGCTGCTGAGGGTTCGCAGGGATTTGGGAGAAGTTCTAGCTAAGATTCTGTGCAATTTGGACAACCCCCAAATCCCACTCCTGGCTGGCCCCACCCACCCTGCCCCTCCCCTCCCAGGAGTCCCCATATGGCCCATTTTAGATACAGGTAAGTGCAGGGCATGCACGGAGGCTCAGGGAGGGCGAAAAACAGGCCTACTGGAAGTTCGGGAAGGTCTCCAGAGGGCCTCCAGAGCCTGGAGAGGCCATTTTCACCCTCCCGGAGGCTCAAAGAAAGCCTCCAGAGCCCGAGTAGGGCAAAAATGCACCCCTCCCACCATGGTGCAGGAGGCCGACAAGGTCACATCCACCATTGTGATGCCCACCCAGCAACCAGGCAGAGAACCCCTTGCTAAAAGTTTTGAAGCCCACCCCTGCATATATGCATTGTACACCTGAAAGTTTAATTCCATATCATGGACTAGCTTGTATTAGCATGAATTGAAGAAGAGAATACAAGGAGGGAGACTTCTGAAAGTTGCTGTCTTCACTATCAACGAGATCCCTTCTGTTTTAGAAGGCCTGCTAGATTATGTAAATAACTCCAAGGCACATAATATTCCAGTGTGCATATTATTGTGTATTTATTTTTTTTAAATGTAGTTATAACCCTTCTGAGTGGCTTACAACAGACTCAGATCCCCAGATAGAATTCTAGACACTTAAACTACAAAATAAAACACTGTCATTAAATTACATTAACTATAAAAAGACAAAATATAACAAAGTACCCTGAGGTAACACTTTTCTAAACAGCACATAAGTTGAAAATCAACAAATTCAGGAAGATATATTGGGAAACACAGTTTCCCAGGACAAGGAATACTGAAAATTTCAATAATCAACAACTTCCTAGCACAGAGTATAGAAAATATAAAGTAAGACTTCCAGTGACAAACGCCAGGATAAGAAGACTATTAATTTTAAATTCAGAAAGGTATAATATTGGAGCACTTTTCTCATCTACCAGAAAGCAGTCAACTGTTCAAAGTGGTTTGAGACCTGAAGTACAATAAAAGTTCCTTTCTAGCCCTGCTGTGTCAAATTTCTAGGAGGTGTCTGCCAAATTGTAGTCAAGCTAAGCGGAGCCTGACACATGGATTAAAATTTAAATTGCCTTTGCTTGGCATGCCAGAACGCTGTCATCACTGCCAAGTCTGCACCCCTGAGAAAGACATTGCAGAACCAGGCTACCATTGAAAAGGCCCATTCCCATTTAACGACACATCACATCTCAGCTGTTGGAAAATAGTGGTGTGTATATGTATGCACATCGTCAGAAAACATGAAAAAAATGACAATTAAAGAGCAAAATGGAACAAAAAGCAGGGAGAGAAAGGCATAAACAGTGGGCAAGAGATAAAAGGACAGAAAGTTTAATAATAATCTAAATATACCTCTCTATAAATCTATCTATACAGATAGTCCTAGCTTACCAACCATTCACATAATGACTGTTCAAAGTTATGATGGTGCTGAAAAAAATGATTTACAGCCATTCCTCACACATAAAATTGTTGTACCATCCCCATGGTCACTGGATCATGATTTGGGGCCTTGGCAACCATTATGCATTTATACAGATCACACTATCCTGTGGCCATGTGATCGCTATTTGGAACCCAACCAGCTACCAACATGCAGGGGGAAAGCTGATAAGAGGTCACAACTCATGGTCATCTGAAGACATGCTTAATGACTGTGGGTTATTTGCTTAATGACCACAACTTGGACTGCCATGACTGCCATCATTAAGTGATGCAGTCACATTAATCACTTAATGACCATTTTGATAGAGTTGCTGGGTCATTAAACAAGGTCACCAAAAAGCATAAAATATTCCAGAGCCCCTGGAAACAGTACTGTGGATAATTAACATAGATAGCACCAAAGGTGTAGTCTTTTGTTACTCCATCCCTTAACCCTTTTATGTACCTAATGGCAGCAGAATAGAGATGGAAAGTAGGATATGAGGTAGTGCCTCCTATATTCCATCACAAAAGAAACAACATGATGGATGAGGATGATGTATCCAACATCACCATGGAAGAAGGAACTTTGAAGATGCTCTTACAGTATGGTAGAAACATACAGAGAAAGTTCAGTACTGTACGTCTAGTCTATGAAAATTAATATCAGAATCTTGAACTGAAATTGGAAATGAATCGGAATAGCAATAGCACTTGGACTTATATACCACTTTACAGTGCTTTGCAGCCCTCTGGAAGGCTGAGTCAACCTTGAGCCTGGTGAGATATGAACTGCCAAATTGCAGGCAGCTGGCAGACAGCAGAAGTAGCTGCAGTACTGCAGTCTAACCACTGTGCCACTGCGAAAGCTAGTGAAAACCACGTAATAATAGCATAAGTTAATAATATAAATGCATTTCCATATCATCTTCAAGGACAGTCCCACTTAACATACTGCAGTAATTTAAATAAGAAGATTTCAGGGCACAGTGTATCATAAGGAAGCTAGCTCTATCCAAGTGGGCCTGTAATTGGTGAACCAAGCCTAAGAAGAAGAATGTGTTATTGCACTCATGCTTGTAGAAGTACCTCCAAGCTACAAAATAATTCTAAAGAAGAAGGGCAGCCCATGCCAGGACAAGCAGAACACCATTCATCTGGAAGATAAACCATACGTCACACACCACTATCTTGTTCGGACTGAACTTCAGTTTATTAGCCCTTATCCACTCCATTATTGTAGCTAGACATTGATTCAGCATTTCTACTGTTTTAACTTTACTCTCAACAAAATAACTATGGTTGGGTTATAGCCAGTGGAACTTCACCAATAATGTACTGCTTTTGTGGAGGGGGGGAGGAGGAAAGAGATGAAAACACCAAAGTTTTATTACTATTGACAAATAGTAATAAATACAGCAATTTTTATTTTCCCCATTTTCTACCAGTGAAAATGTTGAAAATAGCAATTGGGGAGAGGAAAAAGAGTTGAAACTGTACGTCTTCAGAGAGAGATGAACATCTACAGTATATCCATCCTATGCACTGGTAGTGGCAGTCCTTGGAGGTCTGGTTTATTATTTCTGCAGCCTCAGGATCCCAAAAAATTGCCCACTCCTCATTTAGGGGGGAAATTCTGCCAAAATGCTGGAACTGAAGACATTGACTTAACAAACATGAGAATGGTATGAGAGCAGATAAGAGAAAAGAATATGCCTAGAGTTTTAAAAATGAGACTTGAATCAGTATATACAAAATGGCATTTTGCATTGTTTCCAAGAGCAGAACAAGGATATTTCTACATGCCGTATTTGTTTAGGAGATGAGCTTCACTAGAGAAAGACTTCACCTTACTTTCACCTTAACTCAGTATAACATTTCTACTCTAAGGAGAAAGTCATCCTTTCTGCCAACCTGCCTTCCATTGAGAATCTGTATACTGCTCGAGTCAAAAAGAGGGCTGTGAAAATATCTACAGACCCCTCACATCCTGGACATAAATTGTTTCACCTTCTACCCTCAAAATGACGCTATGGGGCACTGCACACCAGAACAATTAGACACAAGAACAGTTTTTTTCCCAAATGTCATCATTCTGCTTAACAACTAATTCCCACAACACTGTCAAATAATTTACTAAGACTGTATTATTATTATTTTCTTCCTTACTAGTATCTATCTCTTCCCACTTATTACTATAATCATGTTGCTTGTATCTTTCAATTTATATTGTTTTTATTTGTTTCGTGGTTCGATTTGATAGCGTATTAGTAACCTTGACAATCAGCAAATGTTGTATCTTTTTACTCTTGAATATATTTTATTCCCCTTATGTACACTGAGAATATATACACCAAAGAAAATTTCTTGTGTGTCCAATCACACTTGGCCAATAAAGAATTCTCTTCTCTTCTCTTCTCTTCTCTTCTCTTCTCTTCTCTTCTCTTCTCTTCTATTCTATTCTATTCTATTCTATTCTATTCTTTCCATTGAAAGTTGTTCTTAAAAAAAATTGAGGTCCTTCCAAAGCTGCATTCTGTGATCATTTCTGCTCTAGTGAGAGTAGCACTCAGCCCCCAATTGAAGCCTTCCTAGTGGAATTACTAGTGTGACATATGGGTATCATTAAGGAAAAAGCAAAAAAATGCAATCTATATCCATATATAAACAATTTATAATCAAAGCTCTTTCAATCGTAGCAACAATGGTAGGCCTCTTTTTGTTTGTGGGTGGGTTTTTAAAAAATAAATTGCAGTGTAATAAAATGATATTATTATGTGCTCTGTAAACTATCTATCTTCCAAGTTTATTGGATTGAGCAGCTGCCTACATTCTTATCAATCATAGCTGACAGCTGTCTGTTTTCATTAACTTAAGATAGTCAATCATGCCATCACATTCTTTCTTCCAAAAAGATAAACATCAATGCATTTGCCATTATTGGATAAGAAAAGGTCAGTTAATATATTAATAAATAAATCTTACTGCAGTGAATGTCAACTTTATTTGTTACTGTACCTCAGTAAACAGCTTAGGGATTTAACGTCTATTCACTACATTATATCTCCTAAAGTCAGCTACAGGTTCTGCTCTCAGTGGCCTTTCACAAGTTGTTTCATACCTCTTAGCTGTGAAACTGTCAAATTGTGTTAGCTTATCGAAGTTTTTCTATGCATTTGTGAGATGCAAGTAACATTGGCTAGTTAGAAAATTATTCTGTGGCTGAGAACTGTTAGGGGAACATATATTCAAGTGCATTTTTAAGAACTATTTTTAGTAAGTCATATTTTAGAATTATGTTTTTAAACCTCATTGACAGAGTAGCAATACCAAGACCTCCTTGATTGATTCTGGAAAAAAAAAGTTAAGCTGGTTAGGACATCTCTCACTTAAAGAGCTGAAGCCTGAATCCTCTTAGTCAAACTGCAGGATGCCTTGCCCTCCTCTTTGCCATCCTTCATTGAAAATTCAAATCACACAAATGCTTTTATTCAGAATCATATTGTTGTCAGAAAGGCTGGAATGAGAAAATAAGCATCATTTCTATTTAAGAATTGGAAGCCTTTTTCTTTTCACCAAGAGACAATGTAGTTTGCCAGATTGATCTATCAGACAGGAAGAATAACTGACTTCGTACAGACAAGAGAGGGTTGTCAAATTTTTGTATTTGGAAGATTCTTATACCAAGCTGAGGGTCTTGCGGCCCTCACTCCTACTTTGTTTGAATAAACTCAAACCTTGTGCAAGGAAAGTTCAGACTGAGTTTGAACAGGGTTCCAGCTATGCATGCACAATTCTGATGGATTTTTCTTAGACAAGTAGACTGTCAATTTATCCAACCAAAATGGAAGCAAACTTGAATAGTTTGCTAGACTGACATATAAAACTGGATCACTGTCAGAATTTTCTCCCACTCTACCTGGGCAAGATAGATTTTATCAAAATAAAACACAGGGAAAAGGCCAGAATGTAATTGATAGTGGTCTGATTTTTTTGCATGGAAGACAGTTTTTTTTTTTTTTAATTTGATTTATATGCCGCCCTTCTCCGGAGACTCAGGGCGGCTTACACTGCGTTAAGCAATAGCCTTCATCCTTTTGTATATTTATACAAAGTCAGCTTATTGCCCCCACAAACTGGGTCCTCATTTAACCTACCTTAGAAAGGATGGAAGGCTGAGTCAACCTTGAGCCTGGTAAGATTCGAACCTGCAGTAATTGCAGGCAGCTGTGTTAATAACAGGGTGCTTTAAACCACTGTACTACCAAGGCTCCTACAAGTTGACTTGTGTGTGTGTGTGTATTTCTACACATGCATGTGTGTGTAAGAATTCAAAGTTTTCCATGCTAATGTTATTAGGATGGAAAACATTGAATTCCTATACACGTGAACATTAGCCGCAGGGGTGGGTTATACTTACCTTTACTACCGGTTTGCAATGGGGCTGTGCACGTGCTTTTCTCTGCATGAGCAGAAGCTTCTGCACATGCGCAGAAGCTTTTTGATGACATTGGGGTTGGTGGGCGGAGCCTCCCACTGGTTTTACTACTGGTTCTATAGAACTGATACAAACTGGGGGCAACCCACCACTGATTAGCAGGTTTAATGAATAGATTCCTTGTGTCGTCCTCTGGAAGTCCAGGAACTAAGTAATCAGGATATTAACAACAGGATATTTGCTCTGTCAAAGACCTACCTTTTCAAGTATTCTGTTCCCACAGTGGTCATCCTGATAATTTTTTCTGTCCATTTTCTAGCAACTGGTGTTGGGGTTGTACTCATTCTAAAACCCACTCTAAATAGCCTCCTGGCAGGGTGTTTGTTCAAAGTAAGCACTTTTCTTGAGTGCTCTACTAATGGTCAGTCAATACACAAGATAGGTAGCATTTTATAAATTAATAAGTGCAATAAATACATATTTTAAAATATGAGAGGAGGATACAAAAATTATTAGTACAAAATCTGGCAGTGATGACACATGAGTTCCTTGTAGAAATGACTAAGAAAAGGATTGTAGTTAACCATCTAAAACATGCGGCATCACATTGCTGTCATGTGACGTTTTGCAATGTTTTTCCCATTCATGGAGCTGGGATGGGTGTGGCCTGCACATGACACATCTGGCCCGCAGGCCACCAGTTTGACACTCCTGATCTGAAAGCTAATATAGACACAAGTGATTCTTGCCATTAGTGCTTTATATCTACACTAGCTGATAACCCGGCACTGCCCGGGTATTTATAGACATTGAAGTGTTTGTCTGACAGGGAGCCATTGAGAGGGCCCTTTCTTGTCCCTACTCCCATGCCCATCATCCCTGCTCCCTCCCACCCCACTACCTGTGCCACCATCCATTTTCCCATTTCCTCAAACTAGGCCTGGGACTGGAACATAAATCCCTGAGCTGGGCCATGCTGCGCCTCCTCCACCCTTGCTGAAATAGGCTGGGACTCCTCCGTGGCCTCCATACCTGTTTCATTTCAGTTGATGTGGTCCCATCCTTTGCGCGATGAGTTAGGGCGAAGGACGATCCTGGGAAAATGGGCCAAAGCTGTGAGGTGGAAGCAGACAATCCGGTTAGACCATGGTGCGCTCAATCAAAGTCCTTTATATTGGCCAAATCAGGCTCCCTTCATAGGCCTACTATGTGAGGGAGGCCTAGGCCTTAAAGGCTCACTGTGTGAGGGAGCACACTCAATCAAAGGCCTCTGTGCTGGCCTAATCAGGTTCCCTTCCCATGACATCATGAACAAATGTGTCTCTAGGATGCCGCACTCCTTAAAGGCCCAGGCTTTCAAGAGTAGGAAGGGGGGTTGTAGAGATAAGGGGGGATGTTATGGCTAGATGGCATTCTTTCCTATGGGAACTGAGAAGGTGCCTGCAGATGGCTGAAGGTGGAGTTTGGAGTCACTGGATGGATGGATTGTGAGCTGATTGGAGAATGTGACTTTGGGGAAAAGTTTCAAACTTTTGCTTTTTACAGGGTGTAATTCCAGGGTTTGGTCAGAGCTGGAAATACACCAAGACCTTGACAATTTGATATGTTCCTAATAAAAAGACTTTTATGGACTATGGTTGCCTTGGATTATTCAGTTGGGGAACATATTACTTGAAAGCTTGACAGAAAGTTGGACACCCCTGATGTAAACAACAGGGCAACATGGGAATTAGAAAAGTCATATGTTTACTTCTATATGTACAGCAACAGTGCAGATTATTTTTCAACTAAATCCTGGGAACTATTTTTGTTAGCCACATTCCAATTTTGAAAGGCCAAACTTAAACTAGAGTTCTGATGCCTGATTAAACAATTAGGAAGTTATTATTATTAGGAATGTTTATTACATTCTGTCTGATTTATTCTCAAGTAGGCATTGTTACTTATAAGATTATAATTTCAAATTCTTCTGCTTCCTTTCCTTTTTTCCCCTGCACAGTACAAAACCATTTACAGAATGATTTTTGTTATTTTTGCAGAATGTTAGGAAAAATTGCTATTTGGACAGGAAAATGTGGCATATGCCTATTTGGATGTATCTAATGGAGTTCAGTTACACTTATTTCCTGATAACCCTGCATTCTTCCTAACAGAATCTAATAACACAAGTATAATTAGACAACACTGATTACATTTTCACCTTGGCAGCATCTTCTGGGGAAAAAAAGAAAAGAAAATTCTTTGTCTCTATCTTCCCTCCCCCTCTGCTCTCATCATCATCGTTATCAACATCCCGTTGTTTCTGACAGGTTGAGGGTCTGGTTTTGGGGTGTGCTATTAACTGTTGGCTTAAAGTAGATGAACAAATTATAATATAATGTCTTTATAATTTGTAGTTCATGTGGCATCCAAGAATAAAGAGAGCCGTGCTTACTCAGAAATCCTGTCTCTTCTCCTAGCCAATGCCTTCCTGATACAGTGGGAATCACCAGAAATATATTACAGGTGGGGTTGACTCGATAAAGTAGGGAATTTAGCATTCGTAACATTATCAGGTCACACAGGCTCAGGTTGGCTGCAAAAATCTTGTGCTTTTAACAACAGGCAGAAAATAAATTTCTCCATGGTAAAAGAGACATAAAAAGACTAGATGACCAGAAAAAGGACATTGGGGAGATGGGGAATGAAAGGAGGAATGCCTGACAGAAATAGTATGAAGCTACTTAAAGTAAACGTATTGATTTTAACTGGTAAGCACACAGGACTTTTCTGTGGCAGAATTTTGCTGCAGGACTGCATTTTAAAAAACACATGAGTCCCAGGCAGTGTGTGACATTTAGTGGAAACAAGGCCTTCAAGCTGGAAGCTTATATCCTCATGTTGGGCTGGAATGGGCTACCAGATGCGCTGAGATAAAAAATATGGATGGTAGCAAAGAGACACATAAAATGCTCTTGGCTGACATGTAGCGGTCTGACAAATTTTTGCAGCCAATATCCATTCAGTATCAGAAAACACTTTTTAAGACAGTCTGCCTCACTAGGGTCTTTTGCCCTCAGTAAAGGTAGAGTAGAACATTGATAATATGCCTTTGGATAAACACCATGGTTTATCACTTGGCATTCTCAGTGAGTCTGCACTGCTCCATTACTGAGGATTTAGAGAAATCTGCACTCCACAAAAAGATGTAATGACTTTCTGCAATCAGAACTACATAAGGAAGTTATTTTTTGTATCAAGAAAGCATAACCAACATTATCTTGTCAGTTTTTAAAAAACAAATCCTCTAATTTCCACATTTGCTCATGAGGAAAACAGTGAAGTGCAACATTAAAAAATATTACTTTTAAAAGTTTGAAATTTTATTTTCCTGGATAAACGTGTTGTTTAAAAAAAAAAAACCTTTTGGTTATTCAAATCTTGCCATTCCTTTTTAGGTGTGGGATTTACATTGCCTTTGTAGGAATCTGAATAAATTAGTTGGTCTATTCAGTCTAGACATCCTAATATTCTCCTAAATAAGCCACTGTTTTATACACTTAACTATGAAACATGAGGATTGTAAATCATGGAGAAAAATTTCCACAAACAAAGGAAGCTTTCTGTGGCCTTTCTTATATATAAGACAATGAAAGACAACTGGGCAAGGACTCTTTCCCTTCTCCACTATCTCTTTATCCTCCTCCCCTTTCTCTCTTTTCTGTAGAACCTAGTTATGAAATACATTATTATTTTTTTGTTATTGTTGTTCAGATTGCCATTTTTTCAAAGAGGAAAGGAACAAAGGAGGAATTTCATTAAAAATGTTATCATTTCTGAAAGGAAAGCATATGCTTTTCCTTTAGAATTTCCAGGAAATCTCCAGCATCTCCTATTATTTATTTATTTATTAGAATTTGTCAAACAAAAACAAGAACAAGAATAAGAGAATAAAAATACAATGACAGGGACGATAGGCACGTTAGTGCAGTTATGCACGCCCCCTCTACTGACTACTTAAGTATGAAGTAAGATCCACAGAAGTCAACTTGTGACTGAAACTGTGAAAATTTGTAGCTGAATCAACTGAATCAGGTAGGGAATTCCAAGACTTTGACAACTCTATTTTTTATTTATTTATTTATATGCCGCCCTTCTTTGAAGACTCAGGGCGGCTTACAATGCGTTAAGCAATAGCCTTCATACTTTTGTATATTTTATACAAAGTCAGCTTATTGCCCCCACAATCTGGGCCCTCATTTTACCTACCTTAGAGAGGATGGAAGGTTAAGTCAACCTTGAGCCTGGTGAGATTTGAACTTGCAGTAATTGCAGGCAGCTGATGTTAATAACACTGCTTTAGTCTGCTGCGTTACCAGGGCTCTATTACAGAAATCATATTTTTTTAGTCAATTTAGAACAATTTACATTGAGTTTAAAGCGGGTGTTACTGCATGCATTATTGTTTATTTATTTATTTATTTATTAATTTAATTTGTATACCGCCCTTCTCCCGGAAGGGACTCAGGGCGGTGAACAGCCAAAATTAAAAAACATACAAATGCAAAAGTTAAGATAATTAAAAGAATTAAATCATTGGCTACCCAAATTTAAAACCCCAAATCCATAAAATTTAAAATCCCAATTAAAAACCATTTAGGCTAGGCCGGCTTGATGAAATAAAAACGTCTTCAGGGCTTTACGGAAGGTCCGGAGGTCCGGGATCAATCGTATTCCAGGAGGCAGCTCATTCCACAGGGCGGGTGCCCCCACAGAGAAGGCTCGCCCCCTGGGGGCCGCCAGCCAACATTGCCTGACCGACGGCACCCCGAGGAGGCCCTCTCTGTGAGAGCGTATTGGCCGGTGGGAGGTTATCGGTAGCAGCAGGCGGTCTCGCAAATACCCTGGCCCTAAGCCATGGAGCGCTTTAAAGATGAGAACCAACACCTTAAAGCGCACCCGGAAGACCACCGGGAGCCAATGCAGCTCACGCAGGAGAGGTGTTACGTGGGAGCGCCACGTCGCTCCCATAATCACCCGCGCAGCCGCATTCTGCACCAGCTGGAGCCTCCGGGTGCTCCTCAGGGGGAGCCCCATGTAGAGAGCGTTACAGTAGTCCAGGCGTGACGTAACCAAGGCATGAGTGACTGTGCACAAGGAGTCCCGATCCAGAAAGGGGCGCAACTGGCGTATCAGGCGAACCTGATAAAAAGCCCCCCTGGCCACGGCCGTCATATGCTCTTCTAAAGACAGCCGTGTGTCCAGGAGGACGCCCAAGTTGCAAGCCCCCTCTGTGGGGGTCAGTGACTCGCCCCCAATAGCCAGCGATGGCACCAGCTGGCTATACCGGGACGCCGGCATCCACAGCCACTCGGTCTTGGAAGGGTTGAGCCGAAGCCTGTTCCTCCCCATCCAGACCCGCACGGCCTCCAGACACTGGGACATCACTTCGAGGGCATCATTGGGGTGGTCTGGGGTGGAAATGTACAGCTGAGTGTCATCAGCGTACAGATGGCATCGCACCCCAAAACCACGGATGATCTCACCCAGCGGCTTCACATAAATGTTGAACAGGAGCGGCGAGAGGACCGACCCTTGCGGCACCCCGCAAGCAAGGCGCCTCGAAGTCGACCTCTGCCCCCCTGCCAACACAGACTGCGACCGGTCAGAGAGATAGGAGGAGAACCACCGCAACACGGTGCCTCCCACCCCCAGTCCCTCCAGCCGGCGCAGCATGATACCATGGTCGATGGTATCAAAAGCCGCTGAGAGGTCTAACAGGACCAGAACAGAGGAACAACCCCTGTCCCGAGCCCTCCAGAGATCATCCACCAATGCGACCAATGCCGTCTCCGTGCTGTACCCAGGCCTGAAGCCGGACTGGCACGGATCTAGATAGACGGTTTCATCCAGGAACTGTGGGAGCTGGCACGCAACCACACTCTCCACAACCTTCGCAACAAAGCGAAGGTTGGAGACCGGACGATAGTTTGCCAAAACGAAAGTCATTTACAGATAAAGCATTACTACGTATAATTTTGTATACAATGCCTAGGTCTGACTGCAAGCCACACAGTTCTAAATTATCCAAACCAAGAATTTTGAGGCTAGTAGCATAGGGAATTCTATTGTGTACAGAAGAGTGCAAGACTTTTCTCGTGAAATACTTCTGAACCCGTTCAATTGTATTGATCTCAAATATATGTTAGGGATTCCAAACAGTTGAACAATACTCTAAGATTGATCTAACATAAGTTTTATAAGCTCTAATTAGCAAATTATTATTCTAGGTATGGATTGAAATCTCTCTGAAGAGCAGAGGTGAAATCCAGCAGGTTCTGACAGGTTCTGGACAACTGGTAGCGGATATTTTGAGCACTTCAGAGAACTGGTAGCGGAAATTTTGAGTAGTTGGGAGAACCGGCAAATACCACCTCTGGCTGGCCCCAGAGTGGGGTGGGAATGGAGGTTTTGCAATATCCTTCCCCCAGGAGTGCAAAGGGAATGGGGATTTTCAGTATCCTTCCCCTGGGGTGGGGTGGGAATGGAGATTTTGCAGTATCCTTCCCCTGCCATGCCCACCAAGCCACGCCCACCAAGCCACACCATGCCCACTAAGCCACACCCACAGAACTGGTAGTAAAAAAAATCGGTTTTCACCACTGATGAAGAGCCACTGCTGGCCAATATATTAATGATGCTAGGATAGATGGAATAACAGAGAGAGGACTGATGCTATCAAGACCAGAAGCAAAGAGCCTGAAACCAGAATAGATGGTTTATCAAAACATGGTGCAGGTGCCTTGTACATCCAAGGCTGAAAAATGAGCAATACGACATCTACTACCATATAGCAATAGGAGAAAGAGGCACTTAAACCCTGAAGACGGCTGGATTTTTAGATTCTGCAGTAGCTGAGTCTTCTTGACTGCTATGTTTTCTTGTATTTGAAGTGAAAGCTTTTTATTTCTCTCTACATCTTGTCCTTGATTCTTTACTGCTAGCTTCTACATGTGAGTCTGAGTTCCTGGAGAAAGATTTATTGCCAAGTCTTGGGTGAAATTCTGATAAATAATATGACTCACAATTCCCACATTCTGATTAATCCTCTTAGTAAAAAATAAAGAGTTTTCTTCTAGTTCTTGCATGGTTAGATAGTCATATTTTTCTCATAGTTACCCAAAGTTGCATTAATTATAAATATTAGTCACTAATATCAGAAACAAACAAACAAATACACAAATATTTTTACATGTCCTGGAACAAAAGGAACAAAATAACAAAAATATACTTTAATAGTGATACATTACAATCCCTTTGTTCTTTCCTCTTTCTTTACTTTTGTAAATTCTAAATGAAAGATATTAATTTATATGCATATAAGTAATGGTTAGCCATGTTCCCTGAATTTAAAGTTTTTGTAAAATGGACTTCATTTTCATATTGACTTCATTATTCATCTACTTTGAGAATATATAGACTCGGAATTTTAAAACCTAATCATATCTCTTTTAAAATATTTTTCAGCAATTCTGCTGTATTTTCCTTTTTTAAAAAAAGACATTTGTAAGTCTAGAATAGCATTGCTTCTATTTCATCCCAAAGGTTTCATTTTTGAAACTAGGTCTGAATTTTAAATTATAAAAAATACCTAGATATCTTACTATTATAATTAGAGCTAAATAGCTCAGCGCTGGGTTAGTTTATGCTTATGCCTACATATCTTGTTAGGCATGTTTAATTTACCCAGGAGTTCAGTGGTGGGTTGCCCCCGGTTCAGACCGGTTCTATAGAACTGGTAGTAAAACTGGAGGAAGGCTCCGCCCACTGACCCTGACATCATCAAAACACTTCTGCACATGTGCGCGGCCTCATTACAAACCAGTAATAAAGGTAAGTAGAACGCACCCCTGCAGGAGTTAAATGGATAGGTTGTTTCTCTTTGTTTCATTTTCTTTTCATTCATATTTTAAGACCAATTGAGGAAAGTGATTGGTGTAAAAGAGTTCAACTGTTTTTTTGGAAAAAAGAAGGCAGCAAGGAAATGCTCTCAAGTCATTTTGCTGTGATCACCTGGTCTGAGAGCCCTTGGGCATCTGAGATAAAGCACTGTGATGAACTGTAGAAGGTCTCCCTCTACTGGCCATTTCCATTGTAGCTTTTCATTACAGGAAATATTTTAGTTTGTTTATTTATCTTTATTTTACTTAGAAAACAAATCAAACCACAGATAGAGGGTATGTGATATATGACCTGGTGATAGATAATACAATATACACTAAAAACAATAACAGAGAGGAAAAATAGTAACTGAGTTTTAAAAATATCAGAGGGGAATTAATACTATTAAAAAGACCTAAGAAAAAAAATCAAGATTTCATCAATAACTTTCATATATACTGAAATGAACAACAAGAAGAATTTGGCTTATTATATTTTGCAAAAAGGATTACTCTTTCCCAAATTGAATCAAAGGCAACTTTTCTAGCATATCCCAACATTTCCATATTTTGTATGGCAAAGAATAATGGTCTATAATTTTTCTTAGTAGAGATCTAATGATGGAGGCTCTGAATTTTTACAATATTGTGTTGCAGCAACCATAATGGGTTTGACTCTCTGTGTTGTGCCTTTCTAGGTTGCTGGCTGTCTTGTTTTTTGGTATGAGATAAGCCATTGTTTAGTATTTCAGAGAAAAGAATGAGGAAGCAACATGCAAAAATAATTAAACGTATCTTAGAGTTGCTAGTTATTTTCAAACTGTAGTCTGCATAAAAATATTAGCTCCCCTAATATACTTTCAAGAGCTCCAAGACTACAGTGCATCCAAAGAACTCAAAATTTCTCTAAGGTTCCACTCCAATCAAAACTATTTTTCAATTTATATCTCAACATTAAATGGAGCAGCAGTTTGCAAATAGTTGACACAAGAACATTAAAGAGAATCTCTGCTATATCATGACTTGCCATGTGAATATATGGTATAGTTAAATTTCAAACAGACCACAAGTGCAATGGTTGCTGCACATGACAAAGGTTTTAATTCCTGGGATGGCCATAAGTAAAAACATGTCCTGGTCTGCAACAGAATAGTTTCATATTGCAGTTACATGTTGTGAACTACTGCTTTACACAAATGTAGTGGTTATTTGCTAATAATATCCTTGACGGTTGAGTTAGAATGCTGTTAAAGCAGCTACAGCATTTTAAAATGTTATTCTGTTACCTGTGAAATACAAGACATAATCCTGTCCAGGAAACATTTTGTACAATGTTTGCCTCTTCCAATTTGCAAATAATGTTGGTATGTATATTCCTGAAGGATCAGGCTTCAAACTCCATCTCAACTTGAGTAGAGCTAAGCGGGTTTCAGAAATAACTGGGAATAGCTCCCTTGAGGAACAGTTAAAGGATCTCAATACGTTTAGCCTGCAAAACAAAAAACAAAAAACAAAAACAAAAAACCAACCAAGGGAGATAGTAGTCTTCAAACTACACAGAAGAGGATATGGATTTGGTCTCTATTGCTTCAAAAGGCAGATCAGGGGTCTCCCAACCCAACCACCTAATAGGATTGCTGTTGTGCAGAAAATAGGAAGAGGGAGCATCGAGTTGAACAAAATAAAGGTGGGATATGTCCATGAAACAAAAATAAAATAAATCTACAAGAAAAGAGGTTTAGGCTATACACCAGAGGAGCTTCCTAACTATGTCAATGGAACAGGCTGTCCATTACAGTTCTGGTGAGTTCTCTTTCCCTAGAGGTCTGCTAACAGAGATAGATGAACATCTGTCAGACATGCTGTGGTAAGTCCTACAATCTGCAGGGAGTTGGACTAGATGACTTTGACGGTTCCTTTCAGTTCTCTGATTCTATGACCCTAATTTCCATAAGCAGTGCCTTTGCTGTTCATTAAAGAGCTTGTTTTGTTTCAGACTTCCAAGTTCAGAAGTGTGGAAGTAGCCTAAATAAGCTGGGCTGGATAATAAATATAAAGAAAAGTGTTGTACTTTTTTAGAATAAGTGTTCTTATTCTGAAACATGTATGAAAGAGGAACAGACATGATGTTTGCAAGATATGTTCAAAAATGATGGTGCCTCAATGATGTAGTCAAAGTTTCACCCATTTTTATGTGCTTTGCATATGCAAGGCACATTACAAAAGGTGAAGTCTTGGTTGCACTATCACAGCCACCATCTCGACTATTTTTAACCACACTCTGCAGACATTTGTGCACAGTGCTAGTTCTAAAATCCTGAGCCATTTTGTTTTCATCCTCATACCTCACAGTGGTAGGTATGAAGGTGACACAGATGAATATGGAAGGAGAACAATTTATATCAAAGTAGTCTGTCCATGGAATTTTAACTACACAAAGACTTTCTTCCTGTGGCTTCTAGAAAATCTGCTAATTTCAAAATTACAACTTGAGGAAATAAACTGGACACAAAAAATCCTGCTGTTTTTATAGCACATACTAAACTTATTTTAAGCTTACATTCCCATTATTCCTAAAGTTTGCCTGCTGTTAAACTTATCCTGACTTTTCCAAGAAAAGATAGGATCAAATAAAACACATTTGACCTTTTCTACTGTTGCTGAACAGTGCTCACAATATTGTTAATTGTACTTAAATCCACAGCCAAAGGTATTGTTGCTTTGTATATTGCATGTTCATAATACCCCTGCCAGTTCAGCCACTATTGATTGGACCATCCCAATGTCCCTCACGTTCCACAAGATCTAATATGGTTCTCATTGACTAGATGATTTTAATTACTGAAACAGTCCATCTGTTCTATTCTTTTATTTAAATTATTAATATAGCCTTCTATACCATGACAGTGATTCTGGACAAGGTACAAAAACAAATAGTAATTAAAAGAACCCAATAAAAATGTCTGGCATTAAAGCAGAGTTTTCATAACCTCCTGGCCCATCAGGCAAGGTGAATAGCCATGCCTTCAATGCTTTATAAAAAGCGGCATAATCCCTGGGTCCACCAGGATGACACTGTTTGATAGAAGATAGCCTGAGCATGCCTACTCTGCTAGATCTGGTGGGATGTTCAGAGACAATGAAAGAGAAGTCATCCTACAAATTTCCTGGCTCTATGATATGAAGGACTTTAGAGTCATAACCAGTACCTTGAAGCACAACTGAAAGCCTATTGATAGCCAGTGAAGCTTGCAGAACATTGATGTTACATAGGCATGAGAAGGAACATCAAAATGCCAAAAATATCAGAACTACTTGCACTGCTACAGCTTCCAAAGACTTTTTAAGGACAGCCCACAAGGAGCTTCTTACAGTAGTCCATACAATGTCCAAGCTTGAAAACTGAGTTGCTTACTATGATATAAATAATTTGTGTCTGTATCTATTTCGTTTTACTTATTGTAATATAATTCATAGAAGATAAATATATGTTAGATCTGATTATTTTCTTGCAGAGGTATTTCTTTGAAAAGGATCAGATTCACAAAAGTAGAACTAAGAACATTAACACTTTTAACACTGGAGAAGACTCCTGAGAATACTGTGGATAGCCAAACGCACCAAATAAAAAGATCACTGAACAAATTAGCCCAAAGAGCTCAATCAGGGTACAAATAACCAGGATCAAATGAGCTCTGTACTTTAGAGACACATTATGTAAAGACCTAGTTCTCTGGAAAAGTCTATACTTCCTGCTTGGAAGAGCGGGAAAAAACAGAAGAGGTTCAGAGTGACAATAGATGCACCATTGGAAAGGCCAAGTTGGGAATAAATCACCTTGAAGAAAATTCTATCTATGTAATCACTAAGACCTGACACTAACATGATAGTGAATAACCATAAGCATCAATTATGATAAAAACTATGACTTGCACCAACATTATTGGATAAATGTGAGTATGAGAACCGAAAACACTGCTGACAAATTGTTCATGCTGATTATCTAGAATGGAAGCATACACAGGTAGCCCCAATAGAAGATTTTTGCCAAATGATTGAGAAAGTGGCAAATATTAATACACTTCTGCAGCTTTCCCTATTTTAAAAAAGGTGTGGGGCTTGTATTCCCCATACTTCTCACTCAGCATGGTCTATGATTGAGACTCTCCTGTCTGAACATGCACAAATACACATTTATTGTACAAAGAGGACTTGAAAAGAACTTACAAAAAGATTTTGGAAATTATTTGACAAAATAAAGATTTATACTGGGGATACCTTTGGAGAGATGTGTAATGTGGCAACTGGAAAAACTAACAGCAGTTTAAATGTATTTTATAGTTCTGCAGTGACTAGAGAAAATGTTTTTCCTTCTTATAATTCTTTTCAGAGTACAGAAATGCAATCGCTGTAATGCATTTGCAGACATTAAAACATTTTTATATGTTGTTTAACTGTCATTTTCTAAAGTTTTTCTCAATAAATTTTCCTTACAGACTAAGGAAAAGCAGTACAACTAAGATCTCTTTCAAGTTGACCTTGATTTCCAATGATCTTGATAATAGTATATAATAGTATATAAGGGTTAGGCCAGGGGTCCCCAACCTCTTAGGAACCAGGCCACATAGCTGGAGGTGAGTAGCAGGTGAGCAAGTGAAACTGAAATCATCCTCCTCCAGTCCATGGAAAAATTGTCTTCCATGAAACGGTCTCTTGTGTTAAAGAGGTTGGGGACTGCTGGGTTAGGCCAGTGGCTTCTTCTGGGATTTTTTTTTTCAACTTCTCATTCTAGCCTACAGACCTGGTATTTCCTGTAGGTAAGTCATCCAAATTATAATAGGTCTGGCTCTGCTCAGTTTCTGAGCACGGGATGGTTGAGAGAAGGTTACATTTGTGCAAAAAGCTTTGCAGATAATAGCAAGGCACTGCACGTTTTCATACTATTGAATGATAGAAGTGACAGTTTACGTATTTTCTGGTTTCTCACTGGCACCTCATGGAATTTACCCCTCAACAGACCTGGCATTGATTTCAAAAGATATATACTAAAGCTTGAAGCCCTCTCATCTACATTTCCATAGCCCTCAATATGTTTCCCCATGGTGAGTCTCAGGATTATAGCTGTGTCTGATCACCTCAACTTCAGTTGAATAAAGAAAATATATCCAAATATTTTGTTTATGAGCAATTAGATTGAGTGGAAGCCAGCTACTGTATTGTTGTCAGTCATGTGTATAATTACCATCAATGCAAGACAATTGTGGATTTTGTGCATCTTATCCATTGAATTTCATATGAATGGGCTTATCCATGTGATAATTATTTCGAGACATACTGTATACTTTAAGAGGAAAACAAGATCAGTGAAAGATGTAAAATCTATTTTGATTTATATTGTTACACAATAGCTTTAACCAATATACTGTGACAGAGACTGATTATTTCATTTTAGAGATTTATGTTATACACTTCAGTTGATTTGACTGGAAAGACAAAGACCAGCAATAGCTAATAGTTTTGTTACTGTTTTAATAAATTGGACCCTTTTTCTAAAGAAAACAATCTTATAACATTTCCTTGTTAAGTGCATAGCGTAGCAGTTTGCATCCTGGTGGATATGTTTATAAAAACCCTTCTCATGTTTGAAAACTATTGGGATACATTCCTATGCCAATATGACACTAATATTGCTGAAGTTGCAAACATGAAGATTTCCTGTATTTTACATTCTTTATAGTTAATATAGTTGCATCTTACATAACCCAGGTTGCACTCGGATTTCAACCGGTTAATGGTTGAAAAATTCTTATTGTCTCCACTCACTGATTCATGTAATATTAAAAATCTACACCCACAGAATCATGGAATTGGACAGTAATAGAGGTAGATCCCCTGCTGTTTACAGGATTCACTACAACAGATGGCAATCCAGTTTCTATTTGAAGACTTCTAGCAAAGAACAACTCAATGTGTAATGTGGCAGCAGCTTGCTGCACTAACTGAAAGCTCATACAGTCACAAATGTTTTCCTGGTATCTGTCTTGAACATTAATTTAACCAGTGGTGGGATTCAAAATTATTTACTACCGGTTCTGTGGGCGAGGTTTGGTGGGCGTGGCAGGGGAAGGATACTGTAAAATCTCCATTCCCACCCCACTCCAGTGGAAGGATACTGCAAAATCCCCATTCCCTCCCGATCAGCTGGGACTTGGGAGGCAGAGAATAGATGGGGGCAGGGCCAGTCAAAGGTGGTAGTTACCAGTTCTCCGAACTACTCAAAATTTCTGCTACCAGTTCTCCAGAACTGGTCAGAACCTGCTGAATACCACCTCTGAATATAACCCACTATTTCTTGGCCAACCCTCTGGGACAATAGGGAATAATACAATTGTTACTTAAGTATTAATCTCTATGAAGTATATATTAATCTTATTTTTCTTAAATAAATGCATTGATTTAAATTAATCTAATGCTACAAATTTCTCACTTGAGAGGAATTGTCTATATTGCCATCTATACCCACTCAAGAGAGATATGGCATATCCTTTTTTCCTGCCTGCTGTTTAGAATGTTAATTATTTGCAATGAGTCTCTTTTGTACCACAAGTGAAATCTGAGGTTCCCGGTTAAACATAAATAAGCATTCACAATATTTTGTGAATGTAACTCAATTTGCTTTTTTTTTTTTCTTATTTTTTGCAAGAGACATATTATTCCTAAGGAGAAAAAGCTTTATAGAACACTTTGAATAGTGGAGTTGTATGTAAGTGATGATTTAAAACATAAAAGGAGGTGCTATTTTGACTGGTGATTTTCTAAGCTATTGAAGAAGAAACATCAGGTGCAAAAAGTGTAGAATAGTTATGTTAGATTGGATGATTAACTTCTAGCACTCCTGTATTGCCCAACTACAGATACTTCAGAACAGACAGGTAATTTGTTTCAACATTTATATAGTAAAACAGAATAGTTTGAGGTGAACTGAATAAACTGTTTTAAGTAGCTATTTCTCCATGACCCAAATCATCTTCAGATTTTAGTAGTTTGCAAGATTGAATATAATTTAATGCATATTTTATATTCTATTAATTCTTCCCAATATGAATATTCCTTTCCTTGTATATATAAATTATAATCTATATGTTTCATGGAGTCTTGTTCCTTAATGTCTAAAGTTAAAGCAATTAACATAGATCTGATCACTGTTTCAGTCATTTTCCTATGAAATTTATAACCTGAACTGATAAACATGTAAAAAAAAAAACATTTTAAGTGGCTCTTAAATGTAATGTTATTGAATGACTTTTATTGATCTGATGGAATTGAGAGTTATTTCATAACAGGAACTTGGTTACATCATTATCTTTCATATGGGACAGTGGCAAACCATTTATTTAAGATTTAATTATAATACATGACTTGTGTAAACTAAGCAAAAATAAAAGTCAGATTCTACAGGAGAAATGTAAACAATTACTAGACAGCCAATACCCCAGGTAATCATTTCAGAGATGTTTCCTTACCTGAACAAAGAAACACAATGACAAAGCTAGGCAAAAAAGCATTTGGAGCAAGAGTGACTTCTAGCTTCCTGTGGGTTTTCCTAGTGAGTTTCTTTGTGGGAAGGTGGTAGGCAGCATCAGAAAAAAAAATTTTCCTTCCTTTCCTTCCTTCCTTCCTTCCTTCCTTCCTTCCTTCCTTCCTTCCTTCCTTCCTTCTTCCTTCCTTCCTTCCTTCCTTCCTTCCTTCCTTCCTTCCTTCCTTCCTACTTACCTACCTACCTACCTACTTACCTACCTTTTATGGCAGGGGTGTCAAACTCAATTTCATTGAAGGCCAAATCAGGGTTGTGGTTGACTTTGGGGGCTGGGCAGGTGTGGCCAACTTGGTGGGTGTGGCCAAATCAGTGGGTGTGGCCAGCTTGATGCCACTCCCCCAAACTGCTGGCATGTTTCCTCTTTGCATTGGGTAGACCGGGCTGAAGCCACGCTGGCCTGATCTTTCCTCTTCGCACTGGGTAGACCAGACCGAAGCTACGCTGGCCTGATCTTCCCCCTTCGCGCTGGGTAGACTGGGCCGAAGTCACGCTGGCCTGATCTTTCCTCTTCACATTGGGTAAACCAAGATGGCCCCGTGGGCCGGATCCGACCACATTGCAGGCTTGATCTGGCCCAGAGACCTTGAGTTTGACACCCCTGCTTTATGGCATAATATTACATATGGTTTCATGAAGCTTGTCTTATGTTATGCCCAGTGAGTGTAAAATTGTATTCTCAATTCTGAAATAAATCCCACAAAGCTTTATTGTGGGAGGAAAAAACCTGAAGAATTGATGGACTCATATTCATGCAATACCTGCCCTAAGTTCAGTAGTTTTACTTTTCAGGACCAGATATATATGTGTTTGTATGTTTTCATACCCTGTCATAATAAGATGTTCTTTTCTTCTTAGTTCTTATCTTGCTAATATCTAAAAACACTTTACTTATTCAAGCAAGACACTGGTCCCATTAAAAGATTTCACTATTAGCCTGTATATACCAGCAGGAAGGGTTTATTGCTACATACTGTAAGTACTATGCATACCTAAGATAGTGTGCATAAATGTGATTTTTATCTTTTCTAAGAAGACTTTTTCAACTGAATTTTACCTTAGTACTATTCTTCCTTGACATATCTTTACTAACATATTTAATAGCTCCAGGCTTCACACCTAGAAATAAACATAAGTATATCTTTACGTCAGCATATGTTTATGGTTGCTTAGTGACTGGATTGCAATCTTGTGACTGTTTTGTAGTTGTTTTGTAACTTGTTTTGATAAATTGTCTGGGTTTTGAGGGGCTTTATGTTATTTTATTGCACATAGCCAGTAGTTGTTTCCTTTAGATAATTTGCAATGATCACATCATTCATTTTTTTTAGGTTATGATAATTATATGCACAAATATTTATTTATTTATGTGTTTATATTTGATTTTTGTTTATTTGATTTTTATGGCATCCCCTCTTAAAACACAATTCTGGCCTGCTCACAACAACAATAAAACCACAAAATCATGAAAAAACATTTAGCATAATTACATGTTACTAACAACAGTTTTTGGATGATTCCCATTAACTAAGATGTCACAAAGCTTTCCTGAATCTCTTCTGGATTTAGGGATTTTTTTTTTTTTGAACAATGGAACTGAAAACTAGTCTAGAAAAACTGATAGAAAGCTAAATCTGGAATCAGCACCTTATGTTCTTCCTTCTTTACAGCCTTGTGTCCTGTTAAAACTATTTCTGACTTCCTTTTATCCAGCTTTAGAGATTTAAATTGAGGTTCATTTTTACATATTTCAGCTTTTCCTATTTTCTATACATACAACATGGTTTTCCTCTTTTAAATTATGTTTCCCATGTGGAATCTGTTCCTCCTGGCCTTCCTCCTACATGTTCTTCTGACATTGAACAATCTAAACATTGAAATTTAAAATGTAAACATATAAAGTAATTAGTAAGCAAAAGTTTAGGAATTTGAACCTTGATTTCACAATAAATAAGACTTACATTTGAGACATGACAGTTACTGGAATTCCTTCATATTCATTGGCTTGTCTACATTAAATTTACTGATCAGAAGCTTTTACTGCATATTCTTGAATGCCTGCTTTTAATGTTTCCAGTCCAGCTTGCTAAGTCTGACATAAGCAGAGCAAAACAGTGAACATTCTATGAGACACATAAAGCATTTCTGCAATAATGACAATGAAAACACTGCTGCTGACTAAACAAAGAGGAAAACAATTTATGGAACTCACGTCAAAGGACACTCTACATATTTCAAGATTTGAGAATAAAAGGAGATATTAAGATAAAGAAAAAAAAATACACTTCAGCTTAACAGTGGTTTCCACAAAAATACTACATATCTGTCAGTAAATGGTCCATTATGAAAAGCTTGTACTTCTTACACTGACATTGGATCTCAAATAGCACCATCTTTCCAGTTGATTTGTGTGGAGACCGGAATACATTCATCATTATAACTGCTGACTACAAGTTTAGAATGTGTCAAAATAAATGCTGCTGTGAATAGTTTTATTTGATACCATTCATTCTATTACCCTTCAATATTCAATATTTACTTTACTAAGCTAACATAATTTGTGCCCATGGAAAATAAGGAATAAAGGCAGTTTTTTTACGAAACATTTATGGTTATTGAAAGTAGTTTGGTGTAGTGGTTGAAGTCACCAAGCCAGAAACTGGGAGACTGTGAGTTCTAGCTCTATCTTTATAATAAAGTTGTCTGGTTTGAGTAAACCAGAGCAAAACACTTCTGAAAAACTTTGCCGTGAAAACTGTGGGGACAGAGTCAATATTGACTTGAAGGCACCAACAACCAAACAGAAATGACTGATTATAAATTCCTAGCCAGAACATGAACACATAAATTTTGTTAACAGAAATATTGAGGATATATATTGAGAATGTCTGAAATAGAAGACTGTCCTATGTGAGAATGCCTAAAATAATAACATCTGAGTTTATGCATGAAAATTGATGGATTTTCCTGTAGAATTGAGAATACAGTGAACATGGACTTTATATGTCAGATTACAGGAACATTTAAATACCATATTATACATCAAAAAATATACGATGCCATCGTAGGAATTGAAGAACTTGATTAAATACATCAAGATCTCATTATGTTCATGTAGACCATTCCCAAAGTTCCAAACTTAGTAGATTTAGCAGACTTTTGATGCAACAGACCAAATCTCTACTGGACATCTCCCTAAAATAACAGGTACCCAGTCCAAATGAGGGAATTAAATATATGTTCATGACAAATGTAACTTTCAATAATGTCAGTTACAGTCTAACATTTGGGTGTATTGAACATTACCTTGTCCCAAGATCTTCACAGAAAAACTTTAAAATTTTGGGAAAATTCAATTCTAATAATTACAGCTGGGGTCCTATAATATGGAGATGGCTAATAGTTGTGCTATTAGCATTTGAAACATTTCCAGACAGGAAAAAAATCTGACATATTAGCCATACCAAGGTATGCCATTCATGCCTCTTTTTGTGTTGGTTTAATCTTTGCATATAAAGAAGTCATAAAAATAATGTTCAGTATGTACGGTGAGTAATACAATGCAGAGAGGCAAGCTATAAAAATCAAATATGCACAACATTAAATTTGACAAGGAAACACTGCAAATCCTTTTTAATTTTTAAAATGGCATTTACAAATAATCCTTAATTTACAACCACAATTGGGACAAGATATCCCTTTGTAAGTTATTGAGGTTGTAAGTTGAGACAGCCAGGTGACTGGATCCATTTTTCTGACATTTTTCATAAAGTAATAGCAAATAGCATGTTTTGTTTTGTTTTTTAGCAAACCTACTCCTCCTCTGAATTTTTTTTTTTGCCGGAAATAGGCTAAAAATGTCACAAGTTGTGCCATATGACCAGGAAATACTGCAACTGGTCATAAGTTTAAACTAGTTACCAAGAGCTTAATGTGTAGTCACATGACTGCCCAGGAGGGGTGACATATCTGGAAGTGGTTTACAGGCACATATTCCAAAACCGTTGTAACTCTGAACAGTCATAAAATGCTTGGCCATAAGTTGATGATTACCTATAGTTCTCCTTGAATACCTATGTTTCATATTTTGATCAGAGATCAGCTACAGAGATATAGTGCCATGTTTCAGTTATGGATCTAAATGTATTTCATTAGCATGCTTATATTTATATGGTTGTAGAATCATACAATTTTACAATTCTTTATATTTCCCCTTTTCTTTGTTGATATTGCTTCTTAACGCTTTTTACTGACAGTTCAGGACTTTCTTTTGATTTTCTTCCAGTCCAGGGATGCGTATTACACAGTTGCCAACTGTTATCACACTTGTTAATATTGGTGTGTTTATTTTATTTATTTAAGTATGGCATTTGCATAGGTCATGCAAATGCTGATATACAAATTTAAATTTAAACACACACACACACACACACACACACACAAAATATAATACAATACCATACAATGCAATGCAATGCAATGCAATGCAATGCAATGCAATGCAATGCAATGCAATGCAATGCAATACAATACAATACAATACAATACAATACAATACAATACAATACAATACAATACAATATAGGAGACACTATATTAAATTAAGATAAAATCACCATACTATGGTGCCATAGAATTGCAATGGAATAGATGTTATAATTTGATATCTAAGGAAGCTAACTATCTAACTGTTTCTTGTAGGGCTGCAGTGAGATCATTCCAGGGGCCTTGAAATTTCCTGAGGGGACATTCTTGAACTATACTGTATGTGTTATAGTTTGTTGTTTGCATGGAGAGTGAGTCAATACCTACTAATATCATTCTATGAGTTCACACTATCCCTTTTGAGATAAGCAGCCTTATGCAAAACATAGAATGAACATAAGAAATAGTAGGCAAAAAAAAAAATTAAGGCAGCAGAGAAAGGAAAACAAAATGAACAGAAAGAAAAGAAAAACAAAAGAAAACAAACACAATACTAAACAATCTCATCTATAGATATTGACCTCAGCTGACCTCCACTATGACTTTAGTCAACTGCGGCTTTCACATAATGCTTTTCTGTAAGTGAAGGAGAAAGTGGAATCAGCTTCATTGTAACTATTCAGCGGTTCCTGCTAATAAAAAAGACAGTACTTACTAGGCAATTTCATTACACATGGGCCATTGTGCAATCAGAGCCCAATTTTGCACCAGGCAGAGTCATTTAAAATTAGAATTGCCAATCTATGGATTCTTTTCCATCCAAATACTGTTGCCTCTTTACTTCCTTCAAGTAGGAGTATATAGGTTGAACTGACGCACTCAGGATAGTAAATTATGTTCCAACCCTAGTATATTGTAGTAATTATATGATGTGTGTTGTATTTTATGATCAAATTAAAATTAATAATAATAACTATAATTAATATACTGTATTAAAACTTTCCAGGTAATTGAGCAATTAAAATATTTACTTCAAAGAAAATCATACAGCATTTCTAAAACATTTCATGAAAGAAGCAATAAAGAAATAAACAGTAAAACATAACATCTAATGCCAAAATGTGTCTTAATAAGAGCAGATTTATCCTTGACTTTTAACACCAGCTGAATAGGTTAAATCCCATCCAGCATCCTACTAACAAAAACAAAGTATGGCCACATTTGAAGTCAACGCAAGGACTACTATTGGAGTAAAAGAGAACAGATTCATAGCAGCTTCCAGAACTGCAGAGAGTATTTTAGTTGGTTTCACTGTAAGCTGATTTATTGAAGAAGTTACCCTCAAACTCAGCACTCCTCTTGGAAAGCTACACAGCTTGCAAGAAAGCAGCACCACCTGTTATTTTCAGCAGCAACAACTCCAACACAAATTCAGAGTATCCTTTGTAGCAAATATACTTAGAAGTGGTTATGAAAGACCTACTTTGGATCTTCAGTTAAAGCAGGGGTGTCAAACTCGATTTCATTGAGGGCCGCATCAAGGTTGTGTTTGACCTTGGGGGCGGGGTGGGCATGGCCAGGGGGCATGGCCAACTCAGTGTAACTTGTTGAGGTTTCATTTTAAGCCATGATGGCCTCCTACAGCCCTCTGCCAGTGAAAACGGAGCTGGGGGGGGCACACATAGCCCACCCAGGCTCTGTTTTTGGCCATGACAACCTCCTGCAGCCCTCTGTCAGTGAAAACGGAGCTCCCTGAGGTCCACAGGAAGCTTCACTGTTTCTAGGGTGGCCCCATGGGCCAGATCTAAGCACCCTGGAGGAGTGCCTGGCCCGCAGGCCTTGAGTTTGACACCCCTGATTTAAAGTGACAATAAAGTTATTCTAAGTCTAAGTTTACCTCTCTGAAAAAAGCAACTGAAGCATTTGTAAAACAAAAACAGAAATAACTAGTTTGTGAAAGGACCAGAGACAGGGTTTGTACAGACAGATAACTTTATTGATCCCATTGATCTATAATAATTTTCTTCTCGTTGAGTTACATATCTCTTCTATTGTATCATTTTCTGATTCCAAAATCTTCCACCCATATTTTATGAATCCTGAATGTGCATTCATTTCTATACCCAGGAAGATTCTATTTGCAGAATTCTATATCCCGATATAGAAATATGCTCTGTGAAAGGGAATTGTTCCAGTTCCTTCAATGCATATTTCAAGATAAACAGCAGAGGAGTGAAAGACATGTATCTCTCTGACTATGCAATACTATGTCACAGATTTGTAATTAACACGATTTTCTGTAGGCGGGCTTGCTAGTAAAGGAGGCAGTTTTATTTAGCACAGCTCCTGGCCTCCCACATTAGTTGCAGCTGTGATCACAACTTAACCAAATTCAGAAGGTGAGCAGTTCATTTCTCTTTTTATTTTCTGATCAAATGACAGCTCCAACCTTATATAGCTGCAGAACAAAAAGATATAGATTAACATAAATAGATGAGAAGCTTGGAAGACACACTCAGGTTTGAAGTGAGGAAAATAATATAAAGAAAAATCAATTATGTTTTTACACTGTTGAGAGATTTAGCATGGTCTCTGACTTGTTTATCCTTCCAGCAGAGAGGCATTATTAATTTTATCCTATCCAAAAAGAAAAGGGAAAGGAAACGCAATATATCTTTGTACTTTGTTGCTGTCTCAGTGCAAAGCAATTGGGACATTTTCTTTTGTTTTAATAAGGGTTGAAAAAGGCCAGAACTACAGAGGCTGTAAGAAAGTGCTATATAGATCATGAGGACTCCCGCCATCCTATTTCATTCCAGCTATTTCAGACACCAAATAGCAAAACAATCAACTTTTAAAATAAATGGTATTTCTCTTTTTCTTTTCCTTTGCACTTCCAGCCTGGTTTTGGTTGTGGAACAATGGCAAGCAGATGGCACGGCCTGAATGGAGACTAAGTGGATGGACTTTCCATATTCATATTATGAGACCCTTTCATAGATCCCAACCTTGTCATAAAACAGCTTGTTTCCTGAATACTTTTTTAGTACTATTCCAACAGGCACTCTTCAAATATTTATCTTATGCTGTCTGCTGACCTAACATTCTTAAACATGGCTGCCAGATGCTGAGTTTTCTTCTTCTTCTTCTGTTTTCCATCTTCCTTCCTTCTCCTTCTCCTTCTTCTTTGACTTCTTCATCTTCTGGCTTCCATCTTCTTCTTTCATTATGCTATTCTCAGTAAAAATGCCTCCTTTCTATATGTCTCTATTTCTCCTTAGCCCCCCAAGCACAGATTCTTCCTCTCAGCACTTTCATTGATTTTAATTGCAGCCATAGGATTTGTGTATTGGTGTTACAAGTTCATGTTGCTGCAGTGCTGTGCTCTATTCCTTTGGACACACAGTCACACCCATATATTACATGAGGAATTTGGAATAGAACTGGAAAGTCCCATATTGACCAATCAATGTCCTCAGGTTTTAAGAATCTATTTAATATGACTAAAAATGAAATTAGTTCAGCACCTACTTCAGAAACATTTTTTAAGGTGGGACCTTCAAAGACTATTTAAAGTTCATTACCATCCTTCTTCTCATGAAGATGCAATAAATGTGAAGAAATTTGGATATTTGGTTAGTGTCATGTCCACTTGTAAATCCTTATTGGTTACTGGTTATATATTATTACTATAATGCATTGTACTATAGTATGCTATATTAATATTCTGTTCAATTCATTCATTACTGTACTAAATCAATCCGTTGCAGGATGAGGTTTTTAGACAGATTTCAATAACTTCAATATCCCACAAATTATTTCCAGTTAACTATTTTGAATTTAGTTACATCTTCTGCCCAACATTTACTTGGGCATTTTGGGTGGTTTAAGGTCAGTTGTTATCCTTCTATAATTCTGTCAAATTATAGTCCTTGGCTCTCGGATCTCTCTATTAAGAACTTTGCATATATCAAACTTGGACTGTTATGAAAAAAGGGATTATGTGTTTTAAAAGAAAATGTACAACCCAAAATCTGAGAGTTGCTTTAATTAATCCATACTCAGTCTTTGAGTTAACTTCATATCAAAGGAGTAGCAAGATGAAGACAATAAGATTCCATACAGTTAAGGTTGAGTTCCCTGTTTCAAACTGCAGTCATAATAATCATGTCGTAAAACACAATATTCAGTTTTAACAATGGAATAGTCTGATATTTTTATTAATGCATTTTTCTTTTTCTATCTAATGTAGGTATGTGTTCTTTGACTAGATTTTTTGTGGAAAATGTTTTTTTTTCATTGTTTTAAGGTTTTTCTGTTTTTTTCTTTTTAATGTTTTTCTTTCTTTTAAAAATGGATTTTTATAGAGTATATGGTCTTCTATGGAACAGCAATGGGCATAATATTGCATATTAATATCAATGATTTTTTTAGAAAGATTAACTATATTTGCATTTGCTTTATCTCTAAATCTTAACTGTGTCTTCCTATTATTGATTGGAACCCCATGCCCTCATCAGTGGAGTTTAATTAGGAACTTTTTTTTCTAGGATAAAAGGTACAGTTATTTGGGATCATTATAAATTTGGTGAGAATTTAAACATGCAACTGGGATAGACTGTGCACACTGCCAAACTGGCAGTGTTTCCAGAATCCCAAAAAATCATTAAAACAAAGTCTATTTTGGATCTTGTCTTTTCACATAAGGATATTAAAAGTATTGGAATACTGCTGGGTGAATCAAGTTTCTATCTACCCTTAGCTTCTGGTGAAAGCTTATACCATGAAAGATTGCAACTGGGAGAATTTGAGCTAACAATTTCTTTGGAATTTTTATCAAGCCACTGCATGGATTTAAATATATGCAGTAGGCATTTGTCAAACTCTTTTTATGTGTTTCAGAGGCACACCAGAGTAATATATCTTATGGGAGATTCAGAGAACAATGGTCAGAAAATATATAGTGAAAAAAACCTCAATGGTAGAAACCATTATTTACTGCATCATAAGCCACTCTGTGTGTGTGTGTGTGTGTGTGTGTGTCTATATATATATTGTGTGTATATATTTAACAGTACAATTCTTCAGAACAATTTGTCCATCTTAGGTGGCTATCAATTCTTGCTTTAAGTGAATTTCAAAAGGAATATGACTTGCAAAACTATAAAAAGACTTGCAATTTTCTGTAATATTGTGTGTGTGTGTGTGTGTGTGTGTGTGTATGTGTGTGTGTGTGTGTTTTACACTGATGTCTCTGCTATGACCCTCCCTATTCTAGAGTGTCTATCAAAGGATTCAGTGCTTATATGCATATGATTTTTAATTTTGCTTTTCCTGTTAATCTATGAACTAAGCATCACAGGCCATCATTTTGCAAATGGAGTTCTGGTACAGGCTGTTATTAGCATTTTAATAGATCTCTTTCGGGAGATACTGTTTGGGGTCTTTCAGCAATGGTAAAATACACGATTTTAAACCATAAAGGGAGTTTGTATTTCCCTCTTGTGCAAAACAAAACTGTGGGAGACTTACACAGCTGACAGAACCTGTTAGAAAGTAACTGTAAACATATATGTTTAAATGTCAGCTGAAGTCAAATTTACTTTGAACAGCACATATTTACTAAAGACTTAATATGCAGTTTAAAGTAAAAAGAAAAGCATGACTGATCTACTTCTCATCTTATATAGAAAAAAATCAAGAGCAATTTTTTTGAATGAATGAAAATTAATCATCCACCTGGCACCACGCAGAATAGAAAATGGGATAAGGGTTAGCATCATGCATATTATATCAATATGGAGTTGGCATAGGTTCCTTCTCCAAGACAAACCTGCTGATAAGAATTGACTGTCACATTCAACATATTATTGAGAAATATGAATGTTGATTTAAAAAAAAAAATTGGTTCCATTCCAATACTTCAACATTTAAATCAGAATGTAGCTTTCCATCAGCTTTTCTATTCCCAGCAGAGTCCTTGTCTTTAAAAAAAAATTATATGAGAAAACCTAAATTTCAAAAGCAAATGAAAATTCATATTTAAATATTGCTTTTTTAAAAAAAAAAATGACACAGACTGAATTGCTGTTGTAAAACAGTCCTCTCCCCAACACAGACTCATTCTATTGCTTTTCTGCTACTGTTTCCATTAAAGAAAAGTGGTAAAAAATGGTTTACATGAGAAAAGAAAATAAGTTTAGCGTCATTGAGATACTGTTGATATCTAATCCTATATACTGGAGAACATTCTCTAGTGGCTTAATGTAAACATTAAAAAGCACTGAAGGCAAAAGTAAACCTTGAGAAACTCAGCAGGACAAAGTTCTCAGGGAGATTGTAAGAGTGGCGTGAACAAATGGAGGGTATCCAGAGGAAAATGAGGTCTGGAGATCAAGCTCAATGAGCTGTTCAATGGGATGACATGATAGATTGGGTTTAAATTTTGGAGTTGGGTGTCATCAGTTACACCCAGTTCTATTATTCCATATCATCCAATTCTAAGGAGCAGTAAGAGTTCTTGAATATTGACTAAGTTCAAAAATGTCCTGAGTGAGAAGGAACAACTAGAATTAAAACCAAAGAAGACTGCAATGCTACTGGAATACAGGAAACAGAGGTTCTTCCTGTTTTACACTCTGAAAGCATTCTTTGATTCCCAGCTGTCACTTGATTTTCAGATAAGGGCTGCCCAATTACACTGAATGCATTAACACTGTGTTTTCCTGGGTCAGATAGATTGATGGCAGTTATTGCTGTCTGCTGAATTACAACCCTTCTTAACAGGATCTATGTAAGAGCTGACTCTCTTTATAGCTATGCTAAAACTTGCACAGCTATAAGACTAGCAAGAGAGGCATTTTAAGAGTTGTCCCTGTTTCCAAAAGCCCATCTTTCTGATATGTGGTAGAGAGCCTTCTCCTGCATTTGTTCCAGGCTATGGTATATCCTCCCTTGGGAATGGCATTTGTCCCTTTCTATTGATGTTTAAGTACGTAAAGGTGAAGGCATCCTTCTGGGTTTTACTGCACTAGTCATAGCTAACTTTAGGAGACAGTCTCCATTAAGCTATTGAGTGAGTGCTCTCCAAAAATGTTTCTACTGTCATGTGGCTAGCATGATATCACGCCACAGGACAAAGCATATGGCAAAACACAGAATGCTGTTGCCTTCCCACCAAAGTGGTACTTATTTATTATGCAATCTAGCATACTTCGTTACATGCTTTCAAACTGCTACATTGACAGGAGCTGAGATAAGTGCCAGGAGTTCACTCCATCATGCAGTGGTAGGACTTAAACTGCTATAGACTGTCTCCAGTATCTTTTGAGCCACTGTGTCTCACATTGATGTTTAGAAAATCTCTAAAACTATATCTGTGTCTGTATGAGATGGCATATGTGTATACCATTGAGTCAGTATTGATTCCTGGCAGCTACTTGGATAAATCCCTGTAGTTCTCTTGGCAAGATTTAAGAAATAGTTTCCATTTCCTGCTTCCAAAACTAAGAAAGGATGATTGACTCAATGTCATCCAGTTGGCTTTGTGCTTAAGGCGGGACTAGAATGCATAGCCTCTTTATTTCTAACTTAATATGCATTTTAATATATTTTTTTCAACTCAAAGTTCGGCATTTTGGGATAGAAAAGCAGAGTATAGATAAAGAAAGATGGAGGAGATTTATTCCGTCTTTCTACAGAGGGCAAATTAAAAATTAGTTGAGTAGCTATAATCAGGTAGGAAGCAATTTTTTTTCTAAACTTGGAAGAACCTTTTTAACAACAAGAGCTATTTGATTAACTATCTCAAGTGATGGTAGGCTCTCCTTCATTAGATGTATTTAAATGAAAGAGGATAACTTTCTGTTAGGTTGATCCCACTGTATCTGAATTGCAGATTATCACTTCAGCAATAGGATAGACCAGAGGATCTCTAAAATATTCATGTGAATGAATGTCTTCTTGTCATGCTCCTCTGGAGTACAATAGAATAGAAACAATAGTGCCTTTTAACCTAAAGTTAGAATGATTCCATTGTCAATGATACGAAAACTCCTAAAAGAATTAGGAGGATCAGTCATATCTCTAATTCTCTTGTGGTCAGCTAAAATTCTTTCAGGCTGCTGAAAGAACTTACTTAAAATAGCTGTGGATCATTGGAGTTACATAAATTGAAAGAAATCTTAGAAGAGAGGAATGATCAGAAGCTGCAGCTGATTAATGGAATCTACAGAAAGGTCCAAGAAAGGACAGAGAATAGTTTTAAAGAGTTTAAGCATCGACTTTCATTATGCCAGAAAGCATTTCTGTACTGAAAATCTAATGGTGGAATAGTTGATCAAGATCTAATTAAACATTTTGCTTGCTGTTTTTATTGTAATGCTTATTCCATGTGAAGCAACATTAACAAAAGCAGCACATTGATGACAAGGACTTCTTCAGAAATAAACCAAAGAAAACAAATTGAATATGATAAATATGAAATAAAATATTTAATGACTGAGGTAATAAAGTAAAATGCTTCTATTCTCATTGGAATCATTATAAAAATCTTAAAACAGATGAGAAGGCTATGCATCTAGTGTTTAATCTAAGCCACATTTCTTTCATTTATGTATTAGGTTCAGCAGTAATACAGAAGTAAATTAGTGTGCTTTGACAGTATCCTCTGTGTGAGGAGGAATTACTGCTATGAAAGAGATAGAAAAATGTCTGCTTTACCATCCTATTTCCTAAGAAAGAATGCCCAAGTATTTTCACAGGACTGCACAGAGAAAGGTTGAAAACAGATACATACAAAACTCCACTGATTTATCATTCCACTCCTACTCAAATTACAGATTCCTGAATGCACTGAAGTTGTACAAACATTAAATATTTCATAGTAAATGTACTGCACGGTACTGCATCCCTTTTTACGAATGTAGTCAATGTGGGGAATAGACAAAGGAGTCATTTTTTTGGTCCTGTCCATGATATGAACATGTGACCTATTCCTTAAAGTCCATGTTTTAAAGACACGGGATCAAAGGGACATAATCATACAACAGTGGGAAACAAACGGTGGCCTAAGACCAATGTGTGATTCATGACCCAATTCTACATGCCCTTTCACCTAATTTTGTACATTCTTGTACATTCTTATAGACATGGGTGCATGGCAAAGAAAGAAAGCCCACTCTTTCCATAAGCAATAAAAGTCATGTCCCTACAGATTAATCCAGACCTGGGCATTTTACAGTCTGCAGGCCACATCTGGCCATTCAGCTATCCCTGTCTGGTCTGTGGCATCAGCGGTGTCGGCATCAACTGAGGGGGTGGTGTCGACAGTAGGGCAGGTAATCTGGGGAGGCACTGGTGGGGCGCAGGGCATCAGTGGGGGGTAGGGTGACATTGACATCAGTGAGGAATGGGGCCATGGTGTTGGGGGGCTATGTTGATAGCAGTCAACCACAGCAGTCCCAGGTTCTCATGTGGCTCCTTGGAAAATTAATTGCCCACCCCTGATATATCTGGGCAAGTTTCCAATGAGATGGTTTAAAGAGGACTTCTATTAACATGGATATATGGACTTCAACATGATGCCCCAGAGTTGTAGTATACCTATGGATTTCCATTGATACTCTTCCAGATTCTTGATTAATCTGATCTTTATTTACATTTTTAATTACTACAGGAATCAGAAGAAGGCACCAGCTTCCAGCTCCAATATCATCTTTACTTCTGCCAATGCTTCTGCCAAAATAAATCTAATGGTTTTTTTTATAAATTAAACCATTCAGATTTGTTTGACAAAGAGATGTACAGTATATAAATGTAATAAATAAAATATATAAAAATATTTTGGAAGGAAGGCTAAGTTCAGGCTAAGTCCATCAGTATGTCCATCAGTAAACAGGAGTAGAAGGAAGCATCCTATAAGATATATTTGTGTAAACATATATGTCCTCAACATTCTAAACATATCCATCTGGCCTATGGATCTTGGGACCAGTGAAATGTTGAGGGGGCTCCCTCGCTGACCTAATCTCATGTGTGTTTTATACTTTCTAAACTTTTCAATCTGACTGCTTCTGACATGATTACTCTGTCTGTGTGTGTGCGTGTGTGTATAGATGATAGATAGATAGATAGATAGATAGATAGATAGATAGATAGATGATAGATAGATAGATAGATAGATAGATAGATAGATAGATAGATAGATATAGGAGACGGGGGGGGGAGACAGCTGTATGTCATCCAGACTCACTTGTTACGAGATGCACAGCCATATGCATTTGATAAATAAGTAAAGATTCATGGGCCAAAAGTGTTGGAGACCAGAGACATAAATGATTATATATCCCTTAATTGTCCTTTTAGTTATTCCGTTCAGTGCTTGTGCATCAGGAAGGGGCATGATCTGCCTGGTTGCACAAGACTTATGCTCACAGAAGTTCTTGTAAAGAATTATTTTTGTACTTTCTTCAATGGAATGTAAATATAGCCAAGACAGTGCTAGTACCAATTCATATATTTCTTTCTGAGAATAATAACTAGGGAATTTGTGTTTGTTTGCTTTCCATAAACTGATAGTGAATTTTATCGTGTTCTTCTTTTGACACCCACTGTCAATGGCAGTTCTTCCTCCCCATTCCTCATATAAACAACCTTGAATATCTTTTTCAAATTTCTCATAAAACAGCTTCAACAAAAAATAAAAACAGATCTATGAACTAACTGGAATAATTAGTGCTGTAATTAAAGATCTGAATTACTGTCTGTTGTTCTTGGAGTTAAAGATCTGAATTACAGTCTGTTGTTCTCAGTGCAATACTAGCAGATGGCATATGTGCTGAAAAGCAGATTTTAGTAAAATGGGATGCCTAATTTGCTATGTGCTTAGTGGCACTGCTTACTGAAAATTAAAATCCGTGGATAAAACATGAGCAAGAGTCAAATTATTTTAAAAATCGTATCTGCATTTCACTTTGTGAGTAGCCTTATTTGAACTATAGGTATTGTCTGTAAGAGGGCTATTTAAGGGTCAAACTGCATTGTAAAAAAAAAAAGTACAAAACAGGTAAGGACTTTTTGAATTATCTGGAAACCCAGTATATTGCAGAGTTAATGTACTAAAATATTTATCACTTAGCAAAAAGTACATTATAGAAAAGTGCAATTTTTCAAGAAAATTATATACACTGAGCACTAAAGAGAAGGATATTTCAGAGAAGTGGGACTTCTTGAGCTTGTTGAACAGCTCTCAGTTTTTCTTGCTTTAGGTCATGATGTCTGAGGGCTGCTGGGGATTGTAATTCACCAAGATCTCAAAGGAAAGAGGTTCTTTAGTCCTATTCTATAAGGTATTGGGACATTCCTGGTATAATAAGAACGACAATATGAATGCTTTTTCACAATAAGCAACCCAAAGTCAAAATCAGAGATATTTTTAGAGGACTTAATATATAAGATGTTGACTGTATCACTTCTGTTTGGGTCTGATTTGATTAATAGCAATACTGAAAATGGCCACAGCATGCAAGTGGAGGTTTAATCCAAGAGATGGAAAATCTGGTGTCTTTCAAATAATTTGTATTCCAACTTCAGTCAGTGCAGGTTGCATGTCGATGGGAAAGCATTACAGAAATTGAAATTTCAACCAAAATCTGGAGAAAACCAATCTGTCAGGCACAGGGTTTAAACCAGTGGCAGGTTGCCCCCGGTTCGGACCGATTTGCAAGAACTGGTAGTAAAACTGGCGGGAGGCTCCGCCCACCGACCCGGACATCATCATTGGTGATCTGCGGATGTATAGAAGCTTCTGTGCATGCGCAGAAGAGCGCACAGGCGCGATGTGAACTGGTAGTAAAGGTAAGTGGAACCTACCCCTGGTTTAAACATTCTTTCTTTGCTGTAATGAAAGCATTGTCTAACCATCATTAAAAATGTCTACTTTGCAGCATTTGAATCCTTTCTTTAAAACTACAGTATGTGCTACGCTGGAGGGGACTGGTAAATTAAGACTCATATTTCCAACCATTTGCCAAAGATAATTGCCCTAAAACATGATTCTTTTTTGGTGTTGGAAACAATAGGAGTACAATTTAAGAAGATTTAATGAACTTTCACATCATTAAAACCATCTTGTCTGATTTCACCATTCTGTCAATATAGGGGAACTGTATGGTCATGATTTTAAATCCACTATGTATTCTGATCGTGCCCTAAGATTAATTTAATGGCTTGGCAGGATCTGTTAGACTTCTTTCCCCCAGAACCCCTAAGTGCTCTATAATTACATAGAAAGCATGCATATCTGTGGCTGGATGCTAATGACAAGAGAAAAGCATAAAAATAATCAGAAAGGAAGCTGTTCACTGAGTGTGTCAAATTAAGTGCATGGTTAATGGAAGATAAATAGCAAACCTTTACCTTTAAGGTGATGCATAGCTTCAATATCATTAATTCAGTAGTGCCAAAGAAGCAGGTATATTGCAGTCAAAATCTCTGCTTAGATAATCTGACAGGCCAGTTTGTATTTAAAAGTTCATCTCCTTTGCTGAAGTGTTTATGTAAAGGGATATATTCTGATTAATATTTGTTTGCTTATTAAGAACGCTTATAAAATAACACAGTCTGACTTAATTGGAGTGGGACACACAAAGAAACCAAAACTAGTTATCCCAATAACTAGGACAGTGTTGGCGAAACTTTTCGGCACCGACACTGGAAACCAGAAGAGCAGCCGCCCGGTGCACATGCGCACACTGAGAAGATGATCTTCCAGTTTCAGGTGCACGCATGTGCACCAGGCAGCTGCTCTTCTGGTTTCCACCACATGCATGCACACCGGCCACCTGGTCTTACAGTTGATGGCATGTATGCATGCACGAAGACCAGTGTGCATGCATGCACTGGAAACTGGAAGATCATTTTCTCGGTGCACACTGGGTGGCTGCTCTTCCAGTTTCCGGTGCTCCCATGCATGTGAAGACCAGCTGGCTGGCACGCTGGAACCCGGAAGAGCAAAGGGCAGTGGCTCACGTGCTCAGAGAGATGGCTCTGTGTGCCACTTTCGGCACGTGTGCTATAGGTTCGCCACAGGGGTGGGTTCTACTTACCTTTACTACCGGTTCGCAACGGGGCCACGCACGTGTGTTTGCTTCACTCGTGCGTGCACACGCTCTTCTGCGCATGCGGAGAAGTGTTTTGGTGACGTCGGGGTTGGTGAGCGGGACCTCCCGCCAGTTTTACTACCGGTTCTATAGAACTGGTGTGAACCGGAGCAACCCACCACTGGTTCGCTATCACAAAACTAGGACATTAAACACAATAAAGCAGTAAACCACTCACAGTAACAATAACAAAATTATTGTACTACTTGGTAGCAAATGGCAGCTTATGGGTATAGCTCACTGGTACATGGCCAAAATGACATTACATGTATCATGACATCACCACACAAATGTCAAGACTAATATCATTGGCTTGAGATACATTGTGACATTAATGTGATTCACATTTTTGTGCGATGGCATCACTTGTCCCTTTTGTCCTGTCTGTAGACACCCATGCTTTCCTAAATCTTTATTTACCTAGTGTTAAATACTTTCTTGTCTGATGCTTAGATCACTTGAAATATAAAAAAATATCATTTTAGGACAAATTATGTGGAATAATGCTCTTTCAATGAAAATGCTTATTCTTCAATATCTTAAATTATCATAGTTTTTCTTTTCATTATTTTTATGATGGCTATAGGAAAAGAAAACTTCAAAAATTCCAAAAAACAACTTCCATTGATATTATTAGCTATTTGAAAAGTAATTTTCTTCTCTTTTAAATAGCTTTGACTGGATTATATAACTTTATATATAACGTTTGTTGTATGTATTTACTCATTTGTATATATATATATATAGGTAAGAAATTCTGAGTTGAGATGGGTTGTTGCTGTTGAAAGACCTTTTATGTCTAGTATGATTTCATACAATAATGCATCAAACTGTAAATACAGAAGTTCTAAAGATGCTATGTTAGATGTTATAAGGATTAACATTAACATTAATATAGATGATGATGATGATGATGATGATATTCAAGTCTATTCAAGTGAATTTTTACAAGTCTATGTATACATCAACTATGTTGGCAGCTACTGTTAATTGTCAATGAAAAACTAGTGGAATGTCAACAACATCCAGCTGATTTCCTATGGAAAACACAAGAGTAAGACACACCTATATGTTAAGCATTATTGCCAATATCCACCAATGAAGATACAGAATAATGTAGATGCTATTAATCAACAAAAGGAAGAAGAAATTCATGTTTGGCAATGGTGGAAGAAGTATCACCTGCTGTACTGCAGATAGGAATAAGGATATCAGCTAAGAGTGAGGGAGCCAGGATCATAATTAATTCTTTTTTCTACCCTTAGTAACTTATTCTAAGATAAAATCTTAGCATATACATTAACATAATTTGTTCAGATCGTAATTGAATCACCATGGTTTGTTTATCTGATGTTTGCTTTTTGGTATTTTTATTGAATAAATTATAATAATTTTTTTTTTAAATTTTGATTTATATGCTGCCCTTCTCCGGAGACTCAGGGCGGCTTACAATGCGCTAAGCCTTCATTCTTTTGTATATTTATACAAAGTCAGCTTATTGCCCCCACAACTGGGTCCTCAATTTACCTACCTTAGAAAGGTAGGTAAATGGAAGGCTGAGTCAACCTTGAGCCTTGGCGAGATTCGAACCTGCAGTAATTGCAGGCAGCTGGTCTTAATAACAGGGTGCCTTAGACCACTGTACTACCAAGGCTCCAAATTTTGATGTACATAACATAATAGCTATGTTTGTACAACATGCCAAGCAGAAAACATTATGATTTAATGTTGGGGGTGTTATTTGAAATGGGATACAAATGTTCTGACCATAGTTTGCCAATGATAATTTCTTTGATATGAAAAATATCAAAATAATTAGTAATCAGGATATACCAACATGTCATTGGGCTACTTCAACAAAGATTTTTAAAAATGACAAGTTACCAGGCCCATTCATGGGTAGTCAAAAAAGCTAAGATGGCAACTATGAACATATGATTGAAGTTCTACATGATTTTTATATTTGTAATGTAAAGAGGTAGGGCTTAAATCATACTTGACATTAGAACAGACCTTATTACACTTGCATTCTGATTTATGTAGGTCATGAGATTTGTATTAATGATACACACTTCATGATATTTTTCATCATTTTCATTTGTAGTGGATGCCTGTGCTCTGCATACATATTATTTCCTCTCCTATGTGTAAACATTGATATCTTTAAAGCCATGCTATTAATTCTAGTGCATTTCATAGGTAAAGATAATTTTTTAGAACCAAAGACTACGACAGGGATGATCCCAATAAGTAATCCATTTCATCTCACATATTGTCAGAAAAGAAGCTTGGTGCAATATTAGTCTGATCTGTATCAGAGATTGATAAGCTAAATTCTTCTGCCAACTGCAGAGACATGGTGATAAAGACCTTACTAGAAGCCTCTGAGTCACCATTATTATTTTGGAAATTATCGAGAAGAAAAATGACTCTAGATATTCATCTTCTGGCTGATTTTGCTGTGTACATTTCTCGTTAAAGCAAATCCCTTTTTTAAAATGAAAAGTATAACAATGTAATTTAATTTTTTTCAAGAGGCAATGGTAAAATAAAGTCTGAAACACAACATGTTTCCTAGCTATTTACCCTTCAGATAGGAAGTATTAGAAATCCAATACCAATGTATTCCTGTTTTATGTCTACCAGAATATAAGTTCACAGCATGCAAGGGAACTTCTGATTATACTCCTTTAGAATTTCACAATAATAAATTACTTCTGAGCTGTTGTTATAGCTCTTTCTCTTTTCTTTTCAAAGAATAATTATTCTGCTGTTCACTTTTTGGAGAAAAGATAGCAAAGTACTTGAAGCATTGAATCTATCTATCTATCTATCTATCTATCTATCTATGTATATATATATCTATCATCTATCATCTATATCATCTATTTATAACATTGTGTAGCCACCTATATTATATCAAACTCTGGGCAGCCCCCAGTCAACAACATCAATAATAAAACAACCTAATACCATATTAAAACCATTAAAAACCCGATGCCAAAATTAAACTTTCAAGATATAGTCCCTAATTAAATCCTTTCACCCATGTCACCCTGTACTGATAATAATAGTGATGGCAACCAAAAATATGTCAAATCATTGCATCTTGCAAAATCATAAAAATCTACTGACCTATTGGGTTTATTAGAAATAAAATAGACATTTGAAAATAATTATAATTATAATAATTCTTCAGTATTTTAATAATAATTATAATTAAATAATTATAATAATTCTTCAGTATTTGCCAACACAGTTGCCAACTGTCCATCAGACAGTTAAATAATTATTTAATAATAATAATAAATCAAATAATTATAATAATTATAATTATAATAATTATAATAATTCTTCAATATTTGCCAACACAGTGCTGTCCATCAGACAGTTCTCTTAGAGACTATATATATATATATATATATATATATATATATATATATATATATATATATATATTCATCAAAGTGAGGTTTTTGCTAGCCTATTAAATTTCCAGAAGTTCATGAAACAGCAATAGAGGATGCTGGTTAGCCAAATTTATACATATTGGTGATTTTGCCAAAACTGCCCATGAAAATTATGGCTGGACTATGGGAGTGATTTTAAGGTTTTCAAATCCTACTTTTGTTACTGCTTAAAATTAATGATAAATGAAATGCCTGGACAATATCTATAATAAATTAGTAAGTAGTCTGTTAATACAAATAAATTAGGAGAATAATACATGTTTGTCAGAAGGTGTTTATCAGAATTGAAGATTAAAGTCACAATTCCTATAAAACAATTTATGTAGTGAAAATTCTATTTTTGCTGTATGAATTAAATGTTATCCATACAGGCAAAAAACATTTTAGTTAAATGTTATCCATACATTAAAGAAAAAAAATTCAATGTCAAGTACAAGCAAAAAAATGTATCAGTTATTTCAGAGAGCCAGTATTTTTATGTATTGGTAGCCTATAAATCTGTATAGCTGAATAAGAACACTGAAATTTCCCTCTTAAAAATCAAATGAAAAAAGAGACAGATGTTTTAATACAATATACAAAGTCATTATTTATTTATTTGTTCATTGATTCAATTTATAGAACTGCCCATATTGCACAACTCCAGGAAGCAAACAGAAATAAAAACAAATTGATGATAAATTTATAATTTCTGCTTTACTTTTAAAAATTTCCACTTTGTCATTAATTTGTATTACATCTTCAGTTTGCTCTACAGAGTCTTCCATCTTCTTAATTTCTTCCTTTGTTTTCACTTTCAGCTTTACAAGTTTTTCTTTCATTCTCTCTTCAAAAGCTGCCAAATGAGCATTTACTGATTCAAACAACTTCTTGCCCAATTTATCAAACATTTTCTGTAACAACTCTGGCACAATTCCTCTTTCTTCAATCTGTGGATTACAGAATAATTAAAGTGTTTGTTTCCAATTCTTCTATTTAGAGCAGCCATGATGCTTAGTGGCTAAATACTAAGCATCAATGTAAATCAAGGTGTTTTTTTAAAAAATCATGATAGTTGATAAATTACATTTGAATGAGTTTGCATGAATCAAGCAATAAATCTTGATTTATAAGCCATAGTAGCTGAGTTCATATAGTACTCAGGGGTGTCAACCTTGCAGAGTCACATTGTTATCATGCGACGTATCGTGACTTTTTTTGCCCTTCGCTAAAATAGGGGTGGGTGTGGCCAGGGTATGATGCATCTGGTCCTGCAGTACATCATGTAAGGCTAAGGAAACATTTCATCAACCATATTATGATTTTATATTCAGGTAGCGCTTATTGACTTTACAGCTTTTTCTTTGATCGGTTGTCAAAACTAAAAAGATACTCTAAAGTTGCTTGATATGATACATTTACCTAGAGTCATTGAAAGCAGCTGGAAGAGACTGCAGCAGTTCACCTTCTCTGTGGCAAATGAGAGATTTTGCTGTCAACTCGCAAAACATCCTTGGCCTTTCTTTTCAGTAGAAGACAACCTTCCCTAAATTAAGTAGACTGAAGAACCCAGGAAGGGGGAAACCCAATCAACTGAGAGACTATAAAAAGGGATAATGTATCCATTACATTGATATCTAAATATATCCATTCTTTAGAGCGGAGGTTCAAATTTGGAAGCTTTAAGACTTGTGGACTTCAACTCCCAGAATTCTCCAGCCAGCAATGCTGGGAGTTGAAGTCTACAAGTCTTAAAGCTGTCATGTTTGAAGACCTCTGCTTTAGAGACTAATGAGATTGTTTTACAAGTTATTTCTAATAATGTTAATAGAAGTCAATGGGGATTTAAAAAATTCATTGAACTTTCTTTGAATCAACCACTTTGCTGTAAATTGTGTGGTGTTTTTTTTTTTACCTTCTGAAAGTTACATGTCTGCCAAAGCTGAAAATGAATTTTGATATCTCCACCATTGTATGCTCTTTGAAGATGAGACTCTTCACAAAAACCATTCAAATCTGGATTTTTCACATAGAAAGAATGGGCAATCTGCTGGATTTTTCCTTCTGGGATGGTGCAGTCTCTTTAAAGTCTAAGTACGATATGTCAGTGACAAACACCCATGAGAGCCTTGAGACTCTAAAGACTTTGAGATGAAACTGCTTAAATAAACATTCAAGTACCAAGGCAGTTAAGAAGCCTTTAGAAGAAGAAGCAAGGTTAATTGACTCATTTGGAGCCTTGCCAAGATAGAGGAAGTGAAGATAATTAAAACCTGGATGAGTTTAGGCAAGCCTTGCTAGCAATTGTGCCACAGCAATTACTCCAGTGAGTTTGGTACCCAGCTTCCAGTATACACACACACACACACACACACACACACACACACACACACACAATTTCAGTATGAACCTGATTTGAGAGGAACATCTTTGACATGCTCAGAGGCAAGTGAAAAACCCAAAAAGGAAAAGCACAGCTGACCACCCATGCCATGTTTAAAAGGAAGACTTTCTATGAGATATGATTTTACTAGCATTATTAATGTTGCTGACTCCCAATTGAAACTTTTAAGAACTGGGGAATACAGAGTTTAGGTGATGAGCTCGTCATCATGTATTGGACCATGCACAGCTTGTAGATGCTTCAGGGGCATTACTGAATTAGGTGTCTGAAGTTTTGTAAGTTGTAGTAACATTGTTATTACAACTTAAGAATCTTGAGGAGAACAACAAAGGGTTTTGAAACCATGAGGTGGACTCAAAGCAAGAGATACCATCACATAATGATTCAACTCGGGATGATAAGGCAGACAGTTCAGAGTGGGAGGATAAAACAACCCATCTTCTATACTTCTGATCTGAGCCCTGCAACCCAACATTTTCTACATCAGAGGAATCTCAGTGTGAAACACCAGAACAAGCAGAAGTACAATTTGCTTGTACTTCACAAAAGTTGCTATTTGAATATGTTTAAATATATTTTACCAGACAACAGAGCAGCTGAAGTGTATCTTGTGGCCTGTTTTAGGTTCCTGTCAAAATTTCCAATCAAATCTTCCCTTGAAGGCCTGCATATTTGAGTTGAAGTTGTTAATTCTGGTACTTCTTGAGGTGATTGATCCAGGATGGAAAGGAAGGGGAACATGTGTTTTTTAAATTGTTTTCTGAATTTCCATAGTGTTATGATGGTACCTTTATCTGACATTTGCCTGATTTGGATGGTTTTACTTGCAAATTGATTCTTGGTTTCTTTTCATTCTCTTCCCATATGCAATGTATAGGTTCTCCTATATAGAATTTTCAAATAATAATAATGCTTAGTCCATGAAGGTTGGATTTTTTTAAGTGCACTATCTGAACAAAATCCCAGTTTTTTTCCTCCTGTCTATGCATTCTTTGCCTATTATATGTTACATGTCTATTCATTTTATGCAGCAGTTTTAAATCCATATGTTGCAATAACTGAAAGAAAAGTATAAAGAAATTCACTCAGTGAAGTGACAAAAGTAAACTCTTTTGAGAATTTATTTTCAGTATGGCCAGAACCATCTGGATGGTTTCAAGATATTCAAATAAAGAGTATAATATTAAAAGCATTAAACATATACTTAGAGGTATAATTTGAAAATGTTATGACATAAAATTTAGAGCATTTGCCTTATTTACAAATTGTTGATGAAATATGACTCAGACTGAACAAATTAAAATATATGATTAAATGAATGTGGTATGTAAATACAATTGATAAGAAAGCATGATAATTCCAAAGAAAGAAAAGCATGAAATTTTCAGCAAACATTAGAGATGTTCAGCAAACATGTGATGTAAAACGCTTTCTCAGTAGTACATTATTGAAGAAAGGTTGCTAAAAAAACCAGTGGACTCATCATCTTGAGGGCAAGCTATTTCAAAGATTGTGTTTGATATTTTGGAAAATATTGTTCTTTGAAGGCTTTCAGTAAAAGGATGGACAAGAAGGATACAACTGTGAATCAAACTTTTTATGAAACATGAAGCTCCAAATCAGATTGCATATGTTGAAGTATAACAATATCCCAATTATACTATTACTGATGCAATTAATTTCATTACCGATCACTGATTTATAGTTTTAATTTGTGACACTGAAGTGTCACACTGCTGCCTCAATTCCTAATTTCTAAACTTTGTAATATAAATATTAGTGTAATGTATATAACTTTTCCCTTTGTCTCCTACATTTAAGCAAATGGCACATTTTTCCTAATTTTGAGTGAGAAAATTAATTAAAAAAAAGGAGCATTAAATTACTTCAGGAAATGAGCGATCGTGTCTGGAACATCAATGCAGTTTTCATCCTGTGGTTAAATATAGTTTGTTCGTGAAACAATTTTGGTCTTTTTATAAGTGCTGAACAATATAGAGAGTACTATTATGTACTTGGAATCTGAAAAAGCAGATTTTAAATATGGCACCAAACACAAAAGATATAAAGTGATCAAATCCCAACAAGTACAATCTAAAACAGGAGAAAAATCAAATTTCAGTGTCTTATCACAAAAAAGGTAGCAACGTTGTCAGCAATATTCAGAAATTTCTGTAATGTGAAACAAGCTTATATTTTTATTAATTTAATAAAGAGAGATTGCAGACAAAAGCCACGTGCCATTTGTTAGTCTATGGACCCTAATAAGGAGTAAATTTTCTTGTTTGTGCTCAGCAGATGGGACAACATGGGATTCTATATAGCTCAGCATTGAACAAATGAGAAGCAATCAATGAAATGATGAATGTCAATTCTGTGCTAATCTACTTTGCTCTGTTATTACTTAGCACCATTCTCTTCTTTTGTCCATTTAATTCTATACTCTCTTAACTGTGCATTTGGATTCTAGGATTTCTTTGAAAATAACAGGATTTCATTGAAAGCAAAAGGTTGGAAATTCTAGAATTTAACTGGAAATAGTTTCTTGTATGCCTATCTATGCCCACTGAAAACGGTAAAACTGAATCCACCTCTCCTTGATTTGAGCATTTTCCACATCATGCCATAACCTACATTTTCTTAAAGGACTCTTTTGACTAGAAAGATTTCAGGGAACAAAAAGCTGAGGGGAAAAGATGCATGGACAATTTTCCAGTCAGTCAGTCAGTCAGTCAGTCAGTCAGTCAGTCAGTCAGTTTATCTTCTTTTAACATTCTTTACAATCCAGACCATGATGATACAATTGGTTACATTTTTTTCCATTATGCAATATCTAATCAGTATTTTTCAATCATGATATCCCATGTTTCTGAACATATGTATCATTATTGGGCTGCAGTTCTGAGTTCAAATACCATTGTGAATTCATTGCATTGAATATGGCATCTTAAATTACACTCATCTTTAAACTATTAAAAGACTTGAACAACTTCTTTGTTCTAAGAGTGGCGAATATGCGCACACGCACACACGCACACACTTCTTAACTGCCCATCTCTCACATAGAATGCAAAGCTTGTGCAAAAATAAAATAATAAAATATAAAATAATAAACATATGAATCCAAGCAGATTGTATATGCATATTTTGTCTCTGTGGGATAATTATTAAAAGACATAGTCTGGAGATACTCTACAACAGATGTAACTGTGAAGAGAATTATGCAAATGGGTCTTTGAATTGGAGTCATAAAAATCATAAAAACGAAAGGGATCTTGAAAGTCATTTATTCCTTGCTCAGTGCAAGATGTATTATTGTGGTCAGGTGGTAGGTGCAAACAAGGGATCATAGTGGATAGAAGCAGCAAGGTAAGGAAAGCCAAGCTAACTAAACCTCTCACTTTATTCTGAAAGATCCTAAAGACATCAGGATTATAGAACATCTAATTAAGCTGAGCAGTAATGTTTTACTAATTGTGGCTGTAAACACAGATGAATCTTTGGAGAAAGAGATACTGTGGGAAAGAGATACAGCTTCTACCTTCTTATTATAGTCAGAAATCTGATTTTATAAAGGTGTGCTGGTATATGTTAGTCCGAGGTGAGCATCGTGATCATTTGCAGACAGATTTTTTGGCAAAGACATTTTTTTCATTAACCACATCACTCTTGGAGCAAGGAATTTGACTTTTGAACTTTCAGAATTACTGGTTGCCAAAACTTGAAAATTAAGCTTGCCATTAAAAATAAGACTATTTTTCTTCTCCATTCCATTTTCCTTATGAGTAAGTTTTTAAGAGTATGGGCCTGGGGCAAATACTGCTTTACATTATAAAAATTTTAATAAACTAAGAGACATGCAAAAAAAGTTTCAAGCCAGAGAAGCAAGATTCAGAGTTACATTTCCACAACTGAGCCAGACAAATTTCATAATACAGAAAAATAAATAAAGGCAGTTTTAAGGTCCTGAATCTTCTAACTAGATTGAGAACACACAGACTATTAGGCCCAGGGGTGAAATACTCTCGGTTTGGACCGGATCGTCTGATCTGGTAGCGATGGAGGTGGGTAGTTTGGAGAAGCGGTAGCAAAAATCTCTGCCCCCCTCCCTGCCCAGCTGAGCTGCACAATCATCAGAGTGTTTTTTTTACTTTTAAAAGCATTTTTTCTACAACCTCTTCCGCCAAAAAATGCTTTTAAAAGTAAAAAAAAAAAGTCTCTGATGATCGCACGGCTCAGCTGGGATCTTCAAAGGCTTTTTTTAAAAAAAACCTTTTTTTCTTTTAAATGCCTCTGACAATCCAAGCTGAGTTGCCTTTAAAAAAGCCTCTGCCGATCAGGCAGAGCTGGGATCGTCAGAGCCTTTTGAAAGCATTTTTTTACAACCTCTTCGCCGAAGAGGTTGTAGAAAAAATGGTTTTAAAAGTAAAAAAAAAAAATGGCCATGTCCACCCAGTCACATTACCCCCCCCACCAAGCCACACCCACAGAACCACTAGTAACAAATTTTAGATTTCACCACTGATTAGGCCCATGCATGTTCAAATCATGCAAAAGGAGAAATTGATTTATAACTACACACCCTCTTTCTTTTTCACTACTGAGGTAGGGTCATCATAGTAGTTTGCCCAGGTAGCATACTGCTGAATACTGAACTATGTGCCTTTTCATAGGCACCCATTTTATCCCATGACAATGCTACTGTCTTCTCAATCAGCTCTGGAAACATCCTTCATTTAATGCAATAAATGAATAAATAAATTGTGCTGGAATGACTGGCAGTTTTCTATACTTTCATTTATTTCTGGATTCAACAGCCACAAGCCCTGGAGTGTGAAGTCGGATTGTGGTTATGAAAATAAAACAATTATTTGAATTTTGTATAATTCAGTAGTATAGAGAACAATCTTAAACATGACAGTATGGGGGAAGGTTTTTCCCATTTTCATCTAACACTAAAATTATACTGACATATTTTTGTCTAATTTCATCAGGTTCAACGTGTTAAACTCAGTAATGCTGAATTTAAGTGGGCAATCTGTCCAGTGTTTCCATAGCAGGTATATATTGTGTAGGTGAATCAAGTTGCAGGGCCATTTTCTGAAATGTATTTCTTTGAATATTGGGTTCAGTTCATTGAACAGAAGCTAATCTAGTAAGTAAAAGATTTTTATTTCATAAGAATTATGAAATAATGTTGGTCCATATGGCTTTCTACCTTCAGAAATTGCCTACTGAAAACAGGTTGAATTGTAAGAAAATAATCAGGCATGAAAGCTATGAGGAATTTTATTTCAACCCATAAACATTCCTTCAGGATTAGGGAGGAGGTTTTAAATACCTAATTGGATGTTCCATTTCTTATGCAATAAAAAGGAAGACTGTTTAATAAGGTTTTTCCTCTGAAAACCCTGGATGCTGCTTTGGATTTTATATATATATATAGTTACCTCAATCTTGGATAATGTTATTGGTATATGTTACTAATTCATAGCTTGGTATAGGATTTGACTGCCAAATTAGAACTGCCTACCTTTTTTAAGGAAGGATTTGGAAAAATGTAAAAAAGTAAAAGTAGAATTAAGGATGCTGGTCATTTCCACCTTTAGATCCTTTCAACTTGAGCTTAAAAGGATTAAAGTAGAAGTGCTCTACATAGATACAAAAGAATATCTCTTCTGATAAAATATATTTAAGTAGTATGATTTGAACATTTTACTAGCATTTTCTACTTTAAAGGAATGTGTGTGTGTGTGTGTGTGTGTGTGTGTGTTTAAGGTAAAGGTTCCCCTCGCACATATGTGCTAGTCGTTCCTGAATCTAGAGGGTGCTCATCTCTGTTTCAAAGCCAAAGAGCCAGCGCTGTCCGAAGACATCTCCATGGTCATGTGGCTGGTATGACTAAATGCCAAAGGCACATGGAACACTGTTACCTTCCCAGCAAAAGTGGCCCCTATTTTTCTACTTGTACTGTTTTTGAACTTCTAGGTTGGCAGAAGCTGGGACAAGTAACAGCTCACCCTGTTAGGCAGCACTAGGAATTTGAACTGCTGAACTGCCAACCTTTCGATCGACAAGCTCAGTGTCTTAGCTACTGAGCCACTGTGTCCCTTTTCATGTATATGTATATGTATATGTATATGTATATGTGTATGTGTATGTGTATGTGTATGTGTGTATGTGTATGTGTATGTGTATGTGTATGTGTATGTGTATATGTATATGTATATGTATATGTATATGTATATGTATATGTATATGTATATGTATATGTATATAATCTTGCTTTTCTCGATTCATTCCCTATGTATTTGTCTGGATGAAACTGGAAACACAGAGGCAATGCTAAAGAGCACCTACACTTTATGACTGGGCCTGCCAGCTGTTTCTATGCTATACCTCCTATCTAGTTCAGGATGATGCATCAAACCATAACTATAGCACGTTGGCTTGGAATGAGCCACCATTGCAGATTGCATTTTTTTAAAAAAATAATAATTAACCAGCATTTTACATTATTACCTTCAAAGCAGGTGATAAGGTAAAAATAGAATTTTCAAAAATATCTGAGTATTAAATTGCCTTTGCATTTTGGGGGGAAAAACATCTTCCAGCAAATAGGACCTGAAAACTGAATAGATTGTTCAGTAAGTCATTTTCACACACATACTTGGGCGCAAACCCACAATGTACGCATACAAAGGAGGAAGACAGAAATGATTTCATGACACTTGTCTGCATGAATAAGACCAGCCACTTCTTTGTGCATACTGCTGAATAGGGTACATTAAATAAACCTAAATGGCAATCTTTCCAACAGAGACTGTATTAAAATAGTTGCTTGAAGACTCACAATGCAATTTATCGCAGTCATCTCCTGGGTAAGCTCAGTGGTAACTTTACACTGATATTAGGACAAAAGACTGTACATTAGGCATTCAAGGAAATGCTACACATATAGTCTGTAAGTCCCTTGAATACTAGCATATAAATTTGAAGAAAATGTCATTCCTTTTATTATGATTATGCTCGCCAGCTTTTCTTTTCCTTTCTTATTCTATGAACATTTTTATGGGTTCTTCAGTTTAATGTAATCTCACAGATTGCAAAGAATGTCATTTGGGAATGCAGCCAGATGCACAAGAGGATAGGGATGCTGGAGGAGGTGGGGGGGGGTTTGAAAGGAAAACCCTCCAGGAATTCTATGACCATAAACTAATCTGGGAAACCAAAACTACATCCCCGAAAAGAGCAATGGCAAAGCACTTTCATGATGATGCATTTCATGGATGTGCTCAGGCAATGATCAGAAATCAATTTTGATTCAAGGGTCCCTTTGAAGAGGAAATTGCAACAACTGTAGTTTTAAGAATAGGCAATTTCTAATATAATTTCTCCCATTTCATGTGACTTTTGAAATAAACTAGACAATCCATGACTCGTTGGGTTACTATTCCAGAGATATTTCCTTTCCTAAACAGAAAAATAGAATGATCATTGGTGGGCAAAAAAAATCAGTGAGAACAGGAGCAACTTCTCAATTCCTACCAGCTTCCCCATTTACTTTCCTTGTACGGTAGCAAACTGGCAGGGAATGCTGGAAATGACCCATTATGTGGCATTGTAGCAGCACTGCAGCAGCCACCACTGCCTAAGTATCAGTCCATAGGAGTGATGGGCCCTGAATTTTGGACACATTCTGTAAAGTCAGCCCATTTGGGGTACTTTGGTTCACAAATTGTTGCCCTGTGATGCACTGTTTCACCAATGCAAAATTATAAACAATCAAATGTTTGTTTGTTTGTTTGGTTGATTAATTAGTTATTTGGTCAATTAGTTAGTTGCTGTTGTTAGTTGCGAAGTCATGTCTGACCCATCACGACCCCATACACAACGTTTCTCCAGGCCTTCCTGTCCTCTACCATCTACCAGAGTCCATTTAATCTCACACCGACTGTTTCAGTGACTCCATCCAGCCACCTTATTCTCTCTCGTCCCCTTCTTCTTTTGCCCTCAATTGTTCCCGGCTCTTCTCCAGTGAGTTCTTCCTTTTCATTTAGTTTATTTATTTATTTATTTATTTATTTATTTATTTATTTATTTAGTTAGTTAGTTAGTTAGTTAGTTAGTTAGTTAGTTAGTTAGTTAGTTATTTTACTTCTATGCCATCCATGTTGCTGAAGTGACTCTAGGGGGCTTACATATATAATTAAAATACCATATAAAACATTAAATATTAACACAATAAATAAGACTCACTCAGTTAAACATTCAGATAAAATTCTATAATAGTTCTACCATAGTGCATAGATAAAGTTATGTTTTCTTTTAAATCGGGCTATTCTACCACTGGGATTTTTTTTCCCCAATGCAAGAATGTAGAAAGCTTGATTT